>NC_091795.1:10367500-10688333 GCF_041296235.1 Equus asinus
TCCAGCAAATCTGAACTGGAAGAATCCTTGTCACCAAAGGTGACTCATGCTTGTTACATGTACCTTTTAAGGGAAGGTAAAGCGGGCAAACTTCGGCTCTTTTCAAGGAGATGAGCAGAAACTAAGGTAAAGTCTGTCTTTCATGCCTCATTAAAATTCAGGGTTTGCTAAACAAACTATTATTTACAGTAAGATAAGTGTTATTCGGAATAGACTTCTACTTGTTTGCCTTTTTTTAAGCATCAGAAACTATAAGCAGCTGATAAGACAAGGTATTCAGTGTTAGATGTCCTATAATTCATCATAATACTGTTTCCTTTAATAACTACTTTGCTCAAGTGATTGGCATGATTACAAGAAAATTACTTCAAATTATTCATCTCTTATCTTTCCTCTAAGATGTCCTAAGTTGGATGATAGTTAGCATAATGGGGCCTTATTAATTACTAATGTGGAAAGTCCTTCACAATTTGGATAGAGTTTGTAGCCCAAATAAAGAAAATAGTGCCAAATGCAACCTTACATCATCTGCTCCTTAAGATGGTGCCACCCACTGTCTATTAAATGGAATGTCAAGGACATTTATTTCTTCATTGGGAATTTGCTAAGATGAACCCAGCCTGTATAGGAAAAGCAGACTCACAATTAACATCTATATATACGTACATATATGTATACACACATGCACACACATACACAAGAGCACATTTGTGCCTTGCACAGAAGTATCGATGTACTCTGGAATGTAGAAGATGATTAACATAAAATTACCATTTCGAGCTTATGGTGTTAATTCATCCATATCTTTCTGGGAAAAAAAATTCTTGGTACAGAATCTTCCCATTTACGATATTGCCTCGAATGATTTGTTTTGGGAAATTTACCTATAAATCTATTTAGTTCATTCTAATCCATAATATAGTCCGAAATTCTGGTAAACTCTGAGACAATTTTGAACTTAGAGATAGATTATTGTTAAAAACATCTCTCATTTCTTCCCTTACTTTGAGAGTGCGTGGCTGCAAAAATGGAACCAAAACTACATATAGAAACTCAGAATTTTCATTCATATTCATTCTAACTAGTCACCCCATTTTAGGGTACATTTCTTTCTATGCAAAGCTTTGTGGAATATTTGTCTTTTAGTATTGCTTATTTTCTATTTTTCAAAATCTTCTTTTTTTCTCTGATTATAGGAGTCTTACAAACCAATGCTGAGAATCCAGGACCATATAAGGTTCAGCCTAACAAGGTTAGAAACGGACATTTAAAGGTTATTTTGTATGTAAATAACAGTTCTGGCTATCTGGAGAGAATTTTATTTGCCTGTTATAAGTTTGCAACTTAAAGAACCTTTGAAACTTTTCACCCTTTTTGATGTGTACTTGCACATTCGAAGTTGTTTTTCTTTGCATTTGTACTATATAAACAAGCATACTCACCTGCACATAGATTCAGCATAAAAATCAAGAAATCCTGATTAATATCCACGGAAAACTGGAAAGAAAAACAAACATCACTGGCTCTATATATTGGATGTGAATGCGTTGCTAAAGTCTCCCTTTTCTAGGTTTGAGCTCACCTGCAGCTGTGCTAGGATACTCCCGAGCCATCTTCAAACCCTGTTCACACCCGCTGGGCCCAGACATGCTACCATGGTCACCCACCTTCCCTACTAGGGAAGAGGGAAAGAGACCATGGGGCAACAGTATTCGGCCTAAAGAGACGTGTTGTGTGCTGAAGTCTTCCTCTTTCATCCTGTGCTCCTCACCACTCACCTTGGCTGAGCCCGTGGTTTCATAGACCGTTGTTGTTTCTGAGCACAGACTTCTTGCCTTTTGCCTGCACTAGCCTTCTAGCAATTGAGATTTTAACCTCTGGGGCTACTTTTTGGGGTCTCATCCAGGTGTCTCGTCTTGCTAAAGTGTTGCCAATATTTTGCCCTGAATATGGAAAATTGTGGAATGTAAAATGTATTCCAGTGTACACATCACAATCAAATATACCATATAGCAAAACGTTTTGAAAACCGTCATGTAAGATGTAAACATAAGCTCCCATTATAATTGGCTTATTTAAATCTCCACCTCACACGTAGGGAACATATTTCTAAAAGTCAAAGGTGAGCCCAGAAAATTTTTTAAAATGTTCATAATTGAACTTAAAACACATAAAAGCAGAATATTCATCCTTAATTATACCTTGATTGTATATTGGTAATGAAGAGCATAAAACCTATACACAAGTAAAAACATTTGTATCTCCCAGCATGCATAATGCATCCTACCATGTAATTTAAAGGTTGTTAAAAAGGTGAGTTTTTGTTCTCATTCTATTATCATTTTCCTGTTACTTGTCCATCTGTGTGCCTATGCTATAGGATTTTGCACAGTAAAACTTGGAATTTTGTGCTTACTTGCAAGCAATTTAAGACTTCTACTTAAAATTCAAGAAAGTAGTCTTGTTTGGGTTGCCTTTTCGTGTGTAAGTTGCATAGTCTGGAACTTGGCCCTTCTCTGGAATAAATTAAGTTCCAAAGTCCAAGTGAGCTTCTGCTGAGTCACGATGGCCCCGAGCAAATCGCGCAGTCTCTCAGGCCCTCAGTGTCTTCATTTACAACTGGTTGTGTCTGACCCATCGTTCTTAGCACGACTATTTTTAAAACTCACACTTATGAAAGAGTAATGTGCCTCAGAAAGAAGACAGTATGTATTGCTAAAGCTGGCTATTTTAGAATATAAGAATCTGAAAAAGATATAGAAGGAAAAGAGAACTGGATTTTATCTATTCTTTGAATGGGTTGATTTAAACTTTTTACAGCTTCTGTCCACGCTCTCCATGAATTAAGAAAGAAAGAAAGATGCAAGATAAGAAAGAAAGACAGGAAGGAAGGAAGCAAGTAAGCAAGTAAGCAAGCAGGGTGTGAACTGGAAAGGAGTTAGGGACAAAGGACTGGCCCGACCATCAAAAAATCGAAAATTCTTTTCTCACCACACTCAGCTGGCGTTGCCCTCTGGGAGATGACTCCACTTCAGGCCTCCCCATTCTTTCACCTGTGGATTCTGTGCCAGGAGAGATAGACTTGGTGTCTGAGATTGAATTAAAAGCAAAATCTAAGGTAACAAAGAGACATGAACTACTGACTAGTGTTAAGAATGCAATTGGTTAAAATATCATTATTCTTATTTCACAAATGGACAAACGTGAGCAAGGCCACAGGAAAAATATTTGTGCCTTCCAAAGCAAGAATATGGAAAATAGAATAAACACAAAATAGCTATGATTCTTACAGAAACTACTAAGATGACTTTGAAATATCCATTTTCAAGTTCTGTGGCATGAAGAGACCTTCAGAGGGCAATGCTAAGGAAGACAGAATTTTGCACTGGACTCTTGCAGCCACCTCACCTGGAAAGGTTGAGAGCAAGGCTATAACCTGTGGCTGTGATTCCAGTAATGTCTGTCTTTGGGTAGAAAGGCACCCAGTGAGACATCGAGCTCCTCCAAAACAAAGGATTCATAGCACACTCCTCTTGCTGGAGCGCTCGCAGTGCTACTTGGATTGCCAACGGCACCACTAATATGGTGACAGGAATGAAGAAAAGATGCAAATCTTTTTCAGTTATGAGAACCAAAAGGGGTTATGAAATCAGTGCAAAGTTTCATCTCAATGCTCTGTCTTCAACCATGAAAACAAGTTTGCCCAAGCCCTCCCTAGGAAATTATTAACACCCGCATGCATTAAAAGGTGTCCTTTTGTTTCATTTCCAAGAATAAAAAAACTTATACAGATCAGATATAATAATAATTAAAAATTCTTAAATCTGTACATTTTATTATCAAACTTATGTCTTCCATTAATTTATTAATTAATTCTTCTGGATAACCATCTTATAGGCAGTAAATAAGTAATAGGATTTCCACATACATTTATTCATGGGTTATGACACAGTCATTTAACATACCGCTATTAAGCTAAATTCAAAATGAGCTTGATGACTAAGCTTCTATCTAATGTCAGTTGTAAGCCATGAAGCAAAATTTGAAGTTTATAGCTATAACACACTCACATAAGTCATGCGTGGCATAACAATGTTTCGGTCATTGGTGGGCCGCATATACAGCAGTGGTCCCAAAGATTAATACCATATAACCTAGATGTGTAGTGGGTTTGTGTAAGTGCACTCTGATGTTCACACAAGGATGAAATCATCTAACGAGGCTTTTCTCAGAACACATCCCAGCCATTAAGGGGTGCATGCTGGTATCAGATTTAAAGAGTACTATTCAAAATTAGCTAAAATGATAGACCTAATTTAAACAATTTTTTATCTATGTGTTTGGCCAATTAGATATGGAGATATGGGTGTATCAAGGGAGGTGGTTACATAAGGTCCGTAAACCAGGCAGGCTCATTTTCATTTATTCATTCAACCATCATATACTGAATATTTATAATTAATAGCCTCTTATATATTTCTGGGACTAGAGGTCGCAATTCTGATTTTCCCCATTTTCATGTTGCTTATGGTTTGTGAGATAAACGTAACTTTTCAATAAGTCTTTACAATATAATGTAAGGAGAGTAAAAATAGCGGCACATCTGTGGTGCTAATGAAAACAGAGAGGAGTGTCCTGAGTTTTGAAGTCAAAGAAGATAGTCTCTTGGTGGGCAAGGGGTCAAAAGTCACTCCAGGCAGAAGTCAAGTTTGGAGAGGTTGGCCATCAAAGGGAGAAATAGCTGGACATCTTAGACCTAGGAACGCCATCCCCAAAGTCTAGGATGTTTTACAAATCATGATCCTGCTAAGAAAACTGACATCCAAAAGACTGGGCCCAGTGGAAGATCTGGGCATCAAAGAATGAGAAATTATGCAGGAGAGCCAAGGCAAGAAGAAGCTAAAATCCGGGTAAGAAGACTAGATTCTGCAAGTGGAGGCACTGACAGGAAGAATCAGGCACTGGAGAACTCCTGTGCTGGGATGTACTCCCAGAACCTCTCCTCATGGAAGCCCTGTGCCACATATCTGGCAGAGCTTGTCTACCTATGGCAACTGCCTTTTTTGGAGTGGTGCCTGGAACTGCCCCCAACTACGATGCCGGCTGAAGTGGGTGTTGCTTCAGCACAGATGAAACCCCAGGAACTGAGTGTTTGCTGGCCTCTCCCCCTCGACCCCCACTACAAGTAGCATTATTGCCCAGAGACTCTAGGCTGTGCTACACTCAAAGAGTGGGTACCCTAATCTTGTGTTGCACCTAAGTTCTTTAAGCCTCTCTGATATTAAAATCTTTATACCCAGCCATTGACATCTCTATAGATGGATCTACATACACTTGGGCACCAACAAATCTGCTTCCTCTCTTCTTCCTAAAAGTTCATAAAGGAAACAGGGAAGAAAGATTGCTTCAAGATCAAGAGACTTGGGGATTGTGTAAGAAGCAGAAAGGGAAATGAGGGCGCCAGGTGGAGGAGGCTATTTGTGGGCAGAGAAAAGATAGCTCCCATCCAGTGACAATAGTGAAAAGACTCTGGCCTCTATGATGCTATTCTGGGTAAAAATCTGAACAACAGGTAAAAGTCTGATAAGGCACACTGCTCTGTGTTGAAGCTGGTCAAGGTTCTTTCTGACCCAAGACGAAGCGAGCACTGCTGGCAGGCTTGTCTGCACAAGGGAGCTGCCTGCTTTCTTCCTACACCACCTACTGTCTCAAGAGTGTCAAAAGATTGAGGAAGAAGACAGAAAAGTGATTTTTGATAGCATAATGATTTCCAGGTAACAATACAGCAAAAAAGAGAAGAGGTAAAGCAGATAACAAGGCGAAAGTTCTCCAAGGACCTATGCCTGCATTTCCTTTAGGGAATCTGGTGGCATTGAGGCTACTGTTTCCCCATACAAGTCGGAAGGGAGGAAGCCATTCCCACGTCCGTGTGCATCAAATGCAGAGTAAGTCTCTTTACTATTGATAATTATCCTTAGCTGTTAACGTAAGCAAGTCACATCATCAGAAGATGTGAAGATCATCTTCATGTGAAGAATATACAAAATGAGTTTAGTTATTTTGCCGATTCCTTGAAATTATAAGACATTTTAAAATACTCACTATTTTTTTTTTTTTTTGGTGAGAAAGATTGGCCCTGAGCTAACATCTGTTGCCAGTCTTCCTCTTTTTGCTTGAGGAAGATTGTTGTTGAGCTAACATCTGTGCCAATCTTCCTCTATTTTGTATGTGGGATGCTGCCACAGTGTGGCTTGATGAGTAGTGTGTAGGTCGCACCCAGGATCCAAACCCGTGAACCCTGGGCCACCAAAGTGGAGCACGGGAACTTAAACCCTATGCCACTGGGCCCGCCTCTCACTATTTTTTTAGGAATAATACTTTCTGTGAGTTTTAAAAACAGATATTCAAAAGTACAAGGCCAAAAGGTACAAACTTCCAGTCACAAGATAAAAATGTTCTTGGATATAATGTACAACATGATGACTACAGTTAACAATAGTGTTTCATATATTTGAAAGTTGCTAAAAGAATAAATCTTAAAAGTTCTCATCACAAGGAATAAAAATTTTTGTAACTCTATGAAGTGATGGATGTTAACCAAACATTGTGCTAATCATTTCGCAATATGTACATATATCATGTGATTATGTTGTATATGTTAAACTTATATAATGTTATATGTCAATTATATCTCAATAAAACTTAAAAATAAAACCAAGCTATTAAAACAAAAACAAATGGAGAAAAAGAGACCAGCCACAATCATGGCAGTACATTATATACTTACAAAATGTTTTGGAATAAAATAGTTTTCTTCCTGTTCAAATTCAATTCTTTACTCTAAAAACAGCCACAACTGTGAGTGTGTGTGAGCGTGTGTGTATGTGTTTTGGGGAAAAACAAGCATTAGGAAAAATACTTGCTTCTCTGTTATTTTGCTCCATTAGCCTGTATTACATTAACGAAAATAATTCAATACAGTATGTTGCCTAGCAGAAGTCAAGGTCATAGTGAATACTGCATTCAATAAGAAACGTTACCTATAAGCTAAAGACTCAGTTAAATTCTGAATGTTGAAAGAAGGGTAAGACTTGCTTATTTTTTAGTTATCTTTGTTTTCATTTCTTAGCAGATCCAACTGAGTAACTTTGGTATGAAGTCGAAGAAGAAGAAACTTAATTTTGACCTCGTTAGCCTAGTAGAGTACAGTGTCCTTAGAGACCCATAATAAAATAGATCGGTCAGTGACTTGCCCAGTGAGAAAGACCTTCTGGGGAACTCTGAAATGCTCTGATGTGACCTTTTGCTGATCATATCTTATTGGACAACAGGAATCACAGTAATGGAGGTAGAATGCCTGTAGGAGGAGAAACTTCTCGAGATCTTCTCCCAGCTTACATTCCTGCTTATTAGATCATGCATTTTATGATGAAGGTGGATGTTGGGGATGGATTCAGATGGTTTTCAGACTTTGTAGCAGAGTCAGAAATATGATCTTCCTCGAAGACATCGTTGTTAATTCGCAGGACTACGTAATGGACATGAGGGCGAGCTTTTGATCAATTCTAATTCTTTGCTCTGTTCCTTGTTTTCCATTTAGTTTCTCACAAAGTTTTAGAATTT
This sequence comes from Equus asinus, assembly GCF_041296235.1. Lineage (NCBI taxonomy): Eukaryota > Metazoa > Chordata > Mammalia > Perissodactyla > Equidae > Equus > Equus asinus. Next base: position 10,375,124 of record NC_091795.1, read on the forward strand.
GCAAAAATCATGTTAATCTTTGCTTCCTTTCCTTTCTAGGCCACGCTTGCATTGTATGGGCTGCATCTGACTTGTATGTAGGCAGATTCGGAAATACCCTACACTGTTCATATTACTCCAAAATCTATTTCACAGTCTTACGTGATGCCTTTTGATACCTTGGTCAATTCCCCTTTCCCAACCCCCAATACTGACCAATTTTCAATGCAGGGCTGTGTGTGCAGAGCACTCAACAAAGGCTTCCAGCTGAGGGGCAAGTAGGGGTTGAAATCAGCCCCACTCCACCCTCCAGGCTGTAGGCTCTGGCCCTGGAGGAAGGGCAGGCTCTTCCTAACTCACGCAGAGGCTCCTTATAGGGACCCTGTGGTGCCACCTGGACTGACACAGACCTCTACACCCACGCTTTGCAAACTGTAGTCTAGGACCATTTGGAGGTGTGCAAATTCTCCACCTATAGAACAGAAAATATCAGAATGCTTCACAGATAATAAAGCCTTATTGTTTCACAAAACTTTTGTATCAGCTATGATTACACAGGTATGTCCTGGCTTGCTAGATAAAATGTATTTCTTTAAGTCATGGTCAGAAACATTTGAAAGCCATTGTGTCTGTCATCATAGTAATTAGTAGATTAATAATAATAAATGATGATACTATATCAACATAGTACATTCTAGAATGTTTACAAGTATGCACATATTATTGTACTTGAGCCTCAGATTCTTCAGCATTGTTGCCTTTACTGGATAGTCAGACAAGGAAACAGGGTCTCAGCTGGGTACAACAGTTGACTGGCAAGCTACTTTACCAGATCCAGGTCCCAGGTAGAGAAGAAAGGCAGATGGAATTGTATATTGTAAAATTCAACGTTTGATTTGGGAGCAGCTATAGATTGCTTTAAAAGTTTAACTGGATGTGAACTTAACCTTCCTCTGGTAAGACACAGGTCAGATGGTTTTCTAGGAGGCGGTGGGGCTGCATGGCAGTAAAACGCTCTAGGTGGCAATGTTCAGAGGAATATCCAAGGTCAGTGAAGGTGGTTGGCTGCTGACAGGCAGGGGCCTGGGGGTGCTCAGGAGCCATGGGGACAGGAGAGGACCAGGAGACGGTTTGGAAGAGGAAATTTCTACCTAAAGGAAAACAGATTAGTCCAGAAGGGGGAAAAATAAATAAGTAAATAATAAAATAAAATAAACAAAAGAAAATACAACAGAACTTCTCTCATTACGATGCTTTTGTCTTGTCCTAATTTCAGGAACACAGTCTCAGAAAGTATAGCAACTGCCACTACAAATGGTTTTCTCCCAGTTTTCTGTGGACTGTGGATCAAAACCTTGATTTCTGGAAATTCTAAGTCAACAGAATACCTTACATTCCGTTCTGAGGCAATTTCCTAAGTGGTCCCATGGTGACCTGCAGAGTTAAGGCCCAGCCCACAGGCAGGGATCCCAGACCACCCCTGACCACACCCTGGGGAGACTGCACTCTGCCACCAGGACTTGCACTGGAAAAAGAGAGATTTTGGATTACTAGCTTTTGCCTGGATTTAATTGAATCACAGCTAGATCACGTAAGACTAGAAAAGGCCCTTAGAGGGAATACAGCACACTCTCCTCATTTTACAGAGGAAGAATCTGAGGCCCAAGGTGGTACACACGTGGGAAGAAGTCAGGGCCCCCTCCTGGGGCTTGGTTTCTCTCCCAACACCTCGTATTCCGTGATGGAAGGTAAAAACCTCCAACCTCTCTCAAAGCTGAACACCGCCTGAAAGGCAGCCTGTGGCACGCTCATCGATGCCTCCAATTAAATTAGAGCGTGGCCCCGGGATTAGCGCTGCCGCCATCCAAGCAGGGGCGCCCGGCTTCTCCCTCCAGCGGTGAGTCCGCCGGCGGCCCAGGCCCGCTCAGCTCAGGGTCGCGCACCTGCCTGGCCTCCCGGGCGCCCCGGCCGTGGCAGCAGCACGCACAGTGGACCCTCAGGGAGCAAGGGGCGCCGCGCGCACAGGGACCGGCCACCACGGTCACACTCACCACAGCCAAATCCAGGGAAGTGAAGAATATTAGGGAGCCCATCTTTAATAATCTTGAAATTAATAAATGAAAATATAAGATTAAAAAATTTGCAATTCTGAGACAATTATATTTCAAACCAGCTAAAAATAATTATGTAAACTTTTAAAAAAGAGTTTCAGATAATCACTTGCCATGATCATAATTGTTATTTCCCAGCAATATGTTAAAAGTCTTTTTTTTTTTTAATGATTTGAACACAGTAGCTCTCTACTATGTTATCATAGGCTTACTTTCTTTTCCAGATTAGGGAACATTTCAATGACTTCATTAAAATATTAATTTTTGCTTGAAAATATTTATTTTTCCCTCTTTTCAGTATTCTTTAAGAATAATGAATTTAGTAATAATTAAGAAAAGAAGAAATAATTAAGTGAAGAAAACAGCACGAAACCGCCACTGACCATCAAATGCACGTTTTACAAAGTGCCGAGTTTTCCTCCTATCGCTCTTTGATGTGGAGTGAGAAGGGGGTGTGGGCCCCTGCTCCCTGAGCTCTTGAACACGAAGTGTACTTTCTAATATTATTTTGCTCCAACTAAGGTCACTTTTTATCTAACATTCCAGCATCATATGACTACGGGCCTCAAGAGACGCAAAAGTAATTTAAAAAAATTAATAAACGATTAGTGAAAGAGATACTGCTTTTATTTTAAAAATATAAGTTTTCTATTATGTGTCATACAACGATAGCTCGGCCCCCAGCTTCCCTCCGCCTGGTGAGAAATAAAAGCCCGGGGCCCACCCGTCATGGCCGTGAGCAGGCAGGGGTATGCGGAACGCACGCCTGGAGCCCTCACCAAGGATGATAAGCCTGCATGAATTTTACGAGTCTCAGTATCAAGGTTGCCCTCGCCCAAGGGATTTAAGAATAAGGGGGGGGGGGGGGGGAGAAAAGAGAAGGCAGATGTATGAATAACTGGCATTGTAAATCTTCACCGTGGCAACCTACAGCTAGAAAAAGTCTGTGATGGGTTCATGACTTGAGAAGAAAGCGACACAGCGGAATGTGAATGGGTTTTCTTCAGCTACTTAACACACTGCTTAGAGCAGCTTAAGGGGGTGCATGCGAGTGTGTGTGCATGGGGAGTGTGTGTGTGTGAGAAAAAGAGAGAGAGAGAAAGCGTGTGTAAGAGGAGCTCTCTGGAAATTCGTTAGAAGGAATTACTAGTGTTATACAGCTTGCCAGCTTTGGGGGCAAAAAGAATACCGTTTAGCCTCGGAATATAAATGACTGGATTTTGCTTAGGGCAAAAAAAGGCCGTGGGGGAGGGGCCTAGGATTATGAAGCGAGTAACAATGAGCAAATTGGACCCTCCGCAACACAGCGCAAGGTCACGGAGAAAGTCACGGTGTTGGTTGGTGGAGGTGGTTGATAGGAGAAAATGGCTCATGATAAATCGCTTCCCATTTTACAAAATCTGGCAGTTAATGAAAATAAGATGCATTTGAGTAGTCTATATGAACACCTGATTTTTTCTTTCTCTCTCCCTCTTTCTACACACATACACGCACGCACACGCAGGGCCTGCTGATGTATGAAAGCAAAGCCCTGGCTCTAATTGTGCAATTATAAAACGGAAATGATGCAGGTTTGGCAACACAGGGAAAGAAGGCAGCTCAATAACGTTGTTTAATAACAAGCAAATAAAGCTCAGAGGGGAAAGAGGTGACTATTTCTGCTTTAGACTCATTAAGGAGCCTGAAACATATTGTAAAAGAGTGATATTTAATTATGGGCTGGACTGATAACAGAGAGCAGGGCCTCACTGGGAGAAAGAGACCCCGTGCTCCTAGGAGCTCACAGCTCCAAACATCAATTACCATGATTATCTACCCGGTGCTTACAAAATGCACCGTCTCCATGTTCCATCAGCGACCCGTAAACAGGCATTGCATAGGCAAATTTATGGGCACCGGCAGCCAGGGCCAGGTGGGAAAGCTAGCCTCCCATTGGTGGCTTCCCAGCAAAGGAGGAAAGAAGCACAGGAAGAAAATCTGTCTTCTGCACTGCTGAAAGAACAATTTATTACAGAGCATTTGCACAAGACAGCATTTGTTGCCCTGCTGCTGGCTTTTTTTTTTTTTTTTTTTTTTGCCTCTGTTGCCTGTCTGAGTGAGAAATGGGAGTATATTAACCAAGTCCTGGTTACAGGGACTGCGTGGCATGGTCCCATCAACCTTTTTGGTGTTAGAGAGGCCAGGAGCGCAACCCCCAAGGACTTTGGAGTGAAATGCCTTCACCTTCGCTTCAGGGAACGGATGGGACAACCTGCTCAAAATGAAAATTCGGTAGAACCACAAGTTCACAAGGAGGATTGTGACCTAGTTTGTAGACATTAGGAAGTATTTTTTTGTTGTGTTGTGCTTTTTTGTTGTGCGGTTTTGTTCGCAGTGTGGATTGTGGAGTTTCAGGCTTGAGGAATGCTTGGAGTGTGCTGCACTATCAAATTTATGCTTAAAAAATAGCCAAGTCCTAAGACTGTCTGTCTACCCATGACCACTTCAACTAAAGATTCAGTCTCCTCGTGTACAAGTCGTTTCAACAACTGCCTGAAATGTTGCCAAATTGCTCAGATACTTTTCATGCTCTGATTATATTTATATTTTAAAACAGGAAGTGTCTTGCAACTTCAACCTTTACAGCAAACGCTTTTGAGGCGGTTGTTACCTCTGTGGGTGAGTGCTCAGGTACACAGCATTTGAACTTAGTCAAGCCCCTTTGTCACCACCTTCATGAACAAGATTGTCCATAAACAACGGATGCGGAACAGCAGACACCAGACGATTGGGCAGAGCGCTTTGACTCTAGGCGGTCAGCAAGGCAATTCCCTCACCTGATCCTGCTCTGCTCCCACCATCTGCCTCTGGAGCTAGAATTTCTTATGCCTCACAGTTAGTTAAGGACTGAGGAATACTACTGGCTGTGAATGTTCTTGTCAGCCCCATCCTGAAGAACAAAGGAAATTTGGGCTACTTTTTAATTCTACCCTCTCAGCTCATCAACACTTGGTTTGCATTAAAATGTAAGAACATTACACTCCACACTCCACTAATAATCAGAAAGTACTGCTTTGAAGTTTCTCTATTTCTCAGCTACTACCCATGACAGATGTTTGCCAGAGAAAAACTCAGGGGGCATTTTCTTGCAAGCATTTTGGCTGAGAACGGTAACCATTGTGCCACTTAATATTTCAGCAATCTCTGGAGGAATCAGGAAATAGCAGTGACTTATTTATCTCACGTCTTGCTCCTTGCTAGCTCCCCACCTCCACCGGCACGACCTCTGAAGACACACATTAATTTCACCTCGGTATTTCTATAGCATCAATTAATAAAACCTGAGTATGTTTTCAACAAATGCACATGTCCTGATAAATGAGGGTCCTGACTTCATTGCTCTGTAAATTAAGAGCTCACGGTAGTGACAATAGAGAAGAGTTTTAATATTTAAAAACTCATTAAATTTGTGTACTTTTTGAATAATTAAAATCAGAGGGCCAGTTTAAGGAGCTAATTTAAGTTTCATTCTTAAATGTATATCGCAGGTGAGGACAATTCATCTGCCAAAAAAAGTTGGGCTATCTTCTGAATTACTAAACTAGTTGCTTTTTGTCCTGATCAGTAATAAGCCTTGGTTTCGTCCTCATCCCTTTTTTTCCTGGTGACAATGACAATGAAAATCCTGCCGATGAAGGGATGTGAGGTCAGTTATCTGTTTACCCAAAGAGAAAGACCCAAAGGCAAAAAGCTCAGGGATGGTTTTACCTTTTTTCTTTTATCTCAACTGAACTTTTTCATTTGCATTTGATTACTTTCATTTGAAGTATGTTATAATTTTTTGGTCTAAATATTTTTTCAGGGGAAAAGTTTTGTTGTTTTTGTTTATGACTTACAGCTGTGCAAAGATCTAAACGCTTAAGTATGTGTCATGATGACAAGGCTTGAAAGGGTCTGTGCAAACCACAAATCCTGGTGATTACAAAAGGGAGGCTTTCTCTGAAGAGTTCACATCTCAACTCCTGAATAACCGCTAAATATACAGAGCAGAGATTTTTTCCCCTTTAAATCAGAAGTCTGACTTTAAAAGTGATGATTTGCTCCAAGAATGATATATGACTTCCCAGCCTCGTGTTAACAGTTGGGAAGGAATCTAATTCTAAGTTGACGAGGCTTCTGTGTCATCTTTGCACCTTTCACATTTCTTACTCCTCGTGTCCACGTGTCACTGTTAATATTGTCATCGATATTTAGTCAATGATCAAGCTGATACCCCACGGTCTGCTCAGTTTTCGGAGATCACTGGACATTTCGAAGCGTGACCTCTCTGTAGAGGCAAACACAAGGAACCCTGTCTGGAATTTGTTCCTGGAAACTTTTGAGCCATTTTTGAAAGAATTATTCTCATGTGAACCTGATAGTTCTGAAAATAAAAATGAAAAAAGCTGGGGTGGGGAGCTTTTGATTACAATAGAACATTGATTGGTCTTCAAACAACATTTACCATGGAAAAGAGGTGAATACAGAAAACAAGATAATAGAAAGCATTGTTTTCTCCCAGGTCTGAGGAAAGGAAGTGGTGTTTCTAGGTTATGGGATAGCAAGATTATTCTTTAAATGCGTACTATTCCAGTTATTATCTCTGAAAAGGAATAGGTCAATGTGGTAGCAATCCAAAGTCTGTGTTCCTATGTCCTTCTAACAGAAGAAATTGTAAAAATGCAGTGAAAAGTAGGTAAGAAACACAAACAGGATAAAAAAATGTAAAAGATAAACCATTTTTTTTATGCCATCAATTCATTATCTCAACCCTAGTTAATGTCCCTCTGTCTTAGACTAGGGGCTATCATTCCAGAGTTCTCAACTATAAGAAAACTATTATATTAAAATGCTCTCACAATGAATCCCATGGGATTGGGGAAAGCCATGTTGCAAATGGGATTTTGCACTGTGTGAATTGCCAATCCCAAAAGATTGTGAAATCCTGTGGCTAGGCACAGGTTCTCCAATATATGCATTTGTGAAGAGGGAATGTCATCACTACATATTATTTTTACCTTTGGCAAGAATTTTACAAAATTTCAGAGTATACCACACTCAAAAATACTTCTATAAGGGCGACAAAATTGAAATGAAGTCTCTCTGGGTGCTATACCAATCCTGCATTTATTAATTTGTTCTAATGTTGTTTTTATTTTATTTGACCTGGAAAATAAATGAAAACTTTAAGTTTCTAGTCCTTTAAAGTCATTAATCTGTTGAAAGCAATAGTGTAGCAAATACTACCGTCAAAGAGGAAAAGATAAAAAAAAGGAGTAAATTGTAAAAGGATGGGCACCAGAAAAAATGTAGGGAAGAAAATAACGAGAGATCAAGGTATCCTTTCTCATTTTAGCTTCTGTTTTGGATATGAGCAGATGAGAAGGGAAAATAAATTGATACGAAGAGGGAAACACATGGTGGAGAATAAGCCAAGAGCCACTTGTCCCAATAGAAATGTCACCTCACCTATTAAAGGACAGAGGAAGAGCAGAATTGCCCATATAAATGGTTACTTTGTTACATTCACCAAAAAGAAAATTGATTAAATCTGACGACATCATAGTTTGCCTTTTTCAGAAACGTACATTCCGAAACCCACTGAAATCCCCATTTTACAGCTATCATAATGGGCATGTGGCAATGTGTCTCCGTCCACCAGGGGGCAGAAAGGAACCCTTTGATTGGCCAAAGATCTTTGGACTTCAATTTTGATTTTGAATAGTTGTAATCTGCACAGCCTTTTCACTGTCAGATGTCACTCACCAAGGGTGGATCCATGTGGACTTCTTGACGAAACCCCACAATTCTGCGTTAAGCTCTGAACTTCACATTACCTATAAGCTTTCTCACTTTACAGTAAAGAGCTGTGATGAAGGTGCTGCATATTACATTTGGTGGTCTTCATATTTTGGTGGATTTGTCTTTTGAGGCACAGAATGCGTTTCCTTTCAGTGTATATAAGATTTGTTGGTGGGTTACCTCTGCCACTATTTCACAAAAGCACAGAAACAGTACTATTAATCATTTTAATGCCTACAATCTTGTATAGCATTTTTCCTGAAACTGTTCTCTGAGAAAAAGTCAAGTTCTTTACCTCTCTGTACTCCTCAGAGGGCTTTGCTGCCATATTTCTTGGTGGTGGTGTCTTTCTTGTGTTTTTGGTTAGGATGCGAGCAGCTTCTTGGAAAAGAGGGACCTGCCCGATGTACTGGCGGGCGATACGGTCAACTTGTGCTGTTCTCACTCTGTCCAGGATGGGGTGCCCAGTGATCATGACCTTTATCAATGGCAGAGTAAAAGAAAGAGGAGCTATTTCAGAAGAAAAAGTAAATGTTGAAAACAATTAAAGTAACTACAATTGATATACACTCAGGGGAGCCATAAAATGCCATTTTCTCTTCTGATACCAAATGTCTAGCCGGACTGAAGTATAATCTTTAAGCATCTGAAAAAGTAAAAACAAACAAACAAACAACAAAAACAAAAAACTGACTCTGCAATGGACATTGGAGGTGGTTGTTCACCACATTTCTTAACAGTTGACATCTGTTGGCCAGCCCTAAATCCTACTTAACATGTGAAGTCTGATGAGAGGTCGCAGTCTGAATTAATAGATGAGAAATGGATTGAGTTTAATTAGCACATCTTTGCGATTCCATGTTGAGGATTTGGCACTTAAAGAAAACTAGAGCAATATTCAGTAGCACAAACACTATAGTACATAGAGATTTAAAAATAAATTGTAATAAGAAACATAAAGCCTATTGAACTCCACTAAAAAGCCAAACCACATGGAGGTAGCCAGTCAAAAAGTACAGCTCTTGGAATTTTGTCTAAAAATCTGCCAATGCAGCCATGTCTCTATTGCTGAATCACATATGACATCACTGTGATCTTTGCAGAAGAAATAAAATAATAAAACAAACCCCTGCGATTTCAGAACCATCTTTATTTCCTTCAAAAACAAGATACAGAATGTTCTTTAGAATGTTGGCGATATTTTCTGGCAGGGATGGACTCCTCTTGTCCCAAGCTCTAACTGTCTGGAAATGGACTCCATGTGCACACATTCACATTCCTTTTGTGGTCCGTTATCTGTCCCTTGGAGGCTCTAGTGGCAGGGCTGTTCCTTAATGACTTTCTGGGATATGCATGGCATTGATTAGAGACACACAACTTGTACTTTAACACCATGGTGTTAAAGTGGTAACATCCACTGGACAGCACCATGGTAAAATCTATAATAAATAAACCCTCCAATAACACATACATGAGTAAGATGACCGATAGCTCAGTCTTTCTTAAAATTATATACCCATATGTACTCTAAAAAGTTTAATTCATTCAGGGTTTTTCTATCTATCATCATCCTTCTCACTTCTAGTTCTTCAATGTTCTACCTTCGTTAATATATTCCTTCTGTTTTTCTTACTCTTAAAGCCACCCAGCTGTAAGATTTAGATTATTAGTACTTTTAGTTTTCTTTTATAAATAACAAAGAGGTAACAAAGAGGAGGTTCCAAAAGGCCCTGTTTTGTGTGTGAAAATGTTGCTACTGATGGGGCATTAGTAGGCCATTTGTTTTGAGCTCCTTTTCTGGATGGATTTATACTGACTGTTTTGTTTTTCTTTTATCTGGTCCTGCCTATCGTCCCCTTGAGTATCTTTCTGCAACAGTAGTATGTATTGTGTTATCATTTGGCTTTGGAACAGACAGAAACTAACAGGCCTGGTTAGGTAAGAGTATTCATGACCTGGGCCCCAACAGCCCAGTTCTGCATTCAAGGATCAAGCCAACCACAGGTGCCACATGCATCTGATTCTCTCCAAAAATACTACAGTTTCATTTGGATACTGCAGAATTATAAAGTATCATATTTTTAAAAGTCATCTATACAGTCAAAAATTCACCCATGGGATTTTTAAAGGTAGTTTCTGTCTCTGGAAGAACAAAACAGGCGTGTCAAACCAATTATCTATACAGCTGTCTAATTGCTTGCACATTTGGGGCCACTAGGAACTGTCACTGAAAGACACAGAAGTAAATCCGGCCCTTGGTGTTCTGTGACTACGATGGACCCACGGGTCTGTTGGGGACTGACCTCTTCAGTTTTATAGTTCCAGAGACAGTTGCATCTATTTTAGGGGTGCTGCTGGATTCTTGGTGTTGAAATTTTAAGTAGCTCAATATTACCTGAATGAGACAAAATTGAAAAACCTCAGGAAAGGAAATGTTTATTTGATCTAAAACACAAGTCCAGCTTGAATTTCAGGAATGTTGTTCAACTACATGATATTAGAACCAAATGATGATGTTTTGATGAAAGTCAGAAATTTACAAATCGTATTCAGATATGGACTTTTATGATGCATCTTGGACTCCTTGATATGAAGGGAAGTCCAGGCACCGTTTTGAGCTCTGTGTGAGCTAGGGATAAACAGCTCAAAATTCAATTTTAAGAAGAAAACCCCATCATCAAGAGCTCTGAGTACATGAACAACTAATTGAAATACTAATAATAATGTCATGGAATCAACTAGGTCTTGTTATGGTAAGTTCTTTGCACTTGCTCAGCAGGCTAGGGTATTTTTCTAAATCTCTAAGTCAGATGCCAGTGGATATCACACACACCACATTTTGCTTTTTCTGAATTTGTGGTGTGCCCAGCAGTCTTGCTCAACTGCCCCCTTTCCCCTGATCACACCCCCTTAAGCAAAGGACTGTGCTTGAAATCACGACTGACAGAGAGGTTCAGAAGCAATTACTAAAATTCTAAACTATCCATCATTTATCTCATCTCTGCTTCCTCTCTGTTCATCTTTTGGGTCTACTGTGTCTTCCTTCAACGTAAAATTTCTGAAGGAAACAGTTTGCAGATTATCTTCTGTAATTAACTTAAATTCAATGATTTGAGTACTCCCTTGTAATTTCTCTTGGTGGTATGATCAGTGAATTCATTAGTAATCAATATATTTAATAAGTGTGTGTGTGCATATTTGCTATCACGCACAGCATTCTAAACAACATATCATGTAACTCGTGCAGTTTCCAAATCTTGATTATTTAAACAAAAGCAGATTTTACCTCTGCAAATCTTTACAGAGATTTCCAATAGCCAAAAGAAAAAAAAGACAAATGGTTATTTGGTTTCAATCTAACATGTGCATCTTTCTGGCCTTAATAATTTCCTTCTGTTTATTTTCCATTAAAAAGAAGGTGGTTATACAATCCAACGGGAATATTTATAAAACTTCAGAACGTTGATAGTGTGTGTGATAGCTCATACCACTTTCAATATATTCAGATCCCAGTATTACTTATGATACAAATTGTTATGTAACTTGGTTTTAATTCTGAAGCTTGGGATGTGAACACTGCATCAGTTTCTCAGGGTCTCCTTCCTGTCAGGAATTTCCTTTTAAGATGCACTGATAAAATGTTGATTGCTTAGAAAACAAATTTGCAATATTCATCACTTTGTGAGCACCATGACAAATTACAGAGCATTGTTGTTTAAATTAAATGTTAAAGTAGGTTAGTCCAGACATTTATAATGGTGCGTGTAATTAGCCCAAACACCGATGAAATATCAACAAATTAACTGTTTTTGAAGAAAAAAAAAGTCATATTCGAAAAACTCCGGTATGAGCACTGGGGCCTTTAAACAAATGATGTCACACAGTCTGGGAGGCTTTGTCATGTTCAGTAAATTAGCATGGCCTAACCACAGCAGAAAATTTCCTTGAGCTGCAATAAAGACTAAATGCTTTCAGACTCCCATGATCCTTTGTAGTCATCATTTTAAAGCACTGCCTTCGTGAGCTAAACCTGTAAAGTTTTCTTTTGAGCGGCTGTGAGTTGATTAGATCTATTTCAGCCTAGTAGTGGTAATAGGCTCCTCTCTGCGAAACTGCTTACCCTCTGCTCCCCTGGCAGCTGGAGAGACTGGAATTAATCAGGTCTGCTGGGGACTTCCTCAGCCTCTCCGCAGGCCAGCGACTCTGGAATCATTTACCACAGAATCTGACTGTCAACTCTTTGTCATTTAGGCTTTTGATTATGCTTTCTTTCTCTCTCTCGTTTTCTTTCTTTCTTTTTTTTTCAGAAAAAATGGAAATGGATGACAGATTATCCTAATGCAGAATTTTACTAGTAACTTACACAGGTATCCGTTATCACCTTTGATTTGTCTTATAAAAAATACAGGTTTGTGCTAAGATAGTGAGGACCTGCTATTAAAATTAACTTTTTCCCCTTTATTAAGATGTATATCCAGCCTAAAGAAAGGCAGACCCTCCTAGGTACATTGTCTTTTGATCTGAAGAAGGATATATTTGGAGATCTCCTTTTTGAAGGACCTTTACAATTTCCTTCAGCAGCATGCCACAGAATGCTTTGCCTGTGTCTCCAGCTCAAATGTGTCTCTGTTTCACCATGTGCAGAATCACTACTTAAAACACAAAGCCTATTAGCATTCATGGCAAAACACTTCCAAGTACCCATTGAAATTACAAAGAAACAGATTCAAGTCCACATAAAAATCTATGAGTCTAATTTCAGTATTTGATTTTCTCAGATGCAAATATCTTGATAATTGAGTTGTGTGATTTTATGCTTAAAATCCAAAAAAAAAAAAATTCCCATAATGTCATAACAAAAATAAACCATCCAAATCAAAGTACAATTTTACATTAAGAATTTTTATCTCGGGGCAACTTTTTCTTCAATTTAGCAACCAAGAATATTTTCTCTTATTTCAGCATTCTAATTGTTTGACAGGGTCCTCTTTCCGAGGGAAACGTATACTCAACAGATAGAGTAAAAACATTTAAATATCTTCTCTAGGGTATAACCGTAATAATTATATGTAAATGCTGGGGCTTAATGTTTCTAAAATTGTGATACATAATATTCTAGGATAAATGTAATCCCCCGAAAAGTATTTTTGCAAACAATATTTTCTTTCACCTAATTGGTATGAAGGCTGAAATGAGTCAAACAGAGAAATACTGTATATTGTAAATGCCAAGATGTAATGAATACGTCGGTGTCACGTAGCCCGTACCAACAGAAGTGTTACTGAAACAGACAACAGACTAAACTTGTTTACCTTACAACAGGAATGTCCTGCTTTCTGTATGAATTTTCAGAGCACTGCAACAAGTTTCAGCTGAGGAATTGTGAATTATGTCAGGCTTGTGGACTCCATAGAGGGCATAGCTTTCTCATTTGTTCTTCTGACACTGTTTATGTCTGGTTGAGCCATAAATAGACATAAATACAGCATAGATTTGAGGACTCACTTTATGAGTGTGTGGTGAGTGCAAAGTTTGTCCCTAAACCTTCTCTCATGGGAAGAGGGAGCAAGAGCTCAATGGCCCAGCCCTAGAATAAAAGATGCTACGGCACAGAGCAGATTTACGTTGCACTGACGTTTTTGGCTTATGTATTTTTGAGAATTATATTTTTTTTAAGGGATCCAGGCTTGCTGAAGGCCATTGAGACCTCGGAGGACAGGCAGAGCTTTGCTTTTTGGCCCATACTCTTTTTCCCTGTTCTCCTTTCCTCCAGCCCTCTCTGGTCACGGACTCTGGCTCGGCAGCTATCTCGTTGCTTCCTTCTATTTGGGTGGGCAGGATGCCCAGGTGCCTCCCGAGGGTCTTCACCTACGTCGCTCATTAGCCACCCTTCAGAAGGAAAAAACATCCTGCCACAATGCTCTCTGCTGCTTTGTGGTCCCCACAGGGCCTGGAGATGGTGATTTCTCTGCTGCTCTCAGGTGTCCCAGACACGAGGGCTCTACAGGGACGCTGCTAGGCTAATTTGGCATTGCCCTTTCCAACAATGCAGCATGCACTTGGCAAAATCCAATGAGAGAGAGGAGGGGAGGGAGAGAGAGAGAGGGAGAGAGAGAGAGGAGAGAGTGCTGCTCACTAATTGAGCTATTTAACAGACTGCAGAGCCACCTGGAAAGCAGCCAATCATTACTCAGTGTCTTAATAGTATAGAGATTCTTGAATCATTCCAAGTAAGAAGTTTCACATATTTGTTTGTTTGTTTTATTTTCGTTTGTCTTTTTGGGTGATAGAGAAAAGGAGAGGGTGGGAATTAGAGCATAGAAGGGGGGAGGGTGAAAAAGGGGGACGACTGTAGACCATATGTAAGTCCAGATATTGAAGGATGAAAAGCCAATATGTGTTCTCAGACTGGCAAGAAAATAATTTACGATGGCAAAACCGGAAAAGGTTAGGAATGTTACGGGACTCGAAGTGTCTTTACAATGCTTCTTCCTTTCTTCCTTTTGACTAGGCCACCTTCTACAACACTGGAGCATTCTTTGGCCATTTGTCAGTGGCCCTTTTCTGAGTGGGCACTGATCTGACTCGTGCTTGCGGGGACGACTTCAGGCTGGAGCTGTGCATGCAGGCAGTGATGGTTTGCTTCTGGAACCGCCCTTGGATAGAGAGGATTTGTTGATTGGCAGGATGGCTGGAGTGGGAAGACTCTGCCAACCCATACTCCTCTCTTCTTTCTAAACTTGGCTCTAAATCCCCCTTTTCCTGGAAGCTTCTGGGACTGCTCCCTCTCAATTTTCTCCTTTCAATCCTTTGTATGCACATTTTACATCAGTGTGTTCACATGGCGTAGATTTCTATTCATTGACTTCTTTTAGAGTCATTGGTGTCTGCTCATCTTCTGGATCAGAATGTAAGCCCACTCAGTGTGGGAACCGTGTCTTCCAATTCTTTTACTTTTTTTCTTACAGTAATTTCTCTAATACCTTGTGTGCTGAGAGTGTTTATTAAAGTTTATTTACTGAGCTACTGCTAATAGTAGCTGTTAGATGAAGCTTCCATTTTGTTAAAATCTTGGCCAAGCCGTTAAAATTCTCTGTGCCTCATTTTATCAATATTAAGAATAACTACAATGATGCATTTTCAATGTTCTATGAAAATTAATGGATAATTAATGGCGACAGTGCAAGATAGTGATTAAGAGGGCTGGCTCTGGAGCCAGGCGGCCGGGTCTGAATCCTCAATCCGTACTGACTAACTGTTCAATAATTATAATGCTCTAAATTTACCATTCAGTTTTAGGCTTAGCAGTTACTGGATGTTCACTCTGTGCCAGCCACCATGACAGGCACTTCATAAGCATTCTTTCACTGTCTCACCATGGCCCCCCGCTGCAACACATTATTCCTATTTTGCACACGAGGAAGGTCAAGTGCTTAACACAGTGCTTGATATAGAGTAGGTACTCAATAATGGTGAAACTAAAGCCATTTGATGAACTCAAAGTTTGCTAAAAGCTGAAATTAAGAGAAAGGACTGATTCATGTCACATTTCTCCAGTCTTCCTCTGCTTGTCCCTGGGTCTGTGCTCTATGAAGCAATGTAAGCCCGGGACAACGCATATTCAGCCAGGAGCACAGTTTACAGTGACGGCAGAAATAAACAGAGAAGCCCGCCTCGTGTTCTCGCCAACCCGCTTTCCCTGCACACTACGTTCCTATCCGAATGTCCCAGCCAAGGGCCCATAAAAGGGTTTACCACTGAGATTGGCTTCTCCTCAAACTGTCAGAACTATTGCCAAGTGTTGCTGTCAAATAGTGGCACATCTTTTCCCTTTCAGAACTCTGAGATTCTCGATGACTTAAAAAAAATGTACATTTGTATATGTACGTGTTGTTTGTGTTCTCTGGTTTGTGTTCTCAGACTCTAGGGGTGACTTACGTTTTGGTCTGATTTATAAATGATTGTATCAGTAACTGAACTTGTGTGAGCACCGAATACACACTATAAATGTGTCTGGAATTTAGTGAGTAGTTGGTGCACCTTATAAATGCTAAGAAAGCATTCTCCATAGTTTAGTATTTTCGTTGCATGACTCTCTTGTAAATATTACAACGATTTTTTCTTGTTTTAGACTTACGTGATATTATTTTTATTTTAAAATAAATTTTCTTTATCCCTAGATCACCTGATTCAGTTTTCTAAAAATTTTAAGATATCCAATATAAGACCTTTTAAATCTAAAATCATTTTTTAAAAAATATTTCCACTTTTATTAATTTAAAAAAATTACTAAGATTCAAAGGCAGTTCAGATGGCCCCACAGCAGTTAAATCTGGCATTATTGACTATTTTTGACATTTTCTAACAGGAACACTTTCTAGAATAATTGCATCTTCCACTTACTGGGCACTTATTATTTCATCAAATTCTAATAAAAGCCAGAGGAAGGGGTATCATCGTCACTTTGCAAATGACGGCAGATGAGGCTGAGACGAGCTTCCGTTCATCCATGCCGAGTGTCAGGTAAGCGTCAGACCTTGTTTCTTCCACTGGCTCCCCGACTCCAGTCTGAGCCGTTTAACGGCCGCGATATCTGGCGTCCAGGTTTCACAGTGAAAGCATCAGAAACTCATATTTTGTGTACAAACTAGCATGGGGGTCAGATTACAGCTTCCAGATAAAATGCAGGAGACCAGTTAAATTTGAACTCCAGAAAAACAAGTAATTGTTTACTAGTATGTTACATGGTACATACTTGATACTAAAAAATTATTCCTCATTTACCTGAAATTCAAATTTAACTTGGTGTCTTGTATTTTTATTTGCTAAATCTGGCAACTCTAGTCCGAATGCACTCAGAAAATGAGTGGCAAAGTAGACTATTTCTATCTCCGTCTCCTGGAAATTCCCTCTGGCCCTTAAGGGGGTGGGGGTATTGCATTTTTTCCCGCTTACCCTTCAGAGCCTGGCCCTTTCTTCTGTTCCTGCTTTTACTTGCTGTGATAAAGCCTCGGGAAGCTCCAAATGTCAAACGCAGCATCTCCACAGCTGGGAGCCACAGACAGCCTGGCCACTGCTGCTGATGCCCTTGGTGTGGCCCTACCGTAGTGGGTATGGCACCTGGGCTGGTTGTTGCAAATGATTTAGCTGCCAAAGCTGTAGTGTTGTCAGTGCCCTGGAGGCTGAGTGAAGCTGTTCTTTTAGGTTCATACTTTGCAGCCCTGCATCCTGGGTTTCGGCCAGGAGTCCCTGAAAATTGAGCAGGAGAAACGTTTGAGTAGTAAGCACCAGGCTGCGCTCAGATGACCTGTCTTCCTACCACATCCCAGAGGACACCTTCCCTGTAGGCGTCTCCAGCTTTCGGTGTCAATCAGTCCCACTCGACAGCCCCACACATGTGCCTGGGCGCATCTGCATCCAATGGGCCATGAATATGCTCAGTCTGAGATCTCCTACTAGACTGCCCGCAATTCAGTGTGGGGGGCTCTTCCCTGTGTCACTGAGCAAACACAGTGCGTGGCTGAGAGGACCACTTATGACTCACTGGGATGTTTTTTCCAGGTGAAAATGAACAAGCATGAGATATGATTCTCTGAGGGACAGATCAGAATTCACATGTAAAGGAGGCTGCCCAGTATAGTACAAAATCCGACAGGCCTGGGTGTGACTCTAGCTCTCGCAGTTCTCAAGTCCGTGTGACATCAGACAAATTACTGAATGCTTTAAATGTACCCCAAGAGATCAGAATCCCTAGTGATTCCTGAGAATTTAGGAAAAAGGACATTCTTGACTTGATCCAAACACTCAGCAATTCCATCAGAGAGGATTAAATTCCTGAGAGAAGTCATAACATCACTTATTTTGCAATCATTAGAAGTCTTGGGGTACGTGCCGCACAAATCCTAGCTGAGGTTTACTTGAACCCCCACAGCAGGTCTAAGTGTTCTAACCGCCGGGCCTGGCCACCTCCTGATCGTGTCCAGGACCCCATCCTGGGCTGAGTAGCAATGTGGTGTGTTAGAAAGAACATAGCTGTGGGGCTAGATCTGGATTCAGTCCAAACTACAGAGCTTTTGCCAGCCCAGTGCCATGGGCATCTTCTGAAGCTCAGTTTCCTCGTCTGTAAACTGTAGATAACGGTCACCTTACAAACAGTGCTGTAACAACCTGTCACAGGGCTCCAATTTGCAGGCGTTAGTTAGAGCTGTTCTAGAGCTCTCGTTATTATAGTCATTATTATTAGCATTAGCATTACACCAGCATCGGTACACAGGGTCCTTACGTACACATTAGCAGATCTTTTGTAGAGTTTCTTATATTCTTTAAAGCTGTGCTGGCCATAGGTAGCCAGTAGCCTCATGTGACTATTCAGCACTTTAAGTTTATGTGCTGTATGTGTAAAGTACACACAAGATTTTGAAAATAAAAGTCTGAAAATGAGAATTTAAAATATCTCAGTTTTTTTATGTTAAAAGAGCTTGAAAATATTGACAAGTAAAATATATTATTAAAGTTAATTTCACCTGTCTTTTTACTTATTTTGAATGTGGCTACTAGAAAATAGAAAATTACAGTGTAGTTCCCATCCGTGCTTGCATTACATTGCTATTGGACGGTGCTGCTCTCGGAATCTGGGGCAGAGGCCTAAAGGGAAATGCAATTCAGCGGAGCCCTTGCCTTTTTATTCCATTTCCCCTTTTACATCTGTGTTCTAGGGAGACTTTGTCCTACACAAGATATATTTAAAAGAATTTTTTTTGCCCTAGTAAACAGAAGAAAGCAGAACTAGCAAGGGTGAACTCTGTAGGAAGAACCAAAACAAATGATGAGAAAAGCATTTGATACATCTTGAGATGCTCAATGTCACTTTGAAATGTTTTTAAAGCTCTTAACCATGCCAAAATTTACATCTGGACTTATTTTCAATTCTGACACAGTAAGAAACCCTCAATGTAAAACACAAATTGCAAAGTGTACCCAATGGGATGATAGTGCCTGGACATTTGCTGGACTATTTGAAGAGTTTTATTATTGGCTCAGCCACTGAATTTTCATAGAAAAATAATCTAATATAGCATATGTATGGTTGTGTGATTCCCAATTAAAATATTCAAGATCTGTATTTGTGAACCAAGATCCCGTACTTTTTCTAAGTTTTACAGAATAGTGGAGAAAACCTGCAAATACCTGATAGACATTATACAGTGTAAATAGGTGCTCAAATTTCCCTTTATTTACTAGGAATGTGAAATTCTGGGGGAACATTTTTTTGTTAAGCAGGAATACTACAATTATTTTTCTACGTCACCTCTTTGCTCTACGAAATGCTATTGAACTTGCCCTTTTATAGATTAATCAAAGTCTGCGTTTGCAATCGGTTTAAGACTGTCACTATAATTTTGCACTCATGTAATGTGATGGGAATTAATTCTATTAAAAGAAAATGAAAACAAGAATAGTCTGAAATAGCAGACTGCATTTGCAGGCTTCTTGGTGCCACGGCTGGTGTTGAAAGACTTGCCAGAGGAGTGGTTTTGAATGGAAGAGTCTTGCCTCTTAGGTGTTAATGCTAAGTGGCTGCGACTGGGCATTTTACTGCAACATTTGATACTCCCATAATAATCATGTTTTATGAAGAACCGTGAAAAAAGGAAAGAGATAAAGTAGTTTAGAGAAACCCTGCCTTTTCACTCCTCAACTCTCCTGCCCCATGGAATGGGTCCAGTTCTGCCGTATGTCCGCTTCTTTTTCACTTCCGCTGTGGAGCTAACCCATGCGAGTTTGGGGCAGAGTGGAGGAATGAGAGTCAAAATTGGTCTTCCTTGCTTCGTTGTCCATTGGTATCGAGGAGGTGTCTCCAGTCTCACTCTCACTTGGTCATATTTCGCCTCATGCTGGTGGTTTCTTCTTCCACTATGCTGGCCTCTGCATAGATGGCGCAGGGGTTTCTTTAGGGTGGTACTCAGCTGAGGACTCCTCCAAAAAGAAGCAGTCTCTTGGTTCCCTCCACTGGTCCATGGCCCCAACTCTTTCACTGGGAAGTGAGTTACTCCTTTTAT
The DNA here is from genome assembly GCF_041296235.1 of Equus asinus. Lineage (NCBI taxonomy): Eukaryota > Metazoa > Chordata > Mammalia > Perissodactyla > Equidae > Equus > Equus asinus. Next base: position 10,395,093 of record NC_091795.1, read on the forward strand.
CTCTGTGCTCCTTCCTTGAAACCATGTCCACTGCTTTACTCTTTTCTTGCCTCTGGGGGCCCATGGAACTAGGAAAGGTTATACCTCAGGCTTATTATGCTGCCAAAGGCTACTCCCACTGTCCTTCTCCCACTCTCAGAAATTGCCAGATCAGTTGTAGGCACCAGTCCCGATATTCTCCATGGCGATTACAACCAGAATATACCTATCAAGCTTTCTTGAGGATGCCCTCATTTGCTCCTGTCTAGTGGTGGCCCCAATGTGGGCTTACATTTTCAATGACTCAGCAAACTTTCAGCTGGGAAGTGAAGCATTGGTGTTGCCTCTTTGTAGGCCCTCCTAACTCAACCACAAATTCTGTTGGAGCCCACTTATTTGACTTTGGAGAGGGAAGGGAGAAATCTCTTTATTTCCAACACTTAGTACCTATAAGACCACTCAGCCCATTTGTCTGCCCATCCTTCTGTATTTTGCAGTCTTCTAATATAGACTGGAAAGGAGGGATGCTATTGGTGTGGTCGCAGGACTGGTTCTGCCACCTCTTAATAAACAATCGATGGTGTCTGGCCATATAGGTTGTATTATTTATCACTTGTTGTCCGTTAGGGATCTTAGAGTACATTCCAGCTCAAAATGAAAAGTCCACTCATCATCCTGTTGATGTACTTTTGGAAATCGTTAGCACCGTTCATCCAATAGTTCTACTTCTCCTTTTGGGCACGTGGTAGAATTGTATTCCTCTCCCTTCTTAAGTTATGTGTTACACAGAGTTCTCCAGAGAAACAGAACCAATAGGATGCTCACACATACACGCGTACACACACACACACACACATATATAAAGAGATTTATTATAAGGGATTGGCTCACACAACTATGGAAGCTGACAAGTACTAAGATCTGCAGAGTGAGGCAGTAAGCTCTAGACCCAGATGCACAATGGTGTAATTCTAGCCTTAAGACCAGTAGCCTTGGGGCTGGCCCTGTGGCCGAGTGGTTAAGTTTGTGTGATCCACTTTGGTGGCACAGGGTTTCACCGGTTCGGATCCTGGGTGCGGACATGGCACGGCTCATCAAGCCATGCTGAGGTGGCGTCCCACATAGCACAACCAGAAGGACCTACAACTAGAATATACAACTATGTACTGGTGGGCTTTGGGGAGAAGAAGAAGAAAAAACAAAAAAAAAAGAAGATTGACAACCGATGTTAACTCAGGTGCCAATCTTTAAGGAAAAAAAGACAAGCAGCCTTGAGACCCAGGAGGGAGAACGATGTCCCGGTCCAAAGGTAGTCAGGCAGGAGGAGTTCTTTCCTACTCAGGAAAGCGTCAGCCTTTTTGTTCTCTGTAGGCCCTCAGCTGATTGGATGAGTCCCACCCACCCTAGAGAGGGCAATCTGTTTTACTCAGTCTACTGATTTCAGTGTTAATCTCACCCAAAAATACCCTCACAGACACACCCAGAATAACACTTGACTAAATGTCTGAGCATCCCATGACCCAGTCAAGTTGACACATAAAATTGATCATCACAAGTATAGCCATACTTTAGTCAATAATTATCTTACTTTGGGAGGGGAGTTTTAAGAGCTAGTGTTCAATTTGCTACATTCACATTCCCATGTCCAGGTGACTGTGGAGGAATATATCTGCATGGAGCCTCTGTTGGCCCAGGTCCTCCAAGTCCATGAGAAACTAAGCCTGCCACTGTTTTCACATTAGATATGTAATGTGTGTGAGACATACATATTTTTTTGTTTTAAGCCACACAAATTTGGAGTTGTTTGTCACTGCAGCAAAATATAGCTTATCCTGACTCATACAATACTGTTGTACTAAACATGAGAAGCCAGGTCAGAAGCTGAGTCAAAACTAGAGGATTCAGATCTCCTCCATATGAAATGCTAAAGGGTACCCAGAAGGTACGAAGTATTGTTTTGGAATTGCAAGAATATGTGTGAAGGAGAGAGGCAGCTCTGGAGTCAGAGTCACGCAGGAGGTAAGTCAGAGCTTTGCAAGATGACTGTTTCAACTCTTTACATGTCCTGGCTCACATTTTCTGCCCTTGTCACATTTTCCTTTATTCAAAGTTATTTCTGCAGTAAATATAAACTTAAATAATCTAATTATTAGTTGCTAACCAGTGGTAATTTTTTTTTCAGTTGATCTGTGTTGGCCTTAAAAAGCTGCATTTACAGCTACAATTTCTTTTCTGAGAGAAAGTAATAAATACGTCCAGGTGCCTGAACAGGGCATGTTAGATTCTGATAGGATGAGCATGCTGTGACCAATCGGGCCTAAAAGGCAGTCAGAGCTCCATCCTGGCAAGTAAACAAGTGGAAGTGACGATTCCTGCCATAGAATCAGAGCGCGTATTGTTCTTTGCATAGCACCAAACCGAATGCATCTGTACTCAGTAGATATTTGATTGATTATATGTGAAAATTCCCTAGTCATAATCTCTCACCTTTCAAAAGCCATGAAAACAATTACTTGGATAAATTTTTCAAAGCACACCTGAGAGTAGGGAGTTGGAACCCACTCACCTGTGCTCTACATTCTCAGATTGGGTACAAGGAACCTGTCGCCAGTCTAGGTGCTTACATATTCAAAGCCTGAGATTATTGCTTAATTTGCCTGCTAGTTGAGCCAAACATGTGGTTGAAATCATTCAGCCCTCCATTTTGCCAGATTCCTGAGGGGAAATATGTAGAAACATTCAAGAATTTTTTATATGGGTATTACTCTCTAAATATAAAATCATGGATCAAATGCTTGTTAATTCTTCTGAACATTGGCAGTTTAAGTGGAAGGTTGTTTTGAGCAAAAACTACCTACTACAAAATAATTCATGGTCCAACAAGCACTGGCCATGTAGAACTAAATCTGGGAGAATTTCAGGTTTGAAACTGCTACTTAAGCGCCTATGGGCTCCAAGTTGCAAAATTGAATGGGCAAGTAAGTATGGTCATTAAAATTTAAGTAGATGAAAATTGGATAATTGCATGCTGCTTTTTATCCTGACACACATTGTATTAAAAGTTACTGTGTAGAACCATCTTCTTGGGAAATAAACAGATGAGCTGATTAAACAAGTGACTATCTCTGAATCATACCGGGAGAGGAGAGCAATCGAGCCACATTCCTTCACAGCTCCCGGAATGCCCAGCGCAGAGGCCAACACATAACAGACACTCAATAAATATTTGTTGAGTCTATTAGTGTATGACTGTAAACAAAAATCTTATCTTTCCATCAAAATTGAAGGGACTACAATGGAGGAAATTATTTTAAAATGTAGTCCAGCGTCAAACACAAGTCATCTCAATTTAGCTTTTAGTTAGCATGAAGAGTACATTGCTGTTATTAGTTTTCAACATTTGTTTAATGATCATGAGATAGTTGGGAAAATTTGCTGTATGTTCTCTGGGTTGAGTTAGTGGAAAAGGAAAACATTGTTCTCCACTGCAGTCATGTATTTGGCATCCTTTGTACTTGAAGTATCATTTTGGGGGTACATTTTAGAGATGCTAGGGAAAATCCAAATTAGGACTTCTTTTTCAACTTCAAGCTAAAGACAGTAATTCAGTCTTGAATATATGTGCCTCTCAAATCTTCCACGGCCTGCGAATGCTGGAGATTGTTTGTGTAGGGTATACAGTTTTATGCTCAATAAATGCTTTCCGACCATCGGATTGACCAGTGAAATGGTTCAAGGTAGTGTGTCCATTCAATTGTGAGTGTCTATATGATCTGCAGAAGGGAGGAAAACCAAAACCTCCTATAGCTGGTTGCATGCAAGTTGGGCAATAATAGCTTTTAAAAACTTGAATTTCCAAAAATAAAAAACAAATCCTCAGAAATGAAGGAAGACTTGTCAAGGGACATTTTTAAAAAAAGAGAACCTCTAAGGTGACCAAGGAGCTCAGCCTAAAAGCTGGAGAAGTCCTAGTGACCACTTACTTGCTCTTCCTGGAGAAACTTTTCTTTTCTTTGCCTGCTACAGAGGTCAAAGCTACAATTAACTTTGACCAGATTTCAGTTTTACTCTCCTGATAAGTAACTACCAGTTCTCCTTTCCCCTTCCAGAATTCGTCCACTGGGGGCAACCTGACATTTTCGCAGGGAAAAAAGTTCAGTCCCTGGGGTGACTCTCGCTCTTCTTTTCTCTCTCCTTGTGTGTTCCATCAAGAAGCTCGTCGTTATATAGTCCTAATTACAAAGAGAAAGGGAGCTAATAAACAAAATGTCTGATACGTTTAAAGTCACAGATGCCCTACTGGTGTTGGGATTAGAAACTCGTTCTGGGCTTTCTGATTCCTGTTCAGCTTCTTGCCCACAACCAGCATGCTGGGTGGGGAGCTGCTCATCTTGCTCTGCTGGTGGTGGCTTCCATCACACCACCAGTTTACTGAATGATGAAGGCCCCAAAGTGCATAGAGCAGTGCCTGGCACAAAGTAAGCACTGACAAACGCTGGGCCTCATTATTATATATGATGTCAGACGCCAGAGGGTATTTTTCTCACTTTCTCCCAAAATACTAAAGCTATCTACGTAATGGACCATTCTGCTATCAATTTAGAAAATAGCACGTTTAGTATATTTTGGATCACTTTGGAGAAGAGAAGAAAAGGGAGTGGACCAGTTAGGAGCTGTGGCAACGGACCGCTGGGAGACAATGGCGGCTACATTGGAGATAAGTCATGGTGTCCAGAAACATGCTGGGAATCTTGGGGATGCTAGTGGCTGAATTCCATTGAGCTTTTACTCTGTGCTTGGTGCTGCTACTCTCAGATTAACTCCCACACATTCCTGTGTTATTATTTATAATCTTCATTTTATAGATGTGGACATGGGGGCAAAAGTGGCCAACCAGGATTGAAAATCAGGCTGTCCACTTGAGAGCGTGCACTCTTAATCGCTGCCCTAATCAACTCTTGAACTGGGCACACAGGTATGAGTTGTTGGCATAAACATGTGAGTTAAAGCCAGAGGAGCAGGTAATATCTCTGAGGGAGGGTATAGATAGAGAAGACAGTGGAGACCAAGCCTGAGTCCTTAGGAATTGAACATTTAGAGATGGGGTTAAGGAGGAGGGGCCAGAAATGAAGGTAAAAAGGAGCAGTCAGAGAACAAGAGGAAAACCAGCAGAGACTGATATAAAGAAGCCGAGAGAAGAGAATACTTCTGGATGGAGTAGTCCCACAGGTGTCTGGACAGATAAATAAGATGAATACCAACAAGTGTCCATTAGCTTTAGGGACATGAAAATCGTTGACGATCCCGTGCATCTGGCATTTAAAAAATTCATCATACTGAGATAGTTGCAAACTTTTACCCTGAGACTTTTATTTTCTAGATTTAGAATTTTAGAGCATATCAAATTCTAAAATGGTAATTACTAAAATGGTAAGTACATTGGTATTCTCTTTTTCACTTTATCATGCATTGCGCTTATGAGCTGAAATATACTTATGCTCTTAAATAAGATTTTCTACTGACTAAATTGCCAATCTCCTGAGAAAAATCTGATAAACTAAATTTTAATTAATCTCTGTTATACCCCTCTCATCTCCCCTCAAATGAATTAATTTTTTCCCATAGCAACTTAATACCTAGTTCACTTGAACACTAAGTTTTACTTTAGGGTCTTTACTTGTTTCTTACATTTGCTCTGCATTGACTTTTTTTCCCCAAAAGGTCACATTTTTAAATATGGGTACTTCTTTCCTAAGATCCAGGTGATGTTCTATTTTATTCTCTATTTTTTGCATTTAATTAATTTGTTGAGAAAATATTTATTAAGCATCTTCTGTGTGCTGGACTGCGTGCTGGGTCCTGGAGTACAAAGATTAACAAGATGCAGTTCTTGCCATTAAAGCTAACAGTCACCTACAGGGGACAGATCCCTAAGGGGGAAGCTGTAATACAATGCCTAAGACAAGGACATGGGGTCCTAGGGAAGTTCCTAATCTCACTGGAGAAACTGATGCAGCTGTAAGGGACAGTTTTGTTTTGTTTTGTTTTAATGTCATCTTGATTCAGTTTTGAGGTCCTGGCTCAGGCTGGACAGTTCTTCTTCTTGAGCAACTGATTAGGCCATACCCCGGACACTTCTCTGGTTGGGATCTCACCCTTTAGGGCCACTAGGTACCCACCCTAATCTTCCTGGGGCCAGGTACCACACAAGCAGGAACAGCCTAGATGCCCAGGAACCCCATAGAAGTACTCAAGTTAGCCAATCCACAGGGAGCCATGAAACCTAGGCAACTCCACCATGCATACCATGCATAACTGCCCCTACAGCTTCAGCTTGCTGTTACCCTGTCCCTGGGGACAAGCCCCTCTGTGGTCTTGCCTGGTAGGCTTTTCTGTTTTGGAGCTGTAAGTAACAGAGAGTTCTTCCTTTCATCTGTGTGAGTGTCATTGTGTTGTATATATAAAAAGAAACTTTAAATCTTATAAGACATTGATTGAATCTTAAACGTTGCTTAGGTATGGACAGGCAAGGAGGGGTGGACCAGTGGAAAAACATCCAGACGAGGAGGAGAGTATGAACAAAGGTGTGATGGGAAATTGGGATGTGGCTGAACTGGGGAAGCATGTATGAGCAGCATCAGGACATTGGAAGTTATGAAGCATATTTATGCAAGAAGGGAGAAGGCTGAGGTAGGAAGCCTTGGAGCAATGACATCTGAAAGGCAGGAAGAGAAGCAGAATCCAGGGAAGTGGCAGCAAAAAGACACCCTGAGTTGTGTGAGTCAGTAATACGGTAGAATCCAAGGGAATCAGTGAGTTTCTAAAGTGGGAAGTGACTTGCAGCGTCAAATTCAGGAAAGTAGCCCAGAGAAGTCAATATTGGAAAGTTTCTGTAGAATTTTGTCATTAAGAAGTCGTTGGTAGTCTTAGGAAGAGCAGAGTCAGGAGCAACGTTGCTACACAAGCCAGACTGTGGTAGTTGGAAGCACGGGTGGGAGGTGAAGGACTAGAGTCAGTGAGGGAGGACTAGTGTACGGAAAACTTCCAGTCAGGAGGAGAGGAGAGAAATGGGGCTAATGTTACAAGCGAATGTCAGCTCAAGAGAGTGCGTGTGTCTGTCTTCCCTCCTTCCCTCCTTCCTCCCTCCCTCCCTTCCTTCCCTCCCTCCCTCCTTCCCTCCTTCCCTCCTACCTTCCTTCCTCCCTCCCTCCCTTCCTTCCTCTCTCTCTCTTTCTTTCATTCTGTTTCTTTCCGTATGTGAGAGATTTGAGCATATACCAAAAGAAGGGCTGGAGGTAGAAGAAATAGAATGGGTGACAGAACCAAGTGCTGTAAGAAGTGGTGAGGGCAAAGGTAGAGGACTTGACTTGGAACCAGATATGCGGAGACCGCTGTCCCTCAGAAAATGGCTGATAATATGTGTGTGTATGTGTTTGTGTGTATAGTCAATTCTTTGCGGAGTCCATATTTATGAATTTGCCCACTTGCTAAAATTGATTTGTCCCCCCAAAATTGATACCCATAGTGCTTTTGCAGTCATCTGAGGACATGTGCAGAGTGGTGAAAAATTCGAGTTGCCTAATATGCAAATTTTTGAGTTGCCCAATATCCCAAAGTGGAACAAAATGGTACTGTTTGGTCTTGTTTCAGCTCTCACACTGTAAACAAGTGTCTTCTCACGGTCTTATTTAGTGACACATTTTCTCATTGTTGTGCCTATCATTGGTCATTTTGCTGTTTAAAATGACCTCCAAGTGTGGTGCTGAAGTGCTGGCTGGTGTTTGTAAGCAGGAAAAGTGTGACATGTCTTACACGGAAAACTTGTGTCTTAGATGAGCTTTGTTCAGGCCTGAGTTCTACTGCTGTTGGCTGTGAACTATATATATATATATATATATATATATATAATTAGGTGTCTTTTAAAAAAGCCATACAATAAACAAGGTTGTTGATCAGTTGATGAAAATATTTTGACCCGAGGCTTGCAGGAACCTAAACCTGTATTTCCCCTAGGAGCAATGGTGTAATATTCACTATTTCACGTTTCAAACAACTTTGTAGAACATAACTACCAAAATAACAAGAATAGGCTGTATATATACACATACAGACACACACATATGATATATATGTATATAAAATTTAATGACTCATTTAATGGCTCATTTATTCCTTATAACATCCCTGTGTAGGTCCTTTTCTACCCCCACTATATAGATGAGGATTTGGAGACTCTGAGAGGTTAATGAGTTACCCAGTGTCACAGACCTGTATGTGGTAGGGCTGGGATATGAGCTCAGGCAGCTTGGTTCTGGGGTCTGTGCTATTAACTGTTCTGCCACGTACATGTTTGTGTACAGTTCTAGACTAGGAAAGTGACATAAGTAGGGCATTTTGTCAGTACCATTTGTCATCTGGGAGTATAAAGAGAAAAGACAAGTGGATTGGTGGTATGAGGACAAAGATGAGTCACTTCTGAGGTGAGATCTTAGTGTTGAATGTATGGTCCAAGAAGAGTCAGAGTGGAAAGGAAGACAATGAGTCAAGGGTCAAGAGCTAGTTGTTATTTAAACAAACAAATTATAAAAAACAAAACAAAAATAAAACTAAAAAGTATTGAGTCCCTATCAAGTAAGAGTTGTTGTTCATGGCCCTAGGGTTATAATGATTCAAAAAACACGGCCCCATACTCAAGAAATGTTGAGTGTCATTTGGGGTCCTGAGTTACACACAGGTAACAGTCAAACAGTGACCAGTGTGCCCTGCTAAAGGCAGGAGGAGTGACTACCTGGGCCTGCCGGGTCTGAAGAGGCTTCCTGTAGGAAAAACCACCTGAGTTCATTCGAGAAGGATGAGGCAGATGTGCAACTTGGAACCTCTTGTAACTTCCGATGCCTCAATTTTGAAATGGAGATCAAAATAGTTTAACATCGGTTGTTATGAGAATCAAATGTGGTAATTCAGCGAAAGCATTTAGCATGGTGCCTGAGATGTTAAGCCTTCATTAGATGATATTATTACAGTAATGTTATTTAGTAACTGAGGAGTAGAAAGAAGTGCATCTAAGGAGAGTGAGGAATCAAAGGAAAGAGACAATGTGGCTCATGACAGAGGGGTGGGCAGCAGACAATGCTTATGGTGAGGACAAGGGTGGCCTGGAATATGGTGGGTGGCAGTAATAGGGAGGTGAGAAGTTGCAGGGCCCGATTTCATAGACATGAAGGAAGGACGGACTTTTAAATGAGATATGATTTTAGAAGCAGAACTTTTGAGTAAATTAAAAGTCTAGATAGTTGATAGTGAATTGTCTTCTATAACTCTGATAAGTTTTAGCAGATTTCCTAGACCCGCTCCTCTATGAAACATCTTGTGTCCCAGTTTAACCTCCTATGGCTGTATTTCTCGAAGTCATCAACTTCAGTTTCAATCTAGACCTCAGGGAAAATGAGCTGCTGTATCACCTCTGGACATTCCATTCATTCATTTATCCATTCATTTATTTATTCATCAGACATTTATTGAGTAGCTCTCATGTGCCAGGACTTTGTTCTACGTGCTGTGGAGTACAGAATGAGTAGACAAGGAGGCACTCAGAGTCTTGGCAGAGAGAGAGAAAAATAAGTAAGAATGTCACAGCTATGGGAAGCACTGAGTGATAAGAACAAGCTATTAGGGGAATGTAGAAGAGAGACTTGATGGAGGATCAAATATAAATAACCCAGTCAAGTGGACATATGTTCATGCGTTTAAGAGGCTCAGGCTTGAACAATGGTAACGACCAGCCACTTATATTCTGGTAATTCTCTTCTGATATGGTAACGTCTTCCACTTGTGGGGGACTAGGATAGAGCATGCCCAGTGAGTATCAAACAAAGCAGAGTTTCTCAACATTTTTTAGGTCATCAACTAGAAGCTGAAGAAGACTCAAAACTTTTCCGTAGAAAAAATAAACATATATAATTACAAAATTTTGGATTTAAGGTAAGAAATCCCTGACCTTCTAAAATCCATTCATGGCTGACAATTATGAATTTTGCTGTGAATGATAAAGTTATCTGGCACATTCTGTCTCTTGTGGGACCAGCACAGACTTCATCAAGCCCAAGACCTGATGTTCCAGTCAAGAGTGACGTAGAGGGGGATTCGGGCCATCGATTATCCCCTGCCCACCTCTAGTCGCCATCACAACTAGCTCTAGAACCATTAGTGTTCTGATTGGAAACGTCTTTCAGAGTAATGGGCAGGATAACTTGGATTATCAAATGACTTTCCAAGAAGATAAAGCAACTTCTATTGACAAAATAATATAAACTACCTTGTTTTTATCTGAAGAATTCAAAATATAATTGCTAAGGAAGCTGGGCTGAAAGTGGGACATTTTTTCTTAGGAGAGATGAAACAGGGTATGATTTTTGATAAACATCAACCCAGCTTGATATTAATCGATCGACAAAATACAGTCAAGCCTCTTTAAGGAAACCACATCTACAGTCAAAGGGTTCTGTACTTTTTTGAAAATGGCTTTATGTTGCAGATGATAGGAAAGAATAAATTAATTAAAATACACTTGATGTTCCTTTCTATCGCTATGATTAGTAAAATATATTTCGAGCTCTAGATAAGAGAATTGATGCAAACTTGGCCTTTCTTAGGTAACCAACAAGCATTTCAAACTCCCATCTCAGGGATTTTTTAATGAGTCTAAGAGGCATTCCTTAAGATATTGAACATTCGCTAAACTCACTTGCCTCAGTAAGCATTGCTTCAGCCATCTTTCTAGAAGACTATGGCTGCTATCTAGACTTCACATTCAACAGTGATGATATTTGCTAAGCAATACTGAAAAATCAATTCAATTTTAGGTAATTGTGAAAATTATAGAATTTTAATATGATACCAATCTATTAATAGCAGTGAGTTCAGGAATAAAAGAAATATTGAGTACAAATGTACTTATCACAATAAAATTCTATGTGACTTTTATTTAAATTTAATGTTTCCCCCAGTCTCGTTATTCTGGTGAACAGCATCTTCAGACTCAAGTACACATTTGAATCTAAGACCATGTCTTAACTTAAGAAAGGAAAGTCATCTTCAGGAAGAAGCTCTGTCTTTGCAAGTAGAAATAATTGACTGAACAGGCATAATGTGATTCACTTTTAGAATATGTTCTTCGATATGACACTTCAGTAGTAATAGTAACGATCTTTCTTATTTTATGCTCCACTAGGGCATATGTGGCCAATTGTATCACCAATGTAAGTCTGGATTACTTTCTATTACTTCCTATTGATAATTTTTAATAACTAAAGACATTTGGAGCTAGAAGGCAGTCAGTGGTGCTTGCAACAAAGCAGGGGCAATTAAGATGGGTGAAGGTTTTAACCTCTGCATTGGTCTGCACACATCAGGCGAGGCAAAGTCAGCCATTAAAAAAATTAAACCATTTGGGTCTTGGGTTAAGGTCTGTGAACTGTTTAATGTCATAATTGCCTGCTGCCTCAATCATCAAATTGAATGAACTTCTACGTTGAAATGTCATAAACGCTCAGCATAAAGATTTATATAACCCAGGTATCCGACCTACCGCCACGCCATGCCTGTGGCAGGAAGTGTTTGTTATGTCTTACTCAACCTTTGGGGAAAAAAATAAATAAATCCGGAAATGTGCTTATTCTGGCAATGATCAAAACCTAAGAACCAATTCTGTTATCTGTATGGTGTGTACTGAGTCTGTGATAAACATATCCATTTCCTATAAAAAATAATTTAGATCCAAATTCCTTTCGTGGATATGTGTGTGTTTATTATGACAAATGAAATGGTTAGTGTCATGTTTTTCCACTGTGCATTTGCTAAAATGTGAAGGAAACTTTTCTAGTTAAGTGAATTCTATTTTCTGAAGAAGTGCATTATTTTGTGATTCTGACTTAAATTTTGATCCTCCCTAAAAAAAAAAGCCCCAAAATTTCATTGTGTGTATATTATAAAATGTGTACTAAATGCAAAACGATATTTTGTAATCAGCTATTATTTGGAATTTCTCCTTTCTAGACAGTGTACAATTATTTTAAAGTCAGGAACTTATGTAACTCAAAACAATGGCAAACTTTCTTATTCTAAAAGTTTAAGATCAACCAGTTTCAGAGACACTGTGACAAAAGTTCTCTTACGAAGTTCTATCAAGTTTAATATATTAACCTTTTAATTGTACTTATCAAATCATCAAAATTGTGTACACTAACCTCTTACAAATCTATAATAAAAAACAAAAAGTACCAGGGACGAGGCCACATTAAAATATTTAGTCTTCATCCTGAAAGTTATGAAAATCCAATACAGATTTTAAGTGCCATGATTCATTTTTTTTTTTTTTTGGTATAACCACTCTTTCAGCAGAATTGAAAATTGGGTGTAGGTAAGACTGAAGACAAGATGATCAATTGACTATTTAAAGAAACGTTTATAATTCACCAGTGATAACCAATGTAGAGTTACTGCCTTTGATGATCCGGGTCTTGATATCTGGAGGTTTCCATCAGAATGTGTGTGTGGTTTTTTTTTTTTTAGATGTTTATTATTCCCTTCTGAAAGTTATGCAGCATATGATAAAAGTGCTGAATACCCTTCAGTAATGCTGCTGAAGAAAACTCAGGCAGACAATGACAACATTATTTTCTCACATTCAAAACAATATTCCATCACAGACAAACTGCCTTCCAGGAGAGACCCTTAGAAGCCAAGGCTCCAGGCAGCCTGCCTGTTTACCACCATCTCTTTCTTAGCAATTGCTGTCTAGCATGCCTCAATGGACCCTTCAGAAAGAGACCCTCAAACCCAGGGAAGCTGGAGAACAAAACCAATCTGAAGCTTTTCTCTGCCAGGATTAAAGGTGGTCTCTAAAGAGCTTGTAGCAAGGTAGCTTACCCGTGAAGTGCACACTGAGAAGAGATATCCCACGTGGGCCACAAAGACTGTAGAAGGTACTTTTGGCTCTATTAGTCAGGGTCTGTAAGGGAAACAGCTCATAACTAGGTGGTTTATTATGGGAGTCTCATACAAAAGCAAGTTACAGAGATGTTGGAAGATCTGAAAAGAGGGCGAAGGGAAACAAACCAGAGATTAACAACTGTAGGATGTAGCTACCACCCCAAGGATTGGAGGGGTAAAGGGAAGAGGCATGTGCCTGGGCCCAGGAATCTGGGCCTTGGAGGATGAATCAACTTCGTGGGAACAGACTTTCAGGAGAGACAAAGTCACTGCTGGAGAAGTCTGTAGAAACAGACATGGGGTAGAAATACTATGGCTTCACTCTCTGTCTACCTGCCCCCTAATGTCCAGTCAGTGCTTCCTTTGGCTGAAACTAACAGGAAGCCAGTGGGCAAGGGATTCTGGGAAGTGTAGTTTTCAGTTATTAGCACGCTGTGCTACAGAGCAGAACGATGGGGAAGGTACCTGAGGGCAGAGACACAAATAAACTATCCAGTAAAGGTAATCTTTACAGGTGACCATGATACTTCTCTCCTAAGGTCAACAAAGGGTAATTTGTCTTCTTCCAATGAGAAGCCTGCTAATTTGTCTTCTTCCAATGAGAACACAACGAAATATTGCATGGTGAGATCAGGGGATCTCAGGAGTTTCCCATAAGTGTCTTGTAATATGTTTCAAATTTGTAAATGCAGTTCAAACAAGTCGTACTTAGCTTATTTAACAGGAAATATGGTTCTAGTTTCCTACCCCTAGTAGGTGCACAATGAAGTTTTCTGAAAGAATAATTTAAACATGATCAGGCCACAAAGGTCCTCTTTTCTTAGCCACTTTCTGGAATCTGAAAAGCAAATTTAGAGCCCAGTGCTTCTCAAAGACAAGCTCATCACTGAGAGTGAGATTTGATCTGAGGAGGGGGTGCTTAGCAAGGGCTGTATGGAAGCAGGAATCTGGGTACATCTACAGAGAGGTAACATTAACCCTGAGATATGCTTGATAATCAGTGCATAACTGTAAAGCTTCGAGAAAATAATTGATTCAAATAATGATAATTAAGAAAAGCGGGAGGGGCTGGCCCCGCGGCCGAGTGGTTATTAAAGTTCCATGTGCTCTGCTTCAGGGGCTCTGAGTTCGTGGGTTCGGATCCCAGGTGTGGACCTACTCCACTCATCAGCCATGCTGTGGCAGCATCCCACATACGAAGTAGAGGAAGATTGGCACGGATGTTAGCTCAGTCTTCCTCAAGCAAAATAAAAAAGAGACTTTGCAAGAGATGTTAGTTTAGGGTGAATCTTCCTCACAAAAAAAAGGAGAAGGGCAAAGAAAATGACTATTAGGATGCTCTTACAACCACCTCAGTCAATGCATTATTCTGCAGTCTGTTCTCTGTTGTACTTCAGGAGAACAGTTGCTGTTTCACTCAGAGGCTCATAGATCACTGAGTTCAGGACACTTTGCTGATTTCCCTCTCCCATCTGACTTCCTTTCCCTTTGTGTTTATCTAACCTCCCCTCTCCCCAAATTTGAACTTGTCTACGTATTACCTTTTTGATCTAGCGTTCAACTCCGTGTATGGAATTCGTATTTTGAGTTTGACGTTGTGCTGAGAATACGGACCAAAAAACAGCAAAAGCAAAAAATCCCAAAAGCAACTCAAGGCATGACTCTTAGTCTCAGGGAGTTGATAGTTTTTTATATTTTTCTGTACTTTTTAAAATAATTTCTTCATTTAAGAAGCACACATTGATCAGCTGATGATAACAATTAGCATTCCTTAAGCAGTTACTGTATATGAGGCACTGTGTTAAGCATTTGACACGCTACTGTTTTTAATTTCTTTTCCTTTCATTAATGCTATTAGGTATGTCATATTGTTATTACCATTTGACACAAGATGCAATAAAAATAGAGAGAGGTTAGGCTGACCTGTAGGTGATGGAACCAGGATCAAGACTCTAAGAACAGAGGTCTGGAAAATAGGCACGTGGTTCATAGGGTTTGGCGTGCTCCTGGCTAGTCAGAATGGGCACCCTGCTCTCTATCACATCGTCTACTAAGTGCCAGACATTATGTTAAGAACTAGAACACCAAGCATAGCCAAGAATGGCTCTAGAACTTCAGGAATTTTAGCCTAATTCATGAAACTGTGTACAAAATTCATCATATGGTGCTACAGACGCTGAGAGACAGAAGACGGTAAAAGTTCTCTAAGGAGAAAGAAGAAAAGTATGGTTAGGTGAGTTCTACCTAGGCCATCGGAGAGATTTGGAATAAGTGATGCTTTAGCTGACTTGTGGAGCATAGCTCACTGGACAGGTGGTAGACATCTGGTAGATTATGAGGGAGAGAAGGACATCAAGAGAGCATTAGTAAAGACAAAGTGGGGATCAGAATGGTACTTTAAAAACATAGCTCATTCAGCACAACTAAATGTGTGGTGACAAAGGAACGACAACAGAGATAAGCACCAACGAGATGACTCTAATCATTTCACTAGGAAGTATGGACTTTATCCTGACAGTAATGAGGCAGCATCAAAGAATTTAAGAAGCTTTTGTTTTCAGAAAGGTGACCAACACCAGTAAGAAAAAGACTGGAGGGACACACACAGCAGAAGATGAGATGTGATACAGAAAGGATGTGAAATGGGTCAGTAGCAATGGGAATGCCTATGGAAGATGATAGAGAGGTAGAAACCAGAGCATTCTTAATCTAATTGTACCTAAAGGCTGAGAAAAAAAAAAGAAGAAATAAGAAAAAAAACCTGACTTGCATTGACAAAATGGATTTCAGTACCCTTCTTCAAAATAAGAAAATAAGAGAAAAAGTTGGTTTGGGGAAATCCCTTTTTTCTTGCCTTTTCTCTGTTTGCCATTTCCTCCCTCCATTTTTTAAGCTTGTATCTCATCTTCCATTTTCTTGTGTCATTGAAGGTCCGACTTGTGAGAAGGTAGTGGTTTATGCTATATGGTTTGAAATTAGCATGGCAAAAATCTTTATGCACACATGAAGAAATGCTTACTCACTTCCAGAGAACCAAATATTCCTTAATTACTTTAAATACTGTTCTTTTGTTTGTTTTTAGTATTAACAGAATGAATTGGACATATTTAAAATATAATTCAAAAGTAGATTTGAAGGCTGTGAGCAAGTGGATGTGGGGTACTCTATGTGAAGGAATGGCCAGTAGGTTTCTAGCTTAGATGTCTGGGTGATATTAATTAGGCTTGACTATTTTGGAAAAACAGTAATTTGAGTAAGGATGAGTTTTTTTTTAATTCTGAATTTGTGTGTGGATTTCTACTAGGCAAGAAGTCTACTGGGTTCTTCAGCATAGGAGCAAGATTTTGATGAGAGATAGAATTATGGTGACATCAGCACATAGTCATGGGAGTCAGTATCACACTCAGAAGATGATGAGGAGTGAAGATGGAAGCAAACCAAAGGCAGAACCCACAGAGTGGGGTAGAATCAGGTAGAGAAAGAGGAAGGAACAGAAAGTATTGGGAAGCCAGGTCAGAGAAACAGAAGAACCAAAAGAGCTTGGTTTGTGTAAGGCAAGAGAGGATAAACTTAAGAAGGAAGAGGTGAATGCAGCAGAGGTCATTGACATGGAAGATTGTAAGAAGACATTGTACTTGGCTATTAAGGGACCACTGGTGACTTTTGACACAGTAAATTCAGCAGAATGGAAAGTCGATTGCAGTGGGTCATAAGGAAGTTCGTGAAGTGTGCATATGTGGAAAAGTGTTTCTCTGGGAAAACTTGCTTGAAAATCAGGCAGAGTAAGGAGCAGAAAGTCCTACTCTATGAATACAGAGATTGCTAGGATTGTTGTGGGCAGTGGTGAAGAGGTAGTAATGTCCTGTGCACTGGGCTGTGGAATTTATGCAAAGAAGCTGGAGACTGACGATGGGGGGAACCACATCAAAGTTTAGATAGCAAAGCTGATTAGAAATAATTCCATACACCAACCCTCCAAGATCCCAAAGTATTTCAGTCTGTCCTAAGAGTTCCAATACCCAGACCACAAAATAGCCCAGGGCCATAATGGCAATCTGAGGCCGAGAACAAATGAGATTAGTCTATGTGCCACTCTATTCCTGCTCCTATTTACTGACCCCAAGTCTCTCCAGGAACATCAAATCCCTCTAATATCGGTGAAGCAGGTTCCATCTGGGAATGTTTAGATGTTTTAGTGATAGCCTTAGGCTAAGATAGATGGTAATATCTACTGAAATGAGATTCACTGTCACAGGAAATTCCAATGGCCGTGCTTTCACGGGCCCCCCATTTTCAAGCTGGAACAAGTATGTGATAACTATGTGGACAAATTAGGCACATCACCCCGATAACAGATAGTCAAGATCATATTGGTTGTTGTCCAACCTGAACCTCCACCGTTAGGCGCGCTGCTTGGGGAGACCTTCTGGTGAATCACAGTTCATGGTCTACTGATCTGCTATTAATACAGTTTCTGTTGCCCTTTGAGCTCTGAGCCCCACATGTGTAATTCCTCCAAGAAATCCTGTATGTTATCTGAAAGGTCTCTCAGTGCCACTGCATCAATGCAAACCAGACTCTACTGAGATGAACAAAGGAAATTTAACTTTCATAAGTTGGTTTTAAAAATGCATTTACTTTGACTGCACTGAAAGAATCTAAAAAAAGATGAAAAGCATCTTTAGCATGCCAAAAACATCTGGTTTCATATTTTCAGACCAAAAGGAAATTGCATGAAGACTAAAATCTTATGTTTTGATTTATATTATTATTGGAGGGCTGAGAAGCTGCCAGTCACCAAGTAAAATTTTATGATGATAAATAAATAAGGAAAACAATCTGACAAAACATGTTGGAGAACAAAGCTGCATTTCAAGTTTAATTAACTGATAACAATGTTTATGATGGAAGAACTGTGCCACCAATTATACAGTTAGTAAATGTATGCTCCCAATGAGAAGACAAGCCCATAAAACCATATAAAGGGCTCTTCCTCAACACAGCATTTCAGCCTATCCAAGTAAAGTTTTGCTTCATGTAGTAAATCATGCGTCAATTAAGACTTTCCCTGCATAAGCTGGTCTCTTAGAGGTGGTACCTCTAAGTAGCACATTTTAAATTGAACACTAAGTAGAACTGATGCTTTCCTAATAAGCTAAGTGATGGTATCTTCTGCAAATGGCAGACACTGGCACAGCAGAAATATAGCAGTCAGAGAAAAAAGAAGAAAAAACCAGCAAAAAAGAAGATTTTTATCTTTTTAGCACTATGCATTTCCCTCCCCCCAAAACCTCAGACAAAATTCTAACCGAGTGTTCTTGTAAGAAGGCTTTCATCGAGCCTGTCCATCAGCAGCGGCTGTAGGTAGAAGTTTTCCTTAATCGTGTATGGGAGAACGCAGTCTCTTAGCTGGTCTGAATCTTGCATTTAAAAGCATTGCATACTCACTTGTTGCAATTCAAAGAATTAGGATCACAGCCATTGTTTGTTCCCAGAGTAAACCATGCTTTCAGTTTACCATTGAGACATTTCATGCCATATTTTAGCATGTATGATATTTTTAGGAGGGGACTTTTCTTAGCAGATCTTATAAGTTGATTTACTCAAACTACTGAAAGAGATAAACCTAGGCTGGTATGTACAAGATTTTATGTCCAGTCTTCCTCGGCTTTTAGAATGCTGGACTATTACCAGATTTAGTAAATATTTAACTCCCTTGACTCCTGGCCCATTAACCATTCTGCTCACACCCACATAGAATCCTTTCAACAGCAATAACCATCACTGTGCTTTTGGTCTCTCTGACAGTGAGCACTACAAACAAATAAGATCAGTTAGCACATTAAGCAACGCATTCCAAATATTAGGTACTTTCCCAATGGATGCCTAATGGAATTTAAAATACATACATATCTGATATTAAGGGGTATAGTATTCAATCAAATGCTTTTGTTGGTTAAACTCAATATTCTGTAGTCAGACAAAGGCCCGCAGAATGCATAACAGTTGTGGAAAATTCCTGGAACTTTAAGCTTAGATACAAGTGCCATCAAAAACATTCTGAAGTGCATTTGTTGATTCAAGAGGAAACTCAAAGCATTCGGAATTTCGGTTTTCCTAGAATCCATTCAAATTTGTGCATAGCAATTTCCTGTGCAATTTTTATTTTCTTTCCTCCAGTTACGTTCTTTTATGAGCTAATTTCATGCTATTTCTCTCTTCTTATTAAAATTGTTAGCAACCAATTCAATTGTTTGGTCAGCTAATTTTTTGTTTCTCCTTTTTAGGTGTGTGTGGTAACTGCCACCCCTTTCATTAACGAAATGAACTTTTCCATATGCGGGAGGCTGTGTTGGTTCATTTCGTGTCTGTCTGCACGCATATATGTGCGTGGAAAAGTTAACATTCTGTCTTCAACGCTGTTGGGAATTACTACTGGCATGTTTTGACTCATTATCTTGAATCTTAATCAGCTGATGAAAAAAAATTAGTTTCATCAGCTGATGAAGGCTCAGAGTAATGAGTCAAAACATCCTGATAGGGCTTCTCAGCAGCCAGAAATGGGACTTGAGCACTTCACCTGACACAGCTGTCTCTCAATGCTGTCCAACAAATGATCTATCCAGTCTCTATATTTACCACAGTGTAAAAATCACAAGATGGCACGAGAAGGGACTGGCAGATCACAGGCTCTATCATCTCCTAGGAAGACGAGCTGTACTTCTATTAACTTTTTATTGTGGTAAATATACATAACATAAAATGTACCATTTTAACCATTTTTTAAGTGTACAGTTCAGTGGTATTAACAACATTGCTGTGGAACCATCATCACCATCCATCTCCATCATGTTTCTGTCTTCCCGAATTGAAATTCTGTCCCCTTAAACAATAACTCCCCATTTTCCCCAGCCCCCAGCTCTTGGTAACCACTTTCTCCTTTCTGCTTTCTATGAATTTGACTACTGCGAATACCTAACATAAGTGGAATCATACAGTATTTCTCCTCTTGTGCCTGGCTTATTTCACTTAGCATGATGTCCTCAAGGTTCATCCATGTTGTAGCATGTGTCAGAATTTCCCTTCTTTTTAAGGCCAAATAATATTCCATTGGATGTATATACGACATTTTGTTTATCCACTCATCCATTGACGGACACGGATTTCTTCTACCTGTTGGCTATTGTAAATAATGCTGCTATGAACACGGGTATACAAACATCTCTTTGAGACCCTGCTTTCAATTCTTTTTGGTATGTATCAAGAAGTGGAATTGACAAATAATATTCTATTTTTATTTTTTTTGAAGAACTGTGTAGTTTTATTTTTAAAGCAATAGTAGTGACAGGACCTAGCAACTGTCTGAATCTGTTTGTAGACACACGGCCTTCAATTCTTCTGTGATTCACAGGGTTCCCATTAGGGAGAACAGGCAACACACAACACAAAAGTAGTGTGTTATGGCTTCTTGCCGTTCATAGCCAGAAAATTTGGTGAAGAAAAACCAATTGGTAACTAGGAGTTTTTAAGAAAAATAAAAAGGAAAAAATATCTTTGCAAAAATATAAGCCAAAGTTTAAAGCAGTATGGTTTTCAAGCCATTTTCCTAAAGAATCAATAACTCACCCTGTATATGTGTTTTAAAATGCCATACTGGAAAGTACAATATAAGGGTGTCTTCTAGTAGGCAGCTCAATTAAAGCAGAGCCTGAACTGTCTCCCACTACTGCATCTGCTCACTATCGTTTGTGACTGTCACCATTTCTCCCTTTTCCTCATGTGTCTTTCCAAATTGGCACTTTATTTAGGTCAAATCTCCTTGGTTCAGTAGCAAAACCAGAAATCTACTCAAAAGAAAGATGAAATAAAAGAGAACACAGAGGGACTTCACTTACACAGCTAGAGGAGTTTCAAGAAGAAGCGCTGTAAAAAAAATAAAAGCAATTGTCAGTTTAAAGTAAAAAGATACCGGCAAGGTCTTCGAAAATTTGAAATGATGGAATATAAGGCTGATGATTAGCGGAATGGTTGTCTATAATTTTTGAAGTTATAAATACTGCTTGAATTGTCAATGATAGAGCGACACTTGGCATTGCAGGCCACAACGTCTTTGAACCTAAAGGACCTTATGGAACACCAGCCCCCTCATTCCACAGGTGAGGAACCGGAGGCCTTGCGGTCTCATGGCTGTTAGCAGCAGAGCTGGAATTAGGAGATGGTGAGACTTTAACAAGTCCTACTCAAAGAACAAATTGCTTGTTTTTTGTTCATTAGTATGTGACTAGAAATGATTTTTGCAGGCTTTTCTATATTTTGTTCTTCATGACCCCCAAAGAAGGTTTGGCTTTTTCTCTGCTCCTCCCACTCCTTCCAGGAGAGGCGCCCCAGCTACCCCTAAGCCTTTCAGCGTTCTCCCCACCACAGACGGACACCTCCACAGGACGCTTGGCTTCTCCCTTAGACCATTCTCTCTCTCCTTGCATTTCTGGGACCCTTTGTTTTATATTATTGAATTAATGTTCCTCTCAAATTACTTAAACCCTGCTACTATTCCTTCTGCTAGGGGATGGTGGTTTGAAACTCACTTACCTTTACAGCCCCTAACAGGCATAGGAGTGCCTTAGTGAGCATCTAATGAATGGAAAGAAATATTTTTAAGAGAAGCCAATGAGAAAGACATTGAGAATCGTAACTATCCCTCAATCCTCTAATATAGTATGAGAAAAAAAAACTTCCCATAGATTATTTGAATGGGTCGCTAAATTAGATCTTATGAGGAAAGCGTTCAATTATTAAAACAAAGTTTATGAACTCAACTTGCTCTGAAGTCTTTATGCCATTTGCTTTCCCTGTAATATGAGAGTATCTCTGGCCTTCCAGAACATAAATGACTTTAGAACTTCCTTCATGGCATAAATGAGATCTCTGTAAGGTGGTCTCTGACCACCCTGCATGAAAATACACCCACCACTTTCTTGAGCTCCTCGGCCTTGTCTCTGCTTCGTTATCTTTCTTTCTGTCTACAGAATCTTACAGACTTCTACATGGTTCCCTCTTTTATTTTTGTTTTTTGGTTTCATGTTCAAGAAATGTAAGTAAATGGAGGCAAGGGTATTTTTCCAGTTTTGTCTACTGCTATGGTCCATCATAAGTGTTCAATAAATATGATTGAATGAATGGATGAACGTCTTTCATTCATTTCTCCTTTGTATTTCAAATCTATCCTAACCCTTCCCCATCTCTAAAGCATTTTCACGCGTGGACTTGAAAAACTATCTTCTGCTTAACTACTGTGCTCCTTTCTCAAAATATTTCTACACAAGGGGTATCATCTTTTTGATGCTTATGTGAAAGACCAAGTTAGTTCCTTTCTCATGTTTTGGAGTAACACTCAGGTTGTTTTTAAATCAAATTAAAATGGCTTTTTTGTGCTTTAGGGTCCTCTATCCTCTAAGACCCCTCTTGTTATGCTTTGGACTGTTTCTCAATATTCCAGGCAGACAATCTGTCCACAGGCTTTCTCTTCTCAGCCTCTGACATATATAATTTCTACCCTTTCAAATACCGTCTTCAGACCTTTCTGACCAAACTTCGTCTCCCCCTGCCTTCCCAACTGTCAAGGGCCACTGCAACTGAGCAATTTCAGTCCAAAGTTAACCAGTTGTCTTCCCTTCCCCCATTCCAGAAATGAAGGATTTATGCCAGTCTGGCATTCAGAACACACACACCGAGAGCCCATTGGATGCCAGGCACTTGTCTGGGTCTTGGAAATATAAGTAATGGAGAACAAGAAAAATGGTCTCTGCCAAACTGAAATTATGATGAAATTCCAATTCTTTATTTCTGCCTTCTCACTGCGTACTTGGGGCGCATCGTATAAACACACCGTGTGCCATGAACCCGCTGTGATGCTTAAAGTAAGGGAGCTGCTGTTGGGTGTGGTTTCATGTCTCAGTTTCTGTGGATGAGAGTCAACTTGCACTTCCTTTGTGCATATATGTGTGTGTGTGTGTGTATGTGTATGTATAAATGTGTATTTAACTTAAGCACAAACACCTTATTTATATATAAACCCAAGCTCCTGGACTGTACTGTTGCTCCCCTTTTCAGCTCGGTAGCTTTTCATCCTACCATGTTCTGAAACAGCTTCGACTCTAAGGCTTGGGAGGGAAGTTTGTTCTGCCCAGTCATAGTGATTGATCATGTGTGAGGAGAAATTAATTAAGCAAGTGAGAAGCTTTATAACAAATTTCAGGTGCCGCTTTTCTTACGATATTTCCTTTGGAATAATAAAAACATGAAACAACATAAATAATTGTTTCCTTTGAAATAATATATAATAAATATTTTCCTAACTGTTATGCCTACCCATCAGGCCACGCCAATGACTGCAAACCGCACTGTCAACTAGAAACACTTTTAGGCCTTGAACTAAAGTTTGAAATTTAAAGTGTGATGGCACACCGAACAAAGTACAAAATTCTTAGAGAGAAGATTCAATTAGTAAAGCATTATCTATAACCTCTGTTGGTGTGGCGAGGTGCTGTGGCAACCTTTTCACAATGCTGCAAAGTCTTCCAGGCCTGCTCAGTGTGTATGGGTGCATGTGGGTGCATGCGCACGAGGGTGTGTGTGGGTGCATGCGTGTGTGTGTGGACATGTGCAGATGAGCACAAAACAATTCTTCGCCATTGCCGTCATTGCCATTGAGTCTCTTCTTCTACATGCTAAGTATATTTTTGAGAAGTACTGAATAGAAAATGCATTGCCTTAATTGGCCAATCCAATGAAATATCTGGAGGCTAGAACGCAAGAGAAACATGACTGTGAAGGGCATACTGAATGAACAAATAGCCACAGTCAACTGAACCAACAATCATAGATAAAGTTGAGCTTTTCAAGTTGCAAGAAAAAAATCAGAATTCTGGGATTTGCATCAAATATGTATAATTCTTGGCCGATTTGGCCATAGCTTAATTTAATAGTTCATTCTATTTTTAAAAAGTAGTTCTAAAATTTGTTTCCTTTAGCAAAATTCATTCTACAAAAATCATGTATTTCAATTTAGTAATGTAGCCTTCAATCTTTGGTGAAAGCCTTTAACTTTTCTGCTCTTTTTCTTACGGTTTGAGGGAGAAAGCCCTATCTGAATTGCCATGAAGTATTTTCCTTTTAAACTCTTTCTTTTCTTGTGTAGGGAAACATCTCAACTTTGAAACTCTGAGATTATTTTTGGCATAATTTCTTTGCCCTACCCCAAATGATGTTGCTATATTTATTATTCTTATCAGATGATGAAAACTGGTACATTGCTTCTCATTTTGAACACCAAAAAGAAAACCCATCCATGAGAACCTGGAACACTGGGATGTGACCATAGTCTCTATTAGTTCAATTAAATTAATATGGTTAATGATTCTTAATAATGTACCACCCAATGTTGTTTGTTTGAAGTACAGAGCAAGCTGCATGTAATTTCTTCTTTTTTCTTAAAAATATTTGCTAATCTCTCCCCTGAGCACACACACATGTGTTCTCACTAATAGTGCCATGAAAATAACCAACACTTTGAGAGCATTTGAGTTCTTTCACTTCTTCACGAGACAGCATTACTATGAAGTCTAAAAGATATGGTAAAAGCATGTGTAGATACTTTCAGCTCTTCCTCTTTATAATTCATTACAATCCCATTAAAATTCCCACTCCTAGGGGCCGGCCCCATGGCCAAGTGGTTAAGTTCGAGGGCTCTGCTTTCGCGGCCCAGAGATTCCCCCATTCAGATCCTGGGCACAGACATGGCACCACTCATCAAACTACGCTGATGCAGTGTCCCTCATGCCACAACTAGAAGGACCCACAACTAAAAAAAATGTGCAACTATGTACCTGAGGGGCTTTGGGGAGAAAAAAGAAAAATAAAATCTTTAAAAAAAAAAAAAGTCCACTCCTATTCTATGTGGCCACTCTGGCAACAATGTTAATAATATTAACTTTGATTTTTGACACATAAGTTTTGTATTGTGTCAGATGCTGTCAGTCCTATCTTCAGCACTGCCAAAATTTGAGTTTCTTTTTAATTAAAACAGTCTGACGGTTTTGCATGTAACTCAGACAATCTAATCTTAGTTTATTAAACAAATTGAATAAATATTGATCTAATTCAGAAGGTTCTAAGATTTCTGAATCTTTATTGTTTAAATAGTTTGATTTTGAATTTGCACACTTTGGTAAGAAATGATTTGAGAGCTCATACACTGAAATATCTCTTCTGCTTTAACTTTCATGGTAGTTTCTAACAATACAAAACCTTCATCTATACTTAGATAAAATTTACTTATCATAAATTGTTTCCTAAGACATAAATAACTGCTAATTTCAAGCAAAGTCTACTTCTCTGATCAGAACTTAATTGAGCAGATAATAATTTGTCAGCAATAATTAGGTCATTAAAAGTGGCATTGACTCTAATATTACGATGTTTCAAATGCGTTTTACTTTTTATGTTTTCTGAAAATTTCTGGAGCCCTCTTCTAATCTGAAACTCCTTATGCTGTAAGCCACCCTTCTCCACAAATGATTTTTTTTTTTTTTTTGCTGTGAAAGCTTTGCCCTGAACTAACATCCATACCAACGTTCCTTTATTTTTTAGCATGTAGGCGAGCAGCACAGCGTGGGTGTTAACACAGTGGTGTAAGTCTGCGCTCAGGAGCTGAATCCAGGCTGCCAAAGCAGAGCGTGCTGAACTTAACCAGGGCTGGCCCCGAAAATGAATTTTTGTTGGTACAACAATCTGCCTGGTAAGAGCACACACGATCTTTATAATGCTGTAAACCAATTACCAAAAATCAGAAACGTAAGATTCTTTAAAATTTGAGATTTTCCTTAAATGTTTTTACTTCAAAATTACATTTTCCATGATATAAACTTTTACAAAATTTGATAGCATTTTTACAATTCTAATCATTCACAGGATGCTGGTTCGCAGATGCTTCATTCACTAATTATATTTTCACTTTACATGAATTAATTATGATGGTGATAAAATGCTCTGTTCTTTCCACACTAGTCCCATTAGCACCGTACCTTAACTCTCGTGGTGAACTGTCAGAGATCTTTGTGGACAAAGAAGATAACACTCATTTTATTTGAAAAAGTTTTAAAATAACAGAAATAGGAATAAAATAAACCTCAAACAATCACACCTGAAACATTGATCCACTAGACATGCGTACAAAATCGAGTATATCAAACAATGAAAAGCTCTGCAAGTATCAATGTGAACAGAGATGTGTGTCCAAGAGGTTGAATCGGAAATCAATTCAAAAGAGATGACAAAGTTGTAGCATTATCATGAGGTCAGTTTTACCTAAGTGCTCATAGTTTTCCTTTGCTTTCAATTTCTGTTTTTATGAAAAGTGTATATTTTTATAGCACCAGAAGAAAAAAATAGAATCATAACACATTTCAATATTCATATGGAAATCGTCACAATGTTTTACCACTTAACTATGCTTCTCCCCTCTGAAACGTTGGCAGACGTCCCTGTGCCTCCTCTGAGAGGCTTATGGCCACGTGACCCTGTGATCCTGCTGTATGAAATCATGTGCACTGCTCTCAAAATGGCGTGTTCTGCTTCTGGATCGTGGCTTTCCGCCTTTCTTCCCCTAGATGTTAGGCATCACCACCTCCAGATAGCTTTCCTTGATGCTCCATCCACCCAACCCTGGAGGATGACACACTCAGAGGAGCAGGAGAGGAAAGGAACTGCTTTCCTCCAGACCCCGTGATCTTGAGCTCCAAGCCCAGACTCGCATCGAGCCACAGGGTACAGCAATGCTTTGAACCAGTTGGCACGTTCAGACGTTTCAACTGTACTGAGTTGGACTGGGGTTTAGTATAATGACCGCAAAGTTACAGAACCAAAAAAGGAGAATTTGACAGAGTACGGTTAAAGCAGGGATTGACAATCATACAATGTTTTTCTATTTCTTTTCTTTTTTCAAATTATTTTATTGAGGTCATATTGGTTTATAACTGTGTAAATCTCAGGTATACATTATTATGCTTGAATTTCTGTCTAGACTGTATCATGTTCACCACTAATAGTCTAGTTTTTATCCATCACCATACACATGTGCCCCTTTACCTTTTCACCCTCCCCCCACCCCCTTCCCTTCTGATAACCACTAATGTATTCTTCTTGTCCATGTGTTTGCTTACCTTCCCCGTATGAGTGAAATTCTATGGTGTTTGTTTTTGCCTGGCTTATTTCACTTAGCATAATACCCTCAAGGTCCTTCTGTGTTGTCACAAATGGCATGATTTTGTCTTTTATATGGCTGAGTAGTATTCCACTGTGTATATATATACCACATTTTTTTTCTTTTCTTCTTTTTTGAGGAAGATTTGCCCTAAGCTAACTGCTGCGAATCCTCCTCTTTTCGCTGAGGAAGACTGGCCCTGAGCTAACATCCATGCCCGTCTTCCTCTACTTTATATGTAGATGCCTACCACAGCATGGCGTGCCAAGCGGTGCCATGTCCGCACCCAGGATCCAAACCAGGGAACCCTGGGCCGCTGAAGCAGAACGCGTGAACTTAACCACTGCACCACCGGACCTGCCCCTCACATTTCTTTTCTAAACCAGTGAGTTGAGAGTCCACAAGGAACCAGATGCTTACTGCATAGTTTATGCAAATTGTACCTAGGGCTGCCTCAGCTACGCATTCGAGGAAACCTTAGAATGCATGTGTTCTGTATTGTGAGATTAGGCTGGAGGGGTTGACATTGTGCTATAACTTGAGGCCCTTGGCCCTTGAGGCTTTTGACATTTAAGGCCAGAGGCAGTCAGTAGCATTTACAAGACCCACCTCTATTTACAAGACACTGGCCTGGTTACAGGGATGGGCGAGAAGGTGGACAGGGCAGAAGACTTGTATCACATTCTGGAGTTACACTTTTAAGAACGTGGAACCCACCACGGGCCTCGATAATTCTCAGGTACAGTTTATTGGTCTTTCCCGGCTAAAAAGGAGTGAAAACTACTTGTTTTATGTTCCCTTTAATACACTCTAGAGCTTCTATGGTGAGATTTTATTCATCAATCTAGTTTGTCTGAGATGAAAGGCATTTGGCTCCTTTCCAGAGACCCAGGAAGCTCCTACCTGGATTTTGGGTGTCTGGGGGAGTCCACCGTGTTTAATTTCTATATTTCTTACTTCGTTTTCCTTAATTTTCTCCCCGACAAAGAATTGGATAAGCAAATACGGATTAAGTTCCATAAATGAGGGGGAAATTTTCTCAGGAAAATTCAGTAAGTAATAGTGCAGTCCATTGTACTGAACTTTGGTTTCTTTGATCAGGCCCCGAGCTTCAGGATCGCGTGAGTCTGTGTTCTCTTAAATATGTTGGACGGTTCCATCCCTGTGATAGTGTTATGTTCCTCACCCTTGATAAACTTCCCTGCCTGAAGCCATCCAGGCACAGATACAAACCCGTGCCCAGGGAAGAGGTGTCACCGCACATCTCAGTTTCTTATGCCGAATTGTGCCACAGTGGTTTTTACAAGCAAGATCTCAAAGAATGACCTATTTTTGGTGAACATTTGTGTTTACTGTAACCATTTTCCATTAAAAAAAGTTATTACATCAGTTACCCATTTTGGTTGACTAACTCATATGTATTTATCTCCTCCCTCCCCACCCACAGGATAATTTCCATATGAGAAAACAAACATTGTATTTTTGGTATGATAATTGGTAATTATATGGTTCCTTTCTTCTGCCTCTCCACATGCTTTCAACATAACACTCAGGGGCTAAGCAGTGAGCATAGAGGCAGGCACTCAAAATTGTTTGTTGATTGACTGCCTTCCGAGAATAAACACCTTGGCCTGACAATGCCACTTCATATGGTGCCCTTTTTCCTCTCCAGCTAGATACCAAACCTCTGCTCCACGTTTTAAGCACCTTAGGCACCCTGTAACATGTTTCTGAACATAAGATTTTATCACCAAAAGTCTAGTTGCCATCTATCACCATACACATGCGCCCTTTACCCCTTGCGCCCTCCCCTCACCCCATTCCCCTCTGGTAGCTACCAATCTATTCTCTGTATCTACGTGTTTGTTTGTTTGTTGTTGTTGTTTATCTTCCACATATGAGTGAAATCACGCAGTATTTGGCTTTCTCCATCTGACTTATTTCACATAGCATCATACCCTCAAGGTCCATCCATGTTGTTGCAAATGGCAAGATTTCAACTTTTTTGTGGCTGAGTTGTATTCTATTGTATATACATACCACATCTTCTTTATTCATTTATCCATCGATGGGCACTTAGGTTGTTTCCAAGTCTGGATTATCATGAATAATGCTGCAATGAACATAGCGGTGCATATATCTTTTTGAATTAGTGTTTTCATGTTCTTTGGATAAATATCAGAAGTGGAATAGTGGGGTCATATGGTAGTTCTATTTTTAAATTTTTTAAGATTCTCCATACTGTTTTCCATAGTGGGCTGCAACAATTTACATTCCTACTAGCAGTGTAAGAGGATTCCTCTCTCCACATCCTCTCCACATTTGTTATTTCTTTTCTTTTTAGTAATAGCCATTTTGATGGGCATGAGATGATATCTCATTGTGGTTTTGATTTGCATTTTCCTAATAGTTAGTAATGTTGGCCATCTTTTCATCTACAGTGTCGGATGGCAACTAGACTCTTGGTGGTAAACACAAACATGATGCAGTCTATACAGAAGTTGATGTACACCTGAAATTTATATAATGTTATGTCAATGTTACCTCAATGAAAAATAAATCCAGTTAAAAAAATTAAAAAACAGAAACTATGGAGGATATCAATCTTTCAACAAATAACAACAACAACAAAAAGACATAAGATTATCCTCTCTTTACCTGTGGGGAACATGGCTTGATTTTATTTAAAAATGCATACTGCAGGGCACTGGGTAACTAATTTAAATAGGGGTGGGGAATGTAGGTTTCAGGAGCTCACTCTCGAGCTTCAGTGTCTCAGAGGAGCTTCATCGGAAGGTTCTGATGGATCCAGGCTCAGATCAGGATCATGGGGAGGGTCTCAGACAAGCTGTGATGTGATCAGTCAAACTTTTCCTTCTTCCCCAGAAGAGAGCTCATCCCAGGACACAGGGACACTCCTACTTGGACGTTGTCCCACCTACCCCATGGTGCTCTTCTGGCAACACCTTCTGCTGGATTCCTTTCATAGCCTCCTTCCCCCTGTTGCTTCAAATCCAGTACCACGAAGAGTAGTCACTCTGTCACTCCATTAAAAAATGCCTACTCCTTCGCTCTAAAGAGGCTCAGTCCCTCCAAGTTATCCCACTTGGCTGAGGCTCTGCAGAATGACCTTTGCACCTTGGAGAGGTTGTAACTGCACATTGGTCCAAAGAGGGCTAAACTTACTTCAGGGCAATCTGTGCGTGTGCTGCAGCTGGTGGGTTGGGGACAGAAGTAGGCACTTCTTGTGACCCCATGAATGGGGTGCTGCTCTCCCCCACAAAGCCTGACCCAGTAATTCAAAGGTATAGAATGTGGAGAGCATGCAAGTCTTGCAAAGAGCAACTGCTGGGAAATGAAGGTCAATAATTGACCCATGGACTTTGACACAATAAATCAAGGGAAAGAGATTTCAGATGTGCAGCAGCTCCTGGAGCACAGCTGTTGCTCCGGACCCAAAAGGAAGCTGTTTTGCGGTTGGACTGACACTGCTCAATGTGGTGCCAGTGAGGCCTGGCAGCTTGCATGCTAACCACATCATTTTGGAAAGAAGATTTTTAGTTCCCTCCATGTTTCCATTACTCAGTGTTTCTGAAGGTGGCCTAGAGTAATGGGCCATTCCTAGGCTAGAAGTCCAGACAGCTGGGTTTAGTTCTGTTGATTTTCATTCAATCAGAGTACTCTTTCCAGTCTTCCAATGCCTCATCCCTAAAATGTGGAGAATACTAATATCTGCCCAACCATACTCACCGGGACTAGGGGAGAATGGAGTAAGATGAAAGAGGCAAACGTATTGAAAAGGAAAGTTGCTGTGAAACTGCTTGCATTCAGGTTGGATTTCAAAAATTATGCTCAGGGATCTACATTTGCACGGGATAAAAAGGAATATGAAAATTGGCTTAACAACAGAACGATGAAGACAAATCATCTCAGAAGAAACAGAGAGGGGAATTGGGGTTGAACTATTTGTATATTGCCTCAACTCTTTCTTTTGCTTTGCTGATTTTATGAATTAAACTAAGCATTTAAGATGAGAAATGACATGGAAGTCTTTTCTTTTTTTTCCTGTTATTTCAGTGTGAGGAACAAACTTGAGATTTCTGAAAGGATCAGTTAGACATTTTGTGGTAACAAAGTCTCTATGATTTATAACTGATTATAAGCTTTTTTAATCACCAGAGGTGTTTTTACACTTGAGTTTTCAATTTAAGGAAAAGTTTCCATTGAGTCACAGATA
Organism: Equus asinus; assembly: GCF_041296235.1. Lineage (NCBI taxonomy): Eukaryota > Metazoa > Chordata > Mammalia > Perissodactyla > Equidae > Equus > Equus asinus. The sequence continues at coordinate 10,426,559 of NC_091795.1, forward strand.
GCTGAAAAGTTTACCTATTAGAGTAGTTAAAATTTTAATTCAGGCTGAAAAGCAAACACGGTTCAGTTCTATATGTGACAACTTCATTTGCAAAACCTTATTGATAAATCTTTTGTTTTACAAATTAGCATTCACTTTGGAGATTTTTCCTTCTAGGATGTAAAACAAAGATGATTTCTCAGAGAAATACTATAATCACTAGTGTTTCCAATACGCATATAATTTATCTGAATGGGATTCCACCCGAACTGAAATTACTTATGATAAAACAGCTGGACTGATATTAAAATAGCTAAATTATAGTTTCATTGAAATCATTGTAAACAAAATTTAAATTCGCATACCTACTAGGAATTCAATTGACAACAATTGGAAGATGTATCACATTTTGGTAAACACAAGTTGATTTCTGTGTTCTCTTAAATTATGATAATTATAGCTACTTTCCTCTGAAGAATATGTTTTCGTGTATATTACCTCATTTGTTACCAGAATATCCCTGTAAGGGACAGATGTAACAGTCGTCAATTTACAGATGAGGAAAGTGAGGCACAGATGGCCAAATTTGTCTGAAGTAGAGTTGGGCCACCATACTGGCTTCCACTGAGACTTTTATGATTTTGATGTTAAATTCTTTGCTTAAATAGGAGGATAGGGTGTGTAGAATATACAGCAAACGGTAACTGCAGCTCAAGACCCACCATCCTTCTTTCCTTCAGAAACAGAGTAGTAGGTCATCATTTACCGGTCCATCCCTAATATGGAGGCAAGCCTGACACATTTTTGCGATTCCTTTTATAGTGCAGTTAGGAATGGGTGAATTAGCAGCAGAATTCCCTTGATTGTAAAAAATAATCTAACTTAGACTAGATTTTGGAACTGTCTGACACTTAGGTTTACAATCTTACTCAAAACCTTGTCTGTTTCAATTTTCCAGTACCATCATTCAGGGATTGCAAAGAGTTTTAAACTTATATGTCAGTTCCTATGATTGGAAGGGGCTGACCAGAGTTCTGGTTGAGAAGGATTCTGAAGTCCAGTCAGGACTCAACGTGAAAGAGTGCTGTGACCCATTAGGCATATCCTGTGTGGATCTAGGTGAACCGGGGCAGCAGGCAAAGATAGGAGGTGGTGATAGGTACGCGTCTTTTGGGTATTCTGATTTCAGCACAGCTGCAGCTCCATACCATGGGTAACCATGTGACCAACCAGAAATCCTCCTCCCCCACCCTTTCATTCTTTCTCTTCCTAAACCACATGTTTCTGTGAGCCAGGGACATTCTAGCAAATCCCACCTCACTGACACCAACTCTAAGCATTCCTGGACCCAATTTCCAACATTTGGAGGTGGGGGGCTTCCCCACACATCCAACCAATACTCCAGACACCAGCTGAATGTCCTACAATTCAACTCAGTTCTGACACTGTCTACCCAGTGACAGCATCAGGTTCCACAGGTTGACGGCTCAGTCCTGTAAGACTGCACACCCACCAGCCCCACTTCAGACACCAGTCACAAGTCCAGCATGTTATCTGTACTCTGACAGATTGGCTATAAATCAGAGGTTTCCATGACCTCCTCCTTGGGTTTGATTAATTTACTAGAGCGGCTCACAGAACTCAGATAAACATTTTACTTACTACATTGCCAGTTTATTATAAATGATATAAATCAGGAATAGCCAGATTGAAGAGATGCATAGGACAAGATATGTGGGAAGTAGCGCCCTCTCCAGGTGAGCTACTGTCCCCAAATCTCCATGTGTTCACCAACCCGGAAGCTCTCTACCCTATCCTTTTGGGTTTTTATGGAGGCTTCATTACATAGGCATGATTGGTTGAACCATTGGCCAATGATCCAACTTCCAACCCTTTTTCCCTCTCCAGAGGTCAGGGGTAGGACTGAAAGTTCCAATGCTCTAATCTCATACTGGCTCCATCGACAGCAAGTCCCCATCCTTCGGTACTTTCTCCAAACCACCACATTAACATAACAAAAGACACTTTGATCTCTCTCAACCCTTCTGAAATTCCCAGGTTTTGGGACCTTTGAGCCAGGAATTGTAAACAAAGATCAGATATATAGGAGAGAGATATTTTGGTCATCTGAATGACTAAATACATATTTTCTTATAACTCACAACATCACAATATGTATTAGTTACAATAAGCTGCTCCAAAACTTGGTGGCTTAAAATAACAAACGTTTATTTGCTTATGATTCTGCATTTTGCTATGGGTTTAGCTAGGCAACTCTGGCCTTGGCCTAGGGTTACTTAATCAATTGCTCTCAACTGGTATCTCCCCTGGGGCTGGATGAGTCAACATGGCCTCACTCAAATGCCTGGCAGTTAATTGAGGCTGTTGGCTGGAAGAACTTGATTCTCTTCTTGTGGTCTCCTCACTTGGATAGCTGAATTATTTTTTAAATGATGGTGGCAGTGTCCCATGAAAGCAAGCCTCATTGTTCAAGCACTTATCAAGACTTTGCTGGCATCACATTTGCTGATGTCTGATTGGCCAAGGCAAGTCCATGGCCAAGCTCAGAGCCAAAGTGAGAGGAAACTCTACAAAGGCAGGGATCCTGGGAGGTATGAGTCACTGGGTGCCATAACGGTAACGACCCCCACAGCATACGATGCGGTTGCTATTTTGGATACAATGGGGAAAAATGAAGTCGAGAGGTTTGTGAAGCTGGGTTCAGTTTTTGCTCTGACATTAACTAGATGTATCTTTGAACCTTGAGTTTCAATTTTCCTCCCTGGTAAAAGAACATCATCACTTTTGCTCTTCTTTTCACATAATATTTCAGAAAGCTTTATGAAAAGATAAAACTTCATCATAATAGTTCAGTTTCCTGAACACATGTTAATTACTAAGTATTTTTTTTTAGAGAATACTAAAGCACAAATGTCAAGTTCTGGCCTTTTGGGAACTCATGGTACTGAGGAAGAAGAGCCACGCACAGAGAATAACGACAACAACACAACCTACAACACAGGTGTGCTTTTGTAAATATTTTATGAGTTTTACAGACAGTGAGCACTATAGGGCTTCATAAGAAGGAATGCCCTCTCTGGGAAATCAGAGAACATTTTACGAAGATCATATGTAAAGAGGGCCTGGAAAGATGGATCAGATAAAGACAAATTTGTTTTATTACAAAAGTAATACATTTTCATTATAAAAAATTTAGAGAAAAGGGAAAAACATGCAAAGACCATTTTTACCATGCTTATATACATACACACATGTATTTATGAACACTATTATGTTAACAACAATATATTGTGAACATTTTTTACAAAATTAAATATTTTTATTTCTTTTCATTTAAATGGTTGCATTGTATTTCAACTACTGTTGTGTACCATAAATAATTTAACTGTCTATTGATGAATATTTAGGTTATTTATTTTCCTATCTTAAACAATGCCGCAATAAAAACTCCTACAGGCAAATCTTTGCTAATAATTTTCTAAGGATAAATTTCCAAAGGTTCAATAATTAAATCAAAGAGTATATAGATCTATATTTAAAACCTTTTAGGATAATGCATATAATGCCAAATTGCACACGAAAAATCTGAACCCATTGATTGTTTTATTATTATGAGTTGCATTATCTTGAATCTTCATCAACATGAATATTGTAACTGGAGTTTTTACTTTTTAGTTTGAGGTTAAAAAAACTCATACTTAATTTTAACTAGTGCTTCATTAATGACAAAATTCACTGACCTTTTTCCTACATAATTATTGGAAATTTACTTTCTGTGAATTAGCTTTTCCAAAGCCTTTGTCTATTTTCCTTACTGCTGCTAATATTTTTCTAAGACATGTAAGAGCACTTTATATATTAAAACTAATAACCATTTGTCTGATATGCGTCACAATATTTAAAATTTTTTCTTATCTTTTATTTTTTTAGTGATTTTCACATATTTAATCTTTATGTTTCTCTATAACCATTCCTTTTATGGTTTCTGTTTTTAGTTCCACGTACCAAACGTTTTCCAAAAATTGTCTGAACTTCACATTTATTTCTTTCTAGAAGTTTTTAAAAATTTATTATTTACTTTTTCTGAGGAAGATTAGCCCTGAGCTAACATCTGTGCCCGTCTTCCTCCACTTTGTATGTAGGTTGCCACCACAGCATGGCTGATGAGTGGTGTATGTCCTCTCCTGGGATCTGAACCCATGAAACCCAGGTCACGGAGGACACTGAACTTAACTAGTGTGCCACAAGGTTGGCCCCTATTTTTATGTTTAAAGTTTTATCCATTTGGAATTTATTTTGATGTGTGGCGCATCCTAAACTCTAACCTGTGTGTGTGTGAGTTTATGTGCCCACACGTGCAAATTATTTGTTAATTGAACCAGCAACATTTATTGAACACTTTCATGGATAAATAGAATTATTATGAGCAGAGAGACAGCATAGATCTGCTAGTCGTAGAAAGTCCAACAAGAAAACACAAGTGGGTAGGTATTATGCAAAGTAAATTTACAGACTATGCCTGTGAACTGCTCCATTCTTGTAAACGGGCTGTAGAAAACAAGTTGGGGAAAAGGATGAGATGATAAAAGGTCTTGAATGACTGATGAAGAAGCATAAGATAAAGTTGGCAGGTGCGATCTGAAGGCTTTTCTTCTTTAGGAGCCAGAGACTGCTAAGGTACAGACCACTGCGGGGATGGGAGGGGAGCAGGTTGACAGCACTTGGCTGCTGCTGCACGAGTCTGAGGCTCCACCGGTGCTGACACTAAACGTTCGTGTCTCATTATGATGTAAGCTCCACCAGAGGCACTATTGCCCTAGGAACTCTATGTCTACGTCCATGCCCATCTCACTGCTTCCAGAGCCATGCCAAGAGATCCCGGGACCCTCTCAGAGCCTGGCCACTCCCTCCTTCCCCAGGTATTTCAGGGAGCTCCTCACCTTGTCCTCTGCTTTGCCTACTGGCTTCACTTTCCAGAAGTGCCCCTCCATTTTCCCAGAGACCCAGGGATAGGGATGATGCAAGGAGGCTTGTGTCATGGCTGTTCTCTTTCTGGAGCTCTGTCCTTCAGTGAGGATCTAGAATATTTCTTATGGAGGATTAGAAATTAAGAGTGCTGGTTTTCTCTATTTCCCAGAGGGTGGTCTGGAAATTGTACCATGCTTCATACCCGTTATGAACTAGAACAGTTTACTTGATGAGAATTTAGGCTCTGAAGTTGCTTCAGCCAGACTGGGTTCAAGTCCCATCTCTGCCACACGCCTGTTGTGTGACCTTGGGCTGGTTATTTAACTCCCCTAAACCTCTATTTCCCTCACTCATTCAGCAAGAATACTAATAGGATCTACCTGGGGCACCCAGTGCTCTGCCAAGAGCTTCCTCCCGTTGTCTGTAGCTAAGAGAATCAGATTTTGTTTAGGTTTTGAGTACTAAGGTGCTCACGGTGGAGGAATCCACCTACCCCAGTGTCAGAAGATAAGACTTGATAGGACTGAGTGAACTGTGGCCATCCCATTACCCTTTACCAGGCACTGGCTAAGAGATGACTAGGCCTGAGGGACCTGGGGGAAGTCTTTTGGGACTTCTGAAAACAAACGTTCTTCTGTGAAAAAGAAATAAAATGCATCTAGAAAAAGCTCTTTCTTCCTTCTTTTTTTGGAGGTGTTGTCTGAGGACTTGATGCTTGGGGCTGCAGCAGCCGTTTTACAAGCATGAGGTAAAAGCCAAGAGCTGCATAGAGAAATAGATCCAAAAGCCTGTTATTATTATATAAATGAATTGTTAACCTTGGATCTACCTCATTCAGCATTTTCTTTTCATAAGGTAACAAAAAACCTTATGTACCTGAAAGTCCTTAATAGACCTTAACTAGTGTTATCATTATTACTATTACTGTAATTACCGCAATGTATTGAATATTTAGTGACTACCAGGCACTATGTTCAATGCTCAAGAATACCAGGAACTCAGGTAGGACAGAGAAGATGGGGAGATGGCTGGACAGAACTGCACAAAACTATTTCTAATGTGAGGAATTTAAATTTCCAGGCAAGATCATCGCTTGGTTGAGGATATATCCACATCTTTAATGTCAAAGAGTGAAAATGAAACACTGAAGGTATAAGGACAGTCATTTTGGTTGAATTCCTGGTCCATGTTAGAGTCTGGCCAACACATTTTCAGACCTGAACCTACTAGAAAGCTGAGAGTTAACAACAGCAGAGTGAAATAAAATTTAACACAGGGCTCAAGATTAATACCGGTTAACCATGTCCAATCTGACAATTTACCAAGTTTTTAAGAAATAATTTTTCAAGATTCTTGCCTACTCAGCGATTACAGGATCAAAAAGTTAAGATTAGCCATCACACCATTTTTCAAACGTTAATATATTTTTCTATGAAGATGTTAATGATCCACAAACTTCCATAGAAAATTGGTTATTGGTGGTGAGGAGGTGGAAGCCGAGGAGCTAATTAATTTCCGAATTATTTTGAAACAGGCCAAATTTGTAAATATTTTATACTCAAATTCCTTAAGAGGAGAAAAAATGAAATGAAAAAGAAATAAAACTTTTCAAAAAATAATCTTGGTAGGCATGTTTTAATATCCGCAACTGCTAAGCGACTGGTTAAGCATTAGTTGAGTCTGCAGCAGTGTGCCTGACTGTAGAAATGAACAATTTGGGGTCCTTGAACAGATCCTCCCACTCCCCACATCCTTGACTCTCTTCTGAAGGGACATTATCACATAGCTGATACCCCGTTACTCACCAAATTACACTGTTCTGTTTCTTACTTCCGCACTCAGATTTCCTGTATTTCTCCATCTACATCACCAATTCTTGTTTTCAGTGTCATCAATTTTTCCTATTTGGATGATTGTCGCCAGCTTCCTGTCTACAGCCTACTTCTCAGTACATCTACAACTACTGCAAATGACCACAATTCTTTTGTGCCCACATATTACTTCAATTAATTCGTTTTGACACTTAGGTCTGTCAATGGTTTTCTCTAAATGTCAAGTCCATATCTTCTCAGGGCAGCCTGCTTAGTCCTATCTTTTAGGTTAATTCTACTGAACAACTTTCCCATTAATGTCAGAGCTCCTGTCTTCAAGGTTGGAGAGACAGATGGGATGCTTCTCATTCATTTTGTCTTAGAGCTCTTTTCTTTTCACCCTTCTCTACCAAACTTTCATAAAGACCATTGACGAGTTTTAAGCAGAATTTGTTGATTTATGTTTCTGAAATGTTATTCTGGTTTCTTTGAAGAGATTGTTTAGAAAACAGTCAGCATGGAAACAAGGAGAGTCAGTAGTAAGCAATGCAAGAGAAGATGGTGATTTGGAAAAGAGCCATGGATGGAGCTGGGATATATTTTGGAGGTAGAATCGGCAAAACTTGCTGATAGATCAGATATGGATGTAAGAGAGAGAAGAAAGGAAGCTTGAGGAGCTGGATCTACAGCTGTGTCATGTAATGAAGTAGGAACCAATGGAAAAGGGGCAGGTTTTAGGGGGTGCCTAATCAAGAACTGTTTGAAAGAGTGTTTAGACATTTCATTGGAGGTATAAAAAAGGAAGTTGCAGTTATGAGTTCTGACTCAGAGGAGAGATGAGAGCCAGAGACCTTGTGAAGCAGGGATTATTGTGTCAAACACATAGATGAGAAAATTGAGGTCCCACAAGGTTACATGACTTGTCTTGGGCCATACAGCCATTGAGTAGTAGAACCAGGATAAAGCCCATGCCGATCTAAAGCTGGCGCTCTTTCACTGGACTCTTTTGTCATTGACGGTCTATGACTTGCCCAGCACTGTCCTGGACACAGAGGAAGACAATATGAAATGGCCCTTGTTTTCAAGGCGTTCATATTCCAGAACACCCTACTCCTAAAACTAGGGCTGCAGAAGGAAGAAATAAAACTAAATTGTAAAGGGTAAGTTGTTTTATTAGGATTTTATGGAATATATATGGAAATCATGTAGTTTATAGTCTATGTGTGAATATTTGGAAACGATAAAGAAGTTAGAATGGTTGCTTGCTTTACAGAGTGATGTCTCAGCATCAAAGTCCCAACAACAGGCAGGATTCCTGAAATACTTAAAATATTTTAGACTTAATTTCTGATTCACTGCACATTAGCATAATGAGGGTAAGTGGTGCTATCTTAATAAATATTACCTAATATTTCCCAAAACTTTTTTTCTCTTTTCTTTTTCTTCTTCTCCCCAAAGCCCCCTGAGTACATAGTTGTATATTCTAGCTGTAGATCCCTCTGGTTGTGCTATGTGGGATGCCACCTCAGCATCGCTTGATGAGCAGTGCCCTGTCCGTGCCCACGATCCAAACCTGCAAAACCCTGGGCTGCAGAAGCAGAGTGCGTGAACTTAACCACTCGGCCATGGGGCCATCCCCTGAAAACATTTTATTTTTACCTTATAGAAGAAACTTATATCTCCTTCCTTGTTGTCTCAGGGACTAGGATGAAATGCTAATCAAATTCAAACAGAAAAAAGAGAAAGATCTAGCTTAAGAGAAGGTCATTGAAAAAATGGTGTGGGGGCCAGCCTGGTGGCACAGCAGTTAAGTTTTCACGTTCCACTTCAGCAGCCCAGGGTTCGCAGGTTTAGATCCTGAGTATGGACCTATGCACTGCTCATCAAGCCATGCTGTGGTAGGTGTCCCACACATAAAATAGAGGAAGGTGGACACAGATGTTAGCTCAGGGCCATCTTCCTGAGCAAAAGAGGAGGATTGGCAGTGGATGTTAGCTCAGGGCTAAACTTCCTAAAAAATAATAAATAAATAAAGAGAAAAAATGATATGAATAATGTTGATTACAATCAGGATAGGATAGGTTATGCATAAAAAATATATATTTTTAAAAATATACACATAGATCATTCCTCCAAACATCAGTAGCCTAACGATAAGATGAACAGTTGCTCAAGTGACTTAGGTGGCCCTTCTCCATTTTGAACACGAGAACTTCGAGGTGGAGTGGACGAGAGCGATGAGAGAGAATAGTGGCTCTTAACCGCCTCAGCCAGGAAGTGACACACTTCACTTTTGATCAGAATCTTTTTGCCAAAACTAGTTGCGAGCCGCTAACCTAACTGAAAGAGAAGGTAGAAAATGCAAGGGAGCCCAGGGACTACCTGGACCATTTGGCCACACTAATGAGTCAACAACGTGACAAGCTAAAGCTGAAGGCTGAAGGAGTAGAAATAGAGATGGGATCAAGGCAGAGAGCAAGCTGGCTAACCCTGCATCCATCACCACGATGGGTTCCCTCCATGTGGAAAGGATACTTGACTGAGTTCACCAGGGAAAAGTGGCGGGTCGGTGAAGGTTCTCTCACTAAGAGGACTAGTAAAGGGATATTTAGCATGCAGGTTAGAACACTTGAGGATGGGGCACAATTGTCTTCTGCAAATACCCGCAGATTTATTCCGCCTTACTCCAGAAGTGTCTAGCAGATTCTGTGTACATGGAAAAAGGAAATTTCTACCTCCAAGTAGAAGGGGTGACTCTAAAATATAGTAAGCTTACCATATTCGAAAGCGTTCAGACAGCAGCTGGGCAGCTGTTTGGTAGTAACATTATGAGTGAGTAATTTCTGTAGAGAGTAAATGACCCCTAAGTATCTCTAATTTGAGGAGTCTGAGTCTACTATTTATTGTTGTCTCTGTTAACATATTTAGCTTTGAATTTGAAAATATGAAGATAAGGAAGTTTGAAGATAGAAAAAATAGGTGACACATCTTTCATCATAACTTTGCACGTTTCTTTTCTAAAAATCACAATTAGTTCACTTCGACAGCTGGAAGTTTGCTCGTCCTCCATTTTCATCTATGTCTGCTACAGATCTTAACGCGCAGTGAAACAAAACTCTGCGCATCTACCTCACCGCGTCCCATACTGACACTGCTGTTTCTTGTCTGTGCAAAATGTCCTTCAGTATGTTTTTAAAATCCTCAGGTTATGACAAAGGAAATGTGCAAGTTGAGGACATTGTTTTCTCTTTTTCAAATTAAAAATTCTATTTCCTATTGGCCTCTTTTTTGTTTTGATCCTTCAAATCTCTAACTATTGCCTTAAGTTAGAAGAGCTCAATTATTTCACTAAATTTCAATCTTTTAAATGCCTAAGCTCCATCTACCTTAAGGTGCACTCTCTCCTGCCTCTCTCCTCCAAGAGCGGAGGAAGAAGGAAGCATCTTACCTTTTTCCAAGTCCATGGCCACCACCTGGATTTTGATCTTATTTCTTCCTGCCTTCTGTGATTATCCCCTTAATTCCTTTCCTTTGCTCCTTCCTTCACTATCTTTTAACTGGCTCCTTCCCCTCTGTGGGGCAAAAGGCCAGTTTCCACCACTGTATTCAGAGTAAAAGCTAAACCTCTTCCCTCAACCTTGCTGCTCCTTGGAGGGCCTTCCTTCCTGTTTCCTTTCTCTCTCCCGTCACCTCATGCCAATGTCCCAGCTGTTCCTCAAATCACCTGGCTAGAAACCTCTCTCTCTAAGCCCTCCTCCCCTCCTGATCTGCCTGAAGGCGTCTCTCTGTCCACCTGATTTGCATCGCCATCATTAATTCAGGCTCCAGTGGGGTAACTTCTATGTCATCTGCCTTTCCGGCCTGGTTAGCGGCCAACTTCTGATTGTTCCGATCTGCTCTGCACACGTGTCAGATTAATTATCCCCCCAATACATCTGATCTTGGCATTCTCCTGACCAGAACCCTTCTCTGTCTCTACACGAGACTACTGTAAAAAATCTGTGAGCACATGTTGTTTTAAAGGTTTTATTCCCTTCTGCAGCCTTGTCTTTAACCATTATCTAAAATAGGCCCAATAGAGCAGCTGTTACCCAACTACACTTCATACTTTCTCTTCCTGCCGTTCCTTCTGCCTAACCTGCCCTCTACCCGCTCACAGTTCCTTGTCCAAATTGTACTGACTTCCGATAGCCTTCTTCCGAGACAGATGCTGCTCTGCTGACCACCCGCATCATTTTGTTTGTATTCAAACACCTTGCATGTTGTTTATGCTTCACACTATGCTTCACATCTATTTGATTTAAACACTTAGAGCTCCTGGCGCAGGACATTGCAATTACTAAACTGACAACGCAGTTGCTGGGAGAAGACATCATGCCCCTTCTTTGATTAATAGAACTGGTCCATAAAGCTGAGATAAATCTAGATCCTTTACATTTGTTTTATTTTTTATTGTTTTTAAGATTGGCACCTGAGCTAACAACTGTTGTCAATCTTCTTTTTTTTTTCCTTCTTCTTCTCCCTGAAGTCCCCCAGGACATAGTTGTATATTCTAGTTGTGAGAGACTCTGGCTGTGGCAAGTGGGACGTCGCCTCACATGGCCTGATGAGCGGTGCCGTGTCCGTGCCCAGGATCCGAACCAGCAAAACCCTGGGCAGCAGAAGCGGAGCGGGTGAACCTAACCACTCGACCGCCAGCGGGCCTCTGCTTTGATTTTCGTTCTTTCAGGACACGGGCTCTGATTTTTGAATCCGGTAATTTGCATACCTTTCTTTACTCCTGCCCTAAGTTGGTGTTACCGTTGGTGGTGGGGAGCTGTTATAGTTGTTATTCTATAGGAGTGTTTACAGTCTCCTGTGGTCGTCAGGGAAGAAGAGTTTCAGTGCGACTCTAGGGTTCTCAGATAGGATCTGAAGTGCTTTTGTCATTATTATTAATGCTTGTTGGAGCTTTTAGTTCTCTAAATGCCAATGCTATTTCCTTTAGTCCTCAAACCTGTAATCCTGCAGGGTACTTCATTTCTTGTAGCCATAAATAGTGCTGTGTTGACTTCTGTCTCTGAGTTTTAATATTTAAGAGTAGAGTCAAAGCTGTGGCTCTTACAGCTCCTTGGCAATCTAATGGCAGTTAGATTTTTAATGTTAACTAGATGAATCCAGAAGAATGCTCAGAAACTTGTTCAAGATGGTTAAGCCCCAAACAACAAAGCTCCAGACTTCTATTTTCAACAAATCTGGATTGTTCTGGTACTAAATGTTTTATTTTTTGCCCCAATTGGATTAACGCTGTTTGCCATATATATCATTTTGCAGCTTTGCTTTCCTCAGAGGAGATTTCTAAGGATTTAAACATACGTTGTAACCGTTTCACTAATTAACTCTTCTACGTCTCTGAGAAGAAATTTGCAAATAAATATTTTTATTGTTTCTCTTTAGTTTTTTGTTTTCTTCTCCCCAAAGCCCCCCAGTACACGGTTGTATATTCTAGTTGTAAGTACCTCTGGTTGTGCTATGTGGGACATCGCCTCAGCATGGCCTGACCAGCGGTGCCATGTCTGAGCCCAGGATCCGGGCTGCAAAACCCTGAGTCGCTGAAGCAGAGCGTGCAAACTTAACCACTTGGCGACGGGGCCAGCCCCTAATGTTTCTCTTTAAAATATGAGATCCAAATTTTATTGAAAAAGCAGAACAAGGTGGATAATATAACTAAATTCATCTCAGTAGCATGGACTCCTCCACACACTAGGCCTGTGGTAATATTTGTTAAATTCGCTCTCTCAACGAATAACCAAGTCTGCCAGTCACAGTGTTCGATAAGACCTCTTGCATCCTATCTTTGTGGACTTCACTGTTTACTGGGTGGAGACAGATAGGGAAACAAATGGTCATTGATAACAGACTCTACAATAAAGCTTGTACAATGAATACATAGAGGAGAGAATGTCTAACTTTACTATCAGATTTATAAAGAAATAGAGAAATGAAGTGAATTTTAAATGATAAAGAGGAGTTTGAAAGGTGGAAAAGGCAGGGAGGAAAGGGTAGGCCGGCTAGAGGGAACTGTGCACCAAAGCATGAAGTTGTGAAAATAGAGGGCACGTTTATTTACTAATTCACTCTAAGTAAATATTGAATTACAAACCATGCTTAAGAGCCTTGAGTACTTATTTAATTCCCTTTTTCAGGAGGAGGAGATTGCAAAAGAGACAGAAAAGGAGTGCCCAGAGAAGCAGAGGGAAGGGAAGACGCAGAGGAGGGTGAGCCGCGTGGGAATCCAGGAAAGAGAGGGCTTCCGCTTAGAGACGTGGACCCCGTTTCATAAGGTGAGGGATAGGCGTGCGCACAGGGCCGGGAGAGAGAACGGCTGGAGTCAGCTCATGGGGAGCGCTTGAAAGATACATTAAAGCAGTTGAGATTTTAGGTTCCAAAACCAATGGTTCTTAGCCAGGGTGGTCACTATAATTGTCTGTGGAGCTTTTAAACAACGCCCTCTGACTGAGATTTGGTAGCTCCAGACCAGGGCGTCTGCACTTTTAAAATCCTTTAGGAATGAGTCTGTCATATATCCCAGGCTGGGAACCAGGGAGGTGCTGAGAAGTCATTGCACGAGTTACCCAAGTGAGAAACCAGATCACAGCTGCATTTGAGGAAGATCGTTCTTCACTATAGACTACTGATTCTCAGTCCTGGCTGCACAGTAGAACCTCCTGGAAACCTTTCAAACACTGATGCCCGGGACCCACCCCAGACTAACTAAATAAGAGCCTCCCTTGATGCAGCCTGACAATGAGAGAGAGGGAAGGATCAAAGATAACTCCGAAGTGTCTACTCTGGTCAATTGGGAGAACAATGACAAATGCATTAATTTTAATTTAAAGATTTTATATTATTTTTATATTCTTAAAAATAATTCATATCTTACAGTGGTATCTAAAATAATATTATATGTAATATGCTTTATAAATCAAAAGACACAGACAAAATTTTTTAACATATAAGATTGTTAAGCAGACATTGGCAGTGTGAGAGCAAAAGCAGATAAAGTGATGGATTTGAAGGAGAAATGAAAGTGGGCATTATAACCCAACAGTGAGGTCGTCTCTTTAACTAATGTAAAGGTGGCTTTTGATTGAAGCAATAGTTACCTTAATGTAATTCCCAAATGCCGAAAATACAGTTCAGCTGTACATAGGTTATGACTTAAGTCTGACCTAACAAAGTTAGATAAGAGTCTTATATTCTGGCAGAAACTCACTTGAATAAAACATAGTATAATTTATTAATTATATTTCTTATTCACTGTATCATTGCTTTAGTGATAATTTTCAATCCAATGATATAGCCAATATCAATTTTTCATGTATTCATATGTAATGACAGTGATATAAAAGTGGTAAGGGAGACATTAGTAAGTATTTCTTGAACGGAAATATACTATTGAATGAATAAAGGAAGGTCTGCCATCTGTTTCTCCTTCAGAGAAATTGATGTAGGGAGAGACGTGAAGAAAAGGAGACAATCCATGGGAGTGGCTGTGGAATGTTAGCTTATCTTCAGTCTGGGCTGAAATCGATCATCTCATCAGTTTTGCTTATTCCCCAAAATAATCTTTCATTCTAGTATATAGCTGACATGAAGCACACGAGAACGAATGATGTGAAAGCACAATGATAAATCTCACCTTCTGGAAATTATATGTGTATCTCATTTAAACTTATTTGCGTGCTATTGAAGTCATTAGACAAAAACCAGTATGCATGAGATTTAGATGGCGAGCTCCAGGTAACTGCTCTGCAGTTCCCATGAACAATAAACTCATGAGTGTGCATTTTTCAAAATAAGTAGATAATGAGATGTAAAATCATTACAATAGCGTCTTTCTAAGTAAAAGCAGCCAACTTGCTGACATCAAGATTGTACCATCCATAACTTAAAACAGAGTTGATGCATTTCCTAAAGCCCATCATTTTGTTCCTGCATTCATTTGCTTCTTTAAAATGAAGGGTTTCTTCTACCCCTAAGTAATCGAGGCTGAGGAGGCACCGCTGTGGTCTCTGACCCGCTTTGCCTCTGATATTCTGGTTCCCACCACCGCACTGGCAGGAACACTGATGGGGAGAGGGACACGGCTCAAAGGTTGAAACCTCAGCTGAGGTTGTGGTGTTCTCGAGTGGGAGGGGCCCTGAGTGATTCAGTGGTTAAGTTAGCACCTTCTTATGGTTAACTTTTGGGCAGAATTTTAGATTCAATTATACTCAGTGTTCAAATCATGTGTGATCTTTGGCTTACCAACCTATGACATTTTTCTTTCTGTAAAATCTGAGGTTTAGGTATTAGAAAAAAAATGGAGAAGAAAATGTGAAGGAAAACCCGAAGTGAACTCCTCCCCCTCAGCATCATTCCCAAGCCAACCACAAATACCCACTTAATGTTCAAAAATCATTCATAACTAGTTGGGCAAACCCATGCTCTAGTCCTAAGGTGGCTTCTGAGCTGACATGCACTTAGCCTTCCAAGTACTTGTTCCCCAGCCATTCACTGAGCACCACTCCTCTAGCTGGAAATAACAAAATTATTTTAAAAAATATGGCTCCTGCTTCCAAGGAATTAGCTGCCTAGTTAGGGAACAGAGATGGTGTTAAAATAGTAGATGTTCCAGAATAAAGACAGCTGGTGTCAGATCACAGAGACTGTGAAGCACAAAATTCCAGGAAGGTTCCTAACCCTTAGAACACTTCACAGGCGAGGTGAAATTTCTGCTGTCCTTGACGGGAATATGGTTTCAATGAAGGGAATGGAAAGAGAAGGGCAGAGTAATCAGTCCAGGGACAGATGGGCCTGGTGGCACCATGCTGTGCACTCTGGAGTGAGCCTGGTCGGAGCCTGTAGCAGATGTTACTGTTGCTCTGCCTTGTAACCCCCAGGCCACCTCTTAGCCCCCTGCAACTTAGGAGTGCACTTGCCATCCTGGAGGGGAGTGTCCCAACCTAAGCACCTGTGTCCCTCTGCTTCTTTGCCTGATGGCTTTTTCTTGTGTCACAGCAGCTTGCTCCCCTGAGGGACAGGGCAGTCAGAAAGGGCCTGAGATAAATGCCCCCAGGACAACCCTCAGACAATTTGGAGTGGAAACCAATGGGTAAGTATCCCAGCTTCCTCACCCCTCATTCTAGCGTTCCCCAGAAGGTCCTCAGAAGGGAAAGGGATGGTGGAGTAGACAAAATAATGGCCCCCAAAGATTTCCACATCCCAATTCCCTGAATCTGTGGTATGTCACCTTACATGGCCTAAGGGACTTTTCAGATGTGATTAAGCTAAGGATATTGAGACGGAGAGAGACGGGCCCAGGTGGGCCCAATGTAATCACATGAGTCCTTATAAGGGAAAGAGGGAGGCAGGAAAGTCAGAGTCAGGGAGAAACTTGAAGAGGTTACATTGCTGGCTAAGAAGAAAGAGGAAGGGACCAAGAGCCGAGAGATGCAGGCTGCCTTTAGAAACTGGAAAAGGCAAAGAAATGTATCCTCCTCTAGAGACCCAGCAAGTAACCCAGCCTAGCTGGCGCCTTGCTTTTCCAGGGCTGTCACCCCACATCTGAGTTGCTGAGACAACCTAACTGGTCTCGTTTTTCACCCTTTCTCTCTGTTCCAAACCAGCCTGCACCAAGTTAACAGGTTACCTCTTCTGAAACACATCACAGCAACTGTCAATGACTCTCGTGGCATTGATATCGCAGATTTCACTTTATGACACAGGCTTTGGAGCCTGATTATTTCTTTATACATTCTGGGGTTCTTCAACTTAAATGTGTGAAAGATTCTCTCATGCCCTAGAGAGCATGTTAAAAAATGTGCCTGTTCAATCTCCACCACTATGGTAGACGGACTGTACCGCCAGCCCCAATTAATGACTTCCCCGTATCTAAGCCTTTTACATTGTGACTTTGTAGCTACTCCTATCAAGATGTAGAGTCTATTTCTTACTTTCTGAATTGCTAATTGTTATAATCTCCAAAGATTCTGATTCCACAGGCAGGTGTGGGGAAAGGCCCTTGAAAACTCCTTGTTAGGTGATTCTGTTTCAGGGTGGTCCAGAGACCTAACTTGAGCAGGATTATGCATAATCCAGGTCAGTTTGAGAGAAATTAGCATCAGGTGAAAGGTGCAGTATGTTAGGGTAACATAGGCCTGACCGTGAGCTTGGAGAGCAACGAGAGGGAAGATATTACCATAATGACTCATAACTGAGTCAGGTCTCACAACGGAGAATGTGCAGGAGCATGTGCACCACACACCTCAGGGAACCACTGAACCACAGCACCAGCACAGCGTCCATGAGAAGCCATTCCGTCTCAGGAATATGACTTTATAGAGCCACAGTTATTGATTTGTAGGCAGAAAAAAAATACCTATATTCTATTATTTTTTGTCTCATAGCCCTTAAGCAAACGCTTACTTGAAAGCTCAGTATGTAAAGCAGATGAATGCGGGAGAAGTAGATGGCTGTGCAAGTGTTTGCTCTGTCTTTCCTTTCCAACCCTTCAGTCCTTTAGCGTCTCTGAGCGGTCTCTGTGGACCAGAGTTAGAAAATCATTGACCGGCAGGATGAAATTTACATTCCTTAGTCTGGTATGCAAGGCTTCCACAGTTTGGTTTTATTGTTCCCGTTGTTCATTGCTGCATAAAAACTACCCCAAATTTAGTGGCATAAAACAACTATTCCTTCATTATGCTTGGGGAACCTGTGGGTCAGGAATTCAGACTTGGCACAGCAGCAATGCCACGTCTCTGCCATTTGGGATGTCTGGAACCTCAGCTGGGAAGATTCAAATGTCTGTGGCTGGAATCTTCTGGAGGCTTGTTCACTTACATATCTGGTACCTAGACTGGAATGAACTGAAGCCTGGGCTCATCCGGGAGTATTGACTAGGGCATTTCCATGTGGCTTCTCCATTTGGAATGGGCTTTTTCTCAGCAAGGTAACTGGATTCCAAGGTGGAGTGTTATGATGGGGATTATGTAGGCAGCAAGAAATCCAGGCAAAAATAGCATGAACTTTTATGAACTAGTGTTGGAAGGCTCACAACCTCAGCTTTACTATATGTTATTGGTCAGGCAGTCACCAGAGGTCCACTCAAGTCCTACAAGAAGGGACATAGACTTCATTACTTTATAGTAAGAATGTCTATATTGCATTAGGAGGTGAGAGATATTGATGTTGCCGTCTTCAGAGAATGTCATCTGCCACAGTCCACCCTCTGACTAGTACTTCCTACATCTACAAACCCCTCCTGAACCTCCCCAAAGTCTCATCTCATTACAACTCCACTTTGAAGGCCAGGATCTCATCAACTGGATCAGGTCCTGATGAAGATGAAGCTCCCCAGGTCAAAGTCCTTGAGTCCAGTTCCTTGAGACAAACTTTCTGCCTCCAGTGGTAGGAGCATCATAAGATAACCACAGCAGACATTGTAGAAGGGCAGAAGGCATGGAACATACTACTGTGCACATCTCTGGAAAATACAACCGCTATAGTTGCCTTTTCAACCTTCCATTCCTTCATTGCTAATGTGAATTCTGCATCATCTCCTAAAACTGTCATGCTTCTACAGGTTTCTTTGCCTTTGTTCAAAAGGTTCTTCCCTCCTAGAATGATCTCCCTACTCATCCCTGCCAATCAAAATCTGTCTCCCTCAACTTCCCCAAAATACCTCCTATTCCTAACATCCTCCTGTGACACTCCAGCCTACAATTCTCTCTTCAGATTGTCAACCCCTGAGTGCCCACTATGTGCCACGCATAGTTGTTGGTGCAGAGGATAAAATAAGGAGAAAAAATAGAAACAGGCACGTGCAAAAATAATAAATCTAGGGCCGGCCCTGCGGCCTAATGGTTAAGTTTGGCACATTATGTTTCGGTGGCCTGAGTTCGGTTCCTGGGCATGGACATATACCACTTGTTGGTGGCCATACAGTGACTGTGACCCACAAACAAAATAGAGGAAGATTGACACAGATGTTAGCTCAGGGTGAATTTTCCTCAGGAAAAGAGAGGAAGATTGGCAACAGATGTTAGCTTAGGGTGAATCTCCCTCAGCAAAATAAATAAATAAATAGATCTAGATAAATACCCTACCTCCTTCACGAAAATTAACTGAAAATGGATTGCAGTACTGAAAGTTAAATGTAAAACTACGAAACTCCTAGAAGATAACAGGAGAAAGTCTAGATGACCTTGGCTATGGTGACAATTGTTTAGATATAATACCAAAGGCACAATCCTTGAAAGAAATAATTAATAAACTGGACTTCAGTAAAATTAAAATTTCTCTTCTGTGAAAGGCAGTATCAAGAGAGTGAGAAGACAAGCCACAGACTTGGAGAAAATATTTGTAAAAGACCTATCTGATAAAGGACTTTTATCCAAAACATACAAAGAACTCTTCAAACTCAACACTAAGAAGACAAACAACTTCATTAAAAAATGGGCTAAAGACTTTAACAGACACTGCACTGAAGATATACAGACAGTGAATAAGCACATGACAGGACTCTCCCTATCACACCATCCAGGAAATGCACATTAATACAACAATGAGGTACCACTACACACCTATTAGAATGACCAAAATCTGGAACACCGACAACACTAAATGGTCGTGAGGGTGTGGAACAACAGGAACTCTCATTTTTGCTGGTGGGAATGCAAAATGATACAGCTACTTGGGAAGACAGTTTGGCGACTTCTTACAAAACTAAACATACTCTTACCATACGGTCCGGCAATCACGTTCCTTGGTATTTACCCAAATGAGTTAAAAACTTATGTCCGCACAAAAATCTGCACATGGATGTTTATAGAAGCCTTATTCTTAATTGCCAAAACTTGGAAGCAACCAAGATGTCCTTCAGTAGGTGAATGGGTAAATAAACTGTGATACGTCTAGATGATGGAATCTTATTCAGTGCTAAAGAAATGAGTTATCAAGCCCTAAAAAGATATAGAGAAAACTTAAGTAAATATTACTAAGTGAAAGAGCCAATCTGAAAAGAACATATTGTATGATTCCAACTATATGACATTCTGGAAAAGGCAAATCTATGGAAACATTAAAGTTTAGTGGTTGCCAGAGGTTGGGGGGAGAGCAGATGAATAGGTGGAGCACATATGGTTTTCAGGGCAGTGGAAATACTCTGTATGACACCATAATGATGCATACATGTCATTTTACATTTGTCCAAACCCACAGGATATACAACACCAAGAGAGCAGTAAGGTAAACTATGGACTTCAGGTGACTATGATACATCAATGTAGGTCCATCAGTTGTAACAAAGCGGGCAGGACAAGAAGAAAAGGTGAAGAAGGTGTGGTGTGAGATGGTGCAGGAGAGGTGGGTGGGGACGTCTATCCAAAAATTAAGGCAGTCATTGAAGCATTTAAATTGAGGTGGGGTTAGGTGTGGGTGGTTGACATGATCAGATTTGCCATCTAAAAAGATTTTGTTGGTTGGGGTGTGTGGAGAATGGATCGGGGTGGGGCCTGATGTGGGTTACCAAGTAAGCGACCTTTGAGTAGCTCAGATTGGGGTGCTGGTATTTGGAGCATTGGCGGCCCCGAACAAATATGGATACCTCAACTCTTAAGTCCACCTCACCTTATAACATCTTATACTTTTGTGACTTTGATTCATCATTAAATCCATTGATTTATCTGGTTACACAAGCGTGTTTGTTCTCTCACTCAATACTTATGGTGAAACCCTGGAAGTTGGAAGTGATATTAAGTGACCAAGGTATTAGGCCCAGTAGTTACTATTCAATAATTGTTTGAGTAAAAGAATGAATTAAAGAACAAATGAATAAATTAATTTGAGGGCATTATTTTTTATGACAGCTCTGGTGATCCAGTGATCTGGTGATCAGTGTTCTCACTTTGTGGCCTGGGTTTGTTTCTTGTCAGGGAACCACATCATCTGTCTGTCAGTTGTCATACAGTGGTGGCTGCTGTGTGTTGCTGTGATGCTGAAAGCTATGCCACCAGTATTTCAAATACCAGCAGGGTCACCCAGGTGAACATAGACACATTTCAGCAGAGCTTTCAGACTAAGACAGATTAGGAAGAAGGACCTAGTTACTGACTTTTGAAAAAATTGACCATGAAAACCCTGTGAAGAGCAGTGGGGCATTGTCTGATTTAGCGCTGGAAGGTGAGAGGATGGCATAAAAAGACAGGGCAGGGTTCCTCTCTGCTGTACACAGGGTTGCTAGGAGTTGGAATTGACTCTCTGACACTAACTACACATTTTTTTTTTTTTTTTTTTTTTTTGCTGAGGAAGATTTGCCCTGAGCTAACATCTGTGCCAATCTTCCTCTATTTTATATGTTGGTTGCCTCCACAACATGGCTGCCAACGAGTAGTACAGGTCCACGCCCAGAAACCAAACCTGGGCTGCCAAAACAGAGTGCATTAAACTTAACCACTAGGCCATGGGGCTGTCACAACAATAAAGTTTTTATATGGACGATTTTAAGTTTTCTCTCTAAAACATCAACAGTACTCATTGAAATTGTCAAATTGTAATTTGTTACACAAAGCAGAATTTGGGACCATTCCCAGAGGGCCAGTAATATTTCAGAACCCATGGAGAGGAATCCAAGAATTATCCTTTGCAGTATCCTTGAAGGCTTTGAAGAAGTTTGTCTCAGGCAAGTCTCCATGGGAACTGACTATGGCCCAGGCTTTGAAACAATTAATCCTGGTCCACCACCAGGCATGGACTCCAGCTGCACCATGAGCCAGGCAGCTTAAGAGTCCCACAGCCCAAAGTCTGGCCCTGATAGATTCTGGGGACTGGCCTAGAATGAATGGGCCTTAATGACCTGTCTAGCTGCTACTGGTCCTACTCCATGAACTTTGCCCAAAACACCACTCTAAGAAGTCTGGAGTTGTGCCATCCAGCCATTTGCCCTGAGTGCATGGCGGTTAGTGCTATGAGCTGGCTACCAGGCCAGGCACCTGTTATGGTTATTTGGAAGCAAATCAATGAACTAGAGATCAAAGACCTGTCTTGGAAATGGGAAAAGTCCATTGAGGCAGAGCTGTGGGTCTTGGTGTAGCTGGTCACACATTGTTCTTGAGAACAAGCCTCACGAAGTCCTGAGCATCAAGCAGAATTCTTTGGTAGCTATTGAAGATCTTTAAGGGAGTTACCCTGGACAGGTAAGACTCTAGTCAGGGGAAGACTAAGCCAGTACTCTTGATGGAATTAAGCAAAACAATGAGATATGTAAGTGGCCCTCTTTGATATGGGCGGTACAATTGGACCAGAGATTGACAGGATGTTAGGGAGAGTGCATACCATTAGGATGGCAGAGACGAGAAGAACCCCAGAACTGTATTCTGTCCTTAGGAGATTCAGATAGTAAAGCATTAGCCCAGATGGATGATCCCTGGGTGTTATTAGCTGACCACCCACGAGAATCCTCAGGGCAGACTTTAGAATCATGGCAGTGGCCTTTGACGTCTAACTGCAGATGTCTCTGATCATAGTCAAGAGTTAGGATATTCAGATATAATGCAGTCGGGCAATGGACCTTCCCTGCTCAGATGGTACGACATTGGACTACGCCATGTGGGATACCATGGCCTTTAACACTCACATAGCGAGAGAGAAATTGAACCCTGAAACAGCCAAATCAAGACAAATTGCACCAGCTCAGTGCTTGGCCCAAACTGGTGCACTGGTTGGACCACTTGCCTAAAATTATACAAACTCTGAATATACCTATGGTTTCCCCCTTCTCTCTTCCATCTCTTACTGACCCCAGAGTCAGGAGTGGGAAATGGTTTGGATCAACACAGTTGCAGAGAATATTTTTCCCCCACAACTCTGACTTCCTCCAGAAGTTGGGATACCTGGACTGTGCCAAAAGCCAGGCAGACACCACCTGTCGACATTACCGTCTCCTGGCTGCGAGTTGAGTCAAGGTTCTTTTCCTTCAGGATGACAGAGATTTCCAAGACACTGGAAACGATTTGGAAGTAGCGTTTCTAAAAAGGTCACAGATGCTGACCTTATGACGCTTTCTGGGATAATGCATATCTCCCAGCTTGTTCTTACAAATGCTCATCTCCTGTCTGCCAGGTGTAGTCACCCAGCCATTTCTAACCATGCTTTAGTGTCCTCTACCACTATGTCAGTAAGTGGCCTTATATATTTAGAGGTTTAAATGGTAAAAGTTCTCAATAGGGTGGGATATTATGCTTAGGGAGATCCTTTGTGTTTGCAGCACAGACAGAGGAGTAAAAGGTGTCTTACTTAAAATAGCTCTCCGAAAGACTTTGGCCTCTTGCAAATCTCCATGCAAACTGGCTCCAGTCCAGTACTTACAGCAACATTTAGACCCCAGTTCTTCCCTTTCACACACAACCCCTGAACCCAGTGCCAGAGGAGGAGTTAATGCTATCTGTAATCACGGCCATTGAGCTGGCAGCGTAGGACAGGAGCCAAGGTTCCGTCATGGTGTATTACTTTTGTATCCTAGCCCCGATCATATCAGAAGAGGAGCTGACAATTTCCTAATCATGCACTATAAAAGTCGCGCAGTCCAAGGGTACCTTCCGCAGTACCTTCTTCAGCAATGACATTTGTCTTGCCAGATCTCAGGGGCTGTCTGTGCATGAATGGCCAAGGAGGAACCCCATCTGCTACAGATCCTGTCCACATGAATTTCCCTGATGTTTGCTGCTGCAGCAGGCCTGAACTGCATGCTGCAGGACAATGTGCAAGATACCATAGGCTGAAGATGCATTTGGGTTCCTAACCATTGCCACTGCAGGCAAGTTTACAAAGAAATAGATAATAACATGGAAATCAAGCCCAGGCTCTGAAACCTGGTAGAGCTTCTCGTCTCAGGCCACCAGAAGCCCAATGGTGCTGTCAAAACTCTAAGATAGCACAGAAACCATCATGTGGATGTCTGCAGCCATCGAAAATGTAGGCCCTTTGATCCAACTTAATTATTGGCCTACAGTTTTGCTTAATCACTCTTTGAAGTAGCCTAATTGCTCTTTGCACTGCATTTTTGATGTTTCAGAACGTGTTCACGAAACAGCAAAAATGATTTCAGTACTTTCCTCTTCGGGGACCTGGTCAACAAATATTTATTGGGCATCAAGCAACTAGTGTGCTTTGTAAACTAACTCTATATCATCAAATGTTGCAGCAGGACACTGAGCTCTTCACCACCCTGGATGCCTCAACTTTCTGACTTTCTAGAGTGAGGGGCATCATACTGATTAGTAAATACTCACTTTTGCTGTCTTGGCCTCTCCTAGCACTGAATCCTTCCTGGGTCTGGAAGATATTTTGAGATGTGCACCTTGGGAGAGTGATAACTTACTTAGTCCCCTCTGAGGGACCACGTATTGGAAGATCTTGTCCACTACAGAAGCTGTTTTATTTGTAATGATGAAGAGCTGTGCTCGGAACAAAGAGTGAAACCGCAAAACCATTAAATTAGTCTTAGGCTTCACCGGGGCTTAGAAGTTCATTTTAGAGGCAAGACTTTAGGTAAAAGAGAATTAAAGAATGATATAAATATTTCCAATCCAATGTTAGATTGAGAACAAGTAAATCACAGCAATCAGAGGTGTTCTATGTCAAAAAGAAGAAACGATTCCATGTCTCTTAGATGTGGAGAGGCGCACTAGCCAGCATGACATTGAAGCCTGTAATCAAACTATTACAGATTTCCATGTATACTACTAAACAGATATTGACTTTCATGAGGTTATATCAAGATTTATTGGCCTGAGAGGTAAATATTGACTGATAAGATGTTGAGGTCAATAATTACCTCCAGGGACAATAAATCTTTATATTCACAGACACACAAATTCAATAGTCAGTGTGGTTTGTTAGATTAAATACAAATTCCAAGTCATTAGAAATATCTGGAAATCCCTTTTTATAACCATGAATGCTGACAGTTTATAATTCATCCTAAGACAGCATATTTTATATCAGATCTGATATAACTCTAGAAGAGAGAGTTAGGTTTATTTTTAATCATAGCTTTATGGAAAAAAATCATTTTGTATGTGTCTTCAGGTTGGCTAATTCTATTCCAGCAGCTAACCCGTAATCACTACATGGTAAGTACTCAATATGCATTTTTTTAAATGAAATTAGTCTCATGCAATTTGTCATTTAAATTCTTAATCAACAACAAAAGCTGATTTAAAAGTATATGTTATATAACAATCATCAATGTTTAAGCTCACTCACTCTTTCATTATAAAAATATTTATTCATAACTTATTTTAGGGGAAAGGGCATATCAGGCAAAAGATTTATGCCACTGATGAACTTAGAAGAATTTGGATTCTTAATATTACCTCCTTACTAATTTAAAATTAAAATTACTTTGTAATTTTGTTTTATTCAGAAATTGAAATTTCAGTACTTTTAAGTTTAATGTAATTGAGAATTTAAGATTATAAAGCATGAAAATACACTATACACTGTCATTTCAAAGAGCTAATTTTTAGCTAGGCAATTAATTATTTATTTATTTTGCTAAGGAAGATTCACCCTGAGCTAACATCTGTGCCAATCTTCCTCTATTTTGTATGTGGGTTGCTGCCACAACATGGCCACCAACAAGTGGTGTGGATCTGCACCCTTGGAACCAAACCGGGGCTGCTGAAATAGAGGCGCCAAACTTAACCACTAGGCCACAGGACCAGCCCCACAATCAGTTACTTTGAGAGAATATTTCTAAACTCTAATTATATCCAGGTCAAGACAGTATTGCCTTATGCTAGGGAGATGGCAAAGGGCACTGGCAGATGGTTTGGGGCTAGGACTGGAGATGGCAGGCAACATGAAGTGGTGGTATATAAATGAATGCTCTTACTTCCCATGGAAGTTTGTTACATGAACCCTTCCTTACATGCCTAGTATGAGCTGTCCTTTGCCTGTACCTTTTGATGCCCATGCTGCTGACCACCCCCATTAGCCATCTCCTGCCCCATACAACCACCCTACACACTCTTTCTTCCCATTTGCCAACATTCTGCTGTGGCAAGAGCAGAAAACTGGTCCTGAGAATGGCCATATGCAGCTGTGCCTCAGTACACATTGGGTACTATGTGGGAGATTGAAACAATGTCTCAAAAAAAGCACAGAGAATGATCAAACTATACCCATAGGCTGGCCTTCATGGATTAACAACTGTTAACAATGTGTCAAGTCTCTGCGGTCTTCTTGTACAGAAATCTGGATTATAAATAGCGATTTAGTTACTTTAATAACTCTCTCTCCCTCATTAAGGGTAACTACTATTATGAGTTTCATGTTGCCCCTTTGGTATGTTTTGTATACTTTAAAGCATATACATACATATATACATATAAATATACGTCCATAAACAGGTACAATATTATTTTACTTGGGTGTTTAAAAATAACTTACACGTTTCATATATGTTAAATGCATTGTCCTGCACATTTTTTGTTCCACACATTGCTTTTTTGATATCTAGTTAATAAACTTTTTAGAATAATTGGTGCATAGGCTGAATCTCTTAAGAGTCTTCGAAAAGCATAGGGGGATAATCACGTTCTAGTACTTTCCCTGGTTCCACGGGTATAAGAGTTTAGATCAGCATTTCTTAAACTGCCATCCACATGTACTTGGAAATAGAGATGAACCTTGGGGAGATCTGTGTACTTATTTTGTGTGTATGTGTGTCTGCACGCATGCACATGTGTTTATAAACATGCATTTACATATAAGTATATTATTTCTGAGAAAATGCTTCACAGCTTTCATCAAATTCTGAAAGGAATCAGTAATTTCCAATCTTTGGAACCACTTTTTAAGAGCCCTAATTAATTTAGATGCCACAACTGAGGTATGTTTGTTGGTACTAAAATAAATAAGAGGCTATGTGTCTTAGTCCCTTTGGTCTGCTATAACAAGACACCACAGACTGGGTAGCTTACAAACAACAGAAATTTATTTTTCATGGTCCTGGAAGCTGGAAGCTCAAGATCCAGGAGCCAGCAGGGTCGCTTTTTGGTGAGAGCCCTCTTCCTGGTTCATAGCCAGCACCTCCTCACTTGCCCTCACACGGTGGAAGGAGGGAGGGAGCTGCCTGGAGCCTCGTTTACAAGGCACTAATCCCGTTCTTGAGGGCTCCACCCTATGACCTAAGCAACTCTCAAAGACCCACCTCTTAGTGCTATCATCTTTGGGGGTTAGGATTTCAACATATGAATTTGGGGTCACAAACATTCAGACCATAAGACTATGATGAAATCTCCTATGTTGGAAAAGATACAGGTAAGTTTTTGAAATCATGAATATAGCTTCATTTTTGTGTCTCTAGACATAAGCCACATGTAAACATTTAACCCACAAAACGTAATTAAATCAATTACTACATCTTTGAATTTTAGAAAAAATAGGAGGCATTTATTACTAAGGATCTTATACGGGGGCTGATCAAAGAGGCAGTTGGTCTAGTGACCTTTTAAATATTCCTACAAATTATCTAATTCAACCCCTTTATTTGACAGACAAGGGAAGCTGAGGCCCAGAGGACTGAGACAACTTGTGCGTAATCACCTTTTTCAGATTCACGATCATGAAAGTATCATGAAGAATTTCAAAGGTCAGTTTGGTGGACGGACAAAAAGAGATACAGTCTTTCTTTTAAATCGTTTTTAAGAAATTTGGATATGGGCTAAAAGTGAAAATTAACTTTCTTGTCATTCTCTGGAGCTAGTAGGCTTAGGAAAATCCGAAGCTGTGAATCTGGAAGCATAAGACAAAAGCAATTTATACAAACGGTGGGCCCTTGATTAGTTCAATTTGCTGGCTATAGATTCAAATGCAAAGTCTAACAAGTGTGCTTTCAGAATGTGGGCACAGAGAATCTTGGAGAACACAGATGGAGCTGTCCTCATTGAGCCATTATAGGCTTTTAGTCCAGAAGCAATGGGGTGTTAGTAAGATATTGACCCTGTATTTTTATTTCTTAACTGCTGAAAAGGAGCTTTGAGAAAGAGCTTCCTCTCTCACTCGAATCAATTATTCAGCTACTTTTGGAAAAAGAAATTTAGAGAGAGAAAGCATACACGTTAATCTTGCCCTATAATTTTACAGGTGAAAAATGAGATAAAAAGAAGTTGAAAGATTTAGCCAGAGTCGTGGGGTTAATTGTGGCAGAAGCCCCTTGGTTCTTGCTCCCCCTTTTCACAAAGGTCAGTGTGTCTTGTGCCGCTTGGTGTGTCAGTGCTGCTGGCTCGGTCCGCAATTGTGTGTAAGAGTTACCTTTCTGTGGGTATAGGAGGAGTAGTGCATGCAGTTAAAATGTGACTGGGAGGTTAGAATTTGTAGCTAATGCTTCTAATTCCCTCTTGTGGGATACAAGTGGACTCAAAGTCTCGATTATTTGTAGAGCAATTAGAGT
The DNA here is from genome assembly GCF_041296235.1 of Equus asinus. NCBI lineage: Eukaryota > Metazoa > Chordata > Mammalia > Perissodactyla > Equidae > Equus > Equus asinus. The sequence goes on from NC_091795.1 coordinate 10,454,816, forward strand.
GACAGCATTTGTGATCAGTAACGGAGGGACTGCAGTCAACCAAACCGAATGAACAGAACTAAGGACAAAGGTCGCTAACTTTATTATGGCACTCATTGCAGACATCAGCCTCACTCCTGGATTTATCTGTCTTACCTTCTCATCTTTGTTTTCACCAACTCACTTTTTTTAACTTTATTTTTTAGGATAGTTTTAGATTTATAGAAAAATTACAAGGATAGTACAGAGAGTTTCCATCTACCCCACACCTAGTTTCCCCCATTATTAACATCTTGGCTTAGCGTGGGACACGTTGTGTTTAATGAACCTACACTGATGCATTTCTGTTAGGAACAGTTGAAACTTCATTTCCATCCCCTTGGTTTTTACCTTATGTTCTTTTCTGTCCCAGGATCCCGTCCAGGATGTCACATTTTATCTAGTTGTCATGTCTCCTTGGCTCCTCTCGGCTGCGACAGTTTCTCAGAGTTTCTTTGTTTTTTATGACCTTAACAATTTTGACAGATACTGGTCAGTTATTTTGTAGAATATCTTTCAGCTGGGATTTGTCTGATGTTTTTCTCATGATTAGACTGGAGTTATGGATCTTGGGGAGGAAGACCACAGAGGTAAAGTGCCAATTTCATCACATCATGTTAAGGGTACCTGCTATCAACATGACTTATCGCTGTTGATGTTGACATTGTTGATGTTGATCACCTGGCTGAGGTTTCGGATTTCTCCACTGCTGAGTTCCTTTCCCCTCTCTCCTCTACACCCCACTTTCGACTTTGCCCCCTTTGGAAGGAAGTCACCATGTGCTGTCCACACTTAAGGAGTGGGGAGTTATGCTCCAGCTTTTTGAGGGACGGGGATCTAGTAAATTACAGAGAATTCTTCTACAGGGAAAATTTGTCTCTTCTCCCATATTTATTTATTTATTATTTATCCAATCATTTTTTAATATCAGAATGGACTCAATATTTATTTTATACTTTGTGTTATAATCCAATAATACTTTATTTTTGTTGCTAAAATTGTTCTAGCTTTGGTAATTGGCAGGTTTTTCGGTTGGTACCTGTGTTCCTTTGACATATTCCCACCATTGTGGGTTTTTGTTGTTATTATTGTTGTTTGAGCACTTTCTCACTTTCTGAAACTACAAGTTACTCCAGGTTTGTTTGATATATTTCCTGACCCAAGTCCTAGAACACTGACTCACTTTTCATACTTATTTTAAATTTATTTTACAGTGTGATACTGTGTGTGTGTATGTGTGTGATTAAAACTGCTGGCTGTGTGACTTCCGCTTATCCCTTCAGGTTCACTCTCCACCCTTTTCCACCTGCTCTGTGTCCAGAGAGGCTGACCTGTGTGGACTGACAAAGAGGCCCTTGTCCTCTGGCTTACAACTGGGCCCGGACAATGAGGTGCGGCAGCAGGAGACAGAAGCGAGCACCAGGTCTGGCTATTCATTCCTCTATTCTTTCTCTAACAGGGGATTCCTTGGGCGTGCCTCAGGCCTTGCTGAAGGTCTCAGCTCACATAAGGCTGTCCTTTCCACATGGGCTTCTCTGTCTCCAATACCCCCCACCCCACCTTCCCATAACCCTCCTTTCTAACTCCCCAGTTTTTCTCCTTCAGGTTTATGGGTAAGGAGCTCTCCTGTTGCAGTCCAGGGCACTGCCCTAAATTTTGTAGTTTCCTTCCACTTTTCCCATGCTTTTGTAAACAGCCTTTTTATCAAACTCCCACATATCCTAATTTGATGGTATTGTCTCTTTCCTGCTGGGACACTTTCCAATACCTTTTTGGAATAAGGTAAGAGGAATATAGGAAGAAATGAAGGAGGAAAAGAGCAAGTGAGAGAGAATCAGAAGAGCAAGAGTGACCAAGAGAGAGGGAAGAGATTAAGAAAAAGTGATTGGGACAAACAAGTTACGTTTTATGCAATCTTGAAAGGAGACGCTTGGATCACTGGCAGAAGATGGGTTTCTAACTTACAGCCACTTTATAAATTCTGATTCTTCTCACAGAAGAATAATTTTAAGCCCATGTGGGGCTAGGCAATTTTGTTTTAGAATTTAACTTTAGAGCTAATAATTTTAATACACAAAAATTATTATTAATAACTCTTATGGTATCCTGACAATGTGTTAGACACTGAATTCTCAAGTAGATTAAGAGCAAACATTTCTTATTAGTATGAAACAACTGTGCATGTTCCATATTTATGCATTTATGAGCATTCATATTTTCATTTGCATTACCTTGGATATCTTCTTAATGAAGAAAAAAATCATAGACAATTTAGATTTTGCAATAAATATGGTGAAAGTGTGTTCTCGGGTAAAAGAATCTTGAATCTCCAAATTGCTTAGCATGCTTGCATTGTATTATAAAATTTCTGACAAATACTGAAATATGAACATAGCTAATTACTATAACAATCTACGATGTATATTTTATTACATGCTAACAATGTACGTAAGCACTTAACGTATATGATTTAATTCTCAAAACAATCCATTCTGTTAGAATTGCGAGTTTTATAGATGAGTAAATTAGACGGAGTGACTAAGATAATTGCCAAAAATCACCCAAAGACCATACAGCAGAAATCCACCACTGGGACTGGAACATGCATCTTCCTAACTATAAAATGACACTATTACTTAATATTAGCATTCACTCTTTGGGGGCAATTAATATATAAGCACGCAGTACACTAAAATATGAAAATTCATTTCTGTCAAGGTTTTGTTTTACGCTGTGCACTAAATTTTTAGTTAGTATTGAAAATACTTTTGCTCTATTTACTGTTTTAAAAAACCCTACAACTTTTTCTTTTCCTGAAAACATCTAAAATAAAAGTCTGTTACTGAATAAGACAGAACAACTTGCTCAAACATGTTTTCATGGTTTTGATTACCATTTGTGTCAAGGAATTTAATTTTGGTTTTATTTCAGAGAAACAGTCAAAATTATATTTGTGGGCATCAGAAATAAAAGCAACATCTTTTTCTCTTTCTGACGTTTTGAACTGTGGTCATTTATTAAACCTGATCAAACTTTTGCTGGTGAAAGAGAATGGAGACACATTGTTTTAATCCAGGGAGAGCAGCTGATTTGCATACATTCAGTAGGAGAGTTCACACGGGGCTGTTGGAATCAACATTGACAGAGACGGGGTCTTAGACAACTCCAACTACTGTAATTTAAATAATGATTTATTCACCGAGCTGTAATGCAGTTCTTTCTTTCATTCATTCCACAAATAATTTTTGGATAATCTGCTTCAATAGATATTTTCATGTGTGGGGTGTTCTACCTGCTCTATAGTGACAGAGATGGCCGTGTCATACATAAAAGGAACCTTTACTTAGTCAGTACTGGTTCTTATTGTGTTTAAACATACTTCGCAACTATGTGAAAAATTTAAAATGTTTGGGACAGGAAGTTGTGAATGGCTGCCAGGGTTCTGGAGGATCAGGCTGAGAAGGCCCCCCGAGACGTGAGATCTCCCAGCGCAATGCCATCCCTATGTATTATGGGAGCCGGGGAGTTGGGGAGATAGTGACTTTCTCAAAGTCACAGAGCAAAAGCAAGGACCCTTGTTCTCTGACTGCTGGGTCTGCTTTCAAACAGGATACCGGCTTGCACAGGGGTACTGAGGGGGTCTTTCATTCATTCATTCATTCATCTTTTGGCTCACTCAATTAAAAAATATTTATTGAGCATATTCTCCGGGCGGCTAGGCACTGGGCTAGGGACTGAGTGTTCATTGTGAACAGAACAGAACAGACAGGGCCTTCACAAGGTGGCACTTCTGTCCAGTTAAGCACTAGATGTATGGTAAGATACTCACTAATAAGAAGGTATTAAGTAACTCTAATGTAATTCATTAAATGAGTAGATTCATCTATGAGTATAGAAGAATCTGGAGTAAAGTGATAATTAGAGAATAGAATAGGGAGGCATGAGAAAGAATAAGGACGATCTTCAAATATTGTGATCCTCTGTGGATGGAGAGCTGAGTCGTAAATGGAACGACGTGAAGGAGTTGGCCAAGTGGACAACGGGGTGGGGGCAGGTGAGTGTGTTTCATGCACAAGGAACAAGACATGCTGAGGCTCAGAGCTTGATGTCATGAAGGAACTGAAAGAAAGGATTTTCTAATGAAAATCCAAAAATTTATGAAGAAATAAGTAATGATAATATTTATTCCAGGCTTACTTTGTGCCAACATGCTCTAAATCCTTTACAGATACTAATTTATTTAATCCTCACACCAACACTATGAGACAGAGGACTATTATTCCCATATTTTTACAGAACAGGGCACTGAGGATTGCAAAGGTTAGAAGTCTCACGCAAAATCATATATGAGGGGTTGATGAGATGGAATCCAAACCAGGGTATGGTCAGTGTCCCTACCCTCAGCCACAATCCTACCTTCTTTCTGAATTAACAGGCAGTTGGTATTTTGTGCCCTTCTAGTCCTTCTCCATACTTGGAGTTCAATTTCTGCAGTTGGGAAAAATTACTCAAACCCCCAAACAATTTGAATTTATGCCTTGTCATACTGCATTTGCTTAATGAATGCAAGTCTCTATATTTCCTTTCATTTGTGGGTTTACACACGTCAGCATCATACTTTATAAGTGGTTTGATTTTTTTAAATGCCTAACTTGCCATAATTAAAGATACCTACTTTGGACAAAAACACTTCTCTCCTACTTGTAACAATCCAGCACTAAATATACCAAAAAAAATACATGACCCATGAGTTTAGACAAGCAGCACTTTATATTTTTAATGCGCCTGCTATTTAATATGTGGACCTTGCCCAGTTTCTGGGCTTGTCATCTTCCACTAGGTTTTCCTCTGTATCATTTTTGTGGCTGCTTCATTTCTGTTTAATATTTGCTTATTTTTGTTGAAATCCCCAGTGCAGAAACCCACAAACCAACAAATACTAACGGAAAACACTGCGCAGCTCAGATGTCCTTGGAGACACTCAATTTTTGTTTGTTGGTTTGTTTGCCACCATTTGTCATCCTCCGCTCAGAGAGATCAACAGTTTTTAGCACACAGATCAATATTCTCTTAACCCAGCCCTCTGCTGAGGAGAGGCTCCCTGTGTTTCACCTTGGCCCACTCCCCTATACTCGAGTTGCCCTTTTCTTCCCCCCAGCAATAATTTTGTCTGAGTAAGACAGCAATTTTTCATCCTTTGGTCAAAACTGGTGACAAAAGAGGGAATAATGGTTGCTGACATATGAAATGATAGCTTTGACACCTGGCGTGCCGAGCTGGGAGCTTTCACGTGCCAAAGGAGAAAGACAGATAAGTGGCTGATGGCTCTCCTGACATGGCTGGCGCTCTCCCCCAACCCCCACCATTGAACACCACAACAACATCCGTCATCTTTTTTTTGGGGGGGGCCTTCTTCTTGAAGAAGCGTTGTCTCTGACTCTGGACAGGAAGTGAGGAATGCACTGCTCTCTTGCCCAAAATAAACATTTCCCCATCCCGCAAAAATGATCAATCTATGCCCTTTTCTCCAGCACAGTGAGGGCAGTGCAGCCTGCTGCTTGAAGAAATATTAACAAGTATCGCCAGTGAGAGGGAAGCAGATGGGATGCAGAAATTGAACCAGCAGATTTCTGGACAGTATTCAATGAGTGGAGTTTTACAATACTGAAACAGAACTGCTCTTTAATTTTTGTGAGCATAGATAGTCAAGAAACACCACTCTCCAGCCCCCTCGTCTGTCTGTTGAAGATCTCCACACAAGGGCACAAAAGGGTTCCTTTCTTAATCATTCTGGCAAAAGCGAATTAAGGCTCATGAAAGCGAGTGCCAGGAGAGCGCCCAGGCCGGCTCAGGCCCTCTCGATCTGGCTCCCTGCGACAGACACAGTGACCTACATGCCACAGGGCAGGGCTCCAGCCCTGGGATCCCCTTACATCTTTACACACAAAAGCTGCTTTCAGAATCGAAACTAACCGAACAGGAACAATTTTTATTCCTGCACGGGCTCCTCGGGAGCATGTGTTCACATTTAAAACACTGCCCCATGTGTCGCTTGTATTCTTTGATTTGCAAAGCAACAGCCACCCTTGTGCACTTGGTCACCAGTAGCCTGTAAGCAACAGCACGTACAATTTACTTTCTAAAATAAACCAGCTCCATATTCCCTCATTCTTCTTTCCCTGACTTGCTTGGGGAGCTTTGGTTTTTTCACCCTTGCAACTCTGCCACAAACATTTAAATATCATCACCCCACCCTAAACGATAAAGTGTGTGCATAGTCTAAGGTGATGCTATTTACAAAGCCATAAAGTAGCTACTTTTTGCTTTCATTTAAAAGACAATTTTAGAAAGAATTTTTTAACCTACCTCAAAAAAGTGATCTTGTGCTTTAAAACTGCCAGATACCCAAGTACATACATGCTCAATACATAAGGAAAAGATTATAGATACATGATCAAATGCATGTTTCAATTCTCTGAGCTGGTTTTCTTTCTTTTTCCTTTTTGTGTGTGTGTTGATGAAAAGCATTTTTCTGGTAATATATTATTCTGCACATTCTATGGTATTTTTCACAGTTTCTCCATGTTTGACATTTTAGCCAAACCTGTTAGGAGGGGGAATCCAGTTGAAGAACTATAATATTTAGCTTTCAATAACCATTGCCAACACGTAAGAGTGGAGGGGGTGATATTTTAGCATAATTTTTAAAAACCTAAAGATTTACCACCAATAGTTCATGAGAGATAATAAAGTGATTTTTTTAAAGATGTGTAAATATTTTGAGATGTATATGCTACGAGGAGAAAAAAAGGAAGCGAAGTTAAATAGAAAGAAAAAACAGCCTGGCAGAAATCGAAGTTTCCAATAATGAGAAAGATTCTGCAGAAAACAGGCCTGGAATCAGCTGCTATTTTCATTCTTTTCCTTGTGAACCGGATTTCTCACCAAATCTTGATTTACTTGAAATTTTTGCATGTGTGTTTGAAATGAATCTTAAGGTCACGAGTTGGGGTGCACATCCTCAGCGGGCAACCCCTGAGTGAAAAGTGGGAGCAGTCTTCTGGCATTTTCTTTTTAATAGCAATTTCAAGTACAGGATTGCTGAAATGTAGAATCATTTTTGTACACCACCCTGAGGCCACAGGACAATGAAAAACACTTTGAAGGAGTCGATAAAATACAAATAAAGCCAGCAGCAGCGTTCTCTGGAAAGCTGTTCTGCGGCTCTTGGTGGCCTCGCCTCTCACCTTGGCCTGCTTTCCCGGCACCAGCAAACTCCCCTTGAAGCTGGAGAGACAGGGAACTGAGCGCAGAGCTGGGAGCCGCCTCTGCCATGCTGGGAGTTTTTTCTGTAGAAAAAGATCCTTTCGTATCATAGAATTTGCAGACACTTCTTGCCAAGGAAGGGTCTGCATTATCATTTTGTCCCCCAAGAATCTTATGAGATGCGTGATTCGGTAAAAGGATCCTGCTTGCTTCCAACAGTCTTACTCATCGTAGAATACAAAGAGTTAAGATGATGTTTCTGGTTGTAGAATTAATCAGATTCATATTAGCAGTAGTAAATGTCATGTTGGCACCTTTTCCTCCTCACACATTACAGTTTCAAGTCTTTGCTATGAGGAAATAATGAAGTCAAGATATGCAGTGCCATATACCGTGCATCTTTTTGTCAGTCTGCATAAGAAATGAATTGTGTCTGCTACTAGGAGGTCAGAAGAGCAGAGAGTTAAGAAGACTGCTTAAAGAAATGACATGCCAAAGGAAAGAAAACTTATTTTTTTTAGTATTTTCTAGGTAGATTGCCTTTTTGGAAATAAAATGTTCACGAATACCCCTGTGTGAGAAGGCTTGGTTACGTTTAATTGCTACTGACCAAGCAGCTTTGGAGTTTTCTGAGCTTTCTTACTGAGATCAATAAAATAAAAATGACTTCCTCCAAAGCAAATGTGAACACCGTCAGGAGAGGAAAAGCTTGTCCTCTGTCCTGCTTTGAGGACAATGGAGTAGGGTGGTTCCAAGTTCAGCTCTTGTGTCATGTTGCCAGGCGGTGAATCTCCGGGCCACGCCTGGGTGGTGGCTGAGAGCAAGATTGACCCGGGGCAAGTTATTCAGCCTCATCCAGCTCTTCATCATAAATGAGGATGATAATAATATTTAGCCTCAGAGGATTCTTGCAAAGATTAAGGTAGTTAAAGCACAGAAAGTGCTTGAAATATGCAGCCCCATAGATTGAACAGAGACTGAATGCCTCAACAAATGTTAGCTGTTAATACAGATTCACTAACTCTTTAATTTGCTCAGTGAATGTTTTTTCATTACTTACTAATTTTATTTATTTGGAGACTGAAGAAAAACATTGACTTGGGTCAGATGGGTTGAGATGGGTAATATTCTAAAAGGTGGTAATATATAAATTCACTTTAAGGAGCAGAGAGTAGTAGCTCATAACTTGGTGAAAGGAGCAAAATGACACTCACTCATAAGCTCCTGAAGGGGTGGGTGGAGCATCTGAAGTGGCCCTGAAAAAATTGGATAACCACATGCAAAAGAACGCAGTGGGACCCCTAATGTACACCACTCACAAAAAATTAACTCGAAGTGGACTAAACACTTAAATGTGGGACCTGAAACTGTAAAATTGCTAGAGAAAACATGGAGAAAAACTCTATTGGAACTCGTCCTGGAAAAAATTTTTTGGATGAGACATCAAAAGTGCAAGTAACAAAAGCAAAAATTAACAAGTGGGACTACATCAAACTAAAAAGCTTCTGCACAACAAAGGAAACCATCAACAAAATGAAAATGCAACCTATGGAATGGGAAAATATATTTGCAAACCATATATCTGATAAGGGGTTAATATCCCACATATATAAAGAACTCACACAACTCAATAGCAGGAAACCAAATAATCCACTTAAAAAATGGGCAGAGGACTTGAATAAACATTTTTCCAAAGAAGACATATAGATGGCCAATAGATATATGAAAAGGTGCTAAACTTCACTGATCATTAGGGAAATGCAAATCAAAACACCATGAGATACCACCTCACACTTGTTAGAATGACTGTCATCAAAAAGACAACAGAGAGAGCTTGGGGCCGGCCCAGTGGCATAATGGTTGAGTTCGTGTGCTCTACTTCGGCAGCCCGGGGCTTGCAGGTTCAGATCCCAGGCACGGACTTACACGGTGCTCATCAAGCCATGCTGCGGTGGCATCCCACATACAAAATAGAGGAAGGTTGTCATAGATGTTGGCTCAGGGGCAATCTTCCTCAAGCAAAAAGAAGAAGATTGGCAATAGATAATAGCTCAGGGCCAATCCTTCTCACAAAAGGGGGGAAAAAAAGAAAAGACAAGAGACAACAAGAGTTGGTGAGGATGTAGAGAAAAGGGAAGGCTTGTGCACTGTTAATGAGAATGTAAATTAGTGCAGCAACTGTGGAAAACAGTATGGAGGTTCCTCAAAAAACCAAAAATAGAACTATCATATGATCTGCAATGTCACTTCTGGGTATATATCCGAAGGAAATGAAAACACTATCTCAGAGAGTTTTCTGTACTCCCATGTTCACTTCAGTATTGTTCACAATGGCTAAGACATGGAAACAACCTCAGTGTTCAGTGATGGATGAATGGGTAAAGAAAATGTAATATACATATACATATATATCACATTATATGTTTTATAATATTGTGATATTATATATATATATTTATATTTACAGTGGAATATTATTCAGCCATATAAAGAAGCCAATACTGCCTTTTGTGACAATCTGAATGGACCTTGAGGACATTATGCTAAGTGAAATAAGTTAGACAGAGAAAGACAACCGTATGTTTTCACTTACATGCGGAAGTTAAAAAAGTCAGACTCAAAGAAATAGAGTAGAGTGGTGGTTTTTAGAGGCCTGGGCTTGGGGAAGGGAGGAGGAGATGTTGGTCAAAGCGTACAGACTCCCAGCTATAAGATGAATAAGTTCTTGGATCTAACGTGCAACATGGTGACTATAACTAACAATACCGTATTATATATGCAAAAGTTGTTAAGAGAGTGAATCTTAAATGTTACCGCCACAAAGAGAAAGTGATAATTATGTGAAGGAATAGAGGTGCTGACTAGCCTTATTGTAGTAATCATTTTTCAATATATACGTGCATCAAATCATCACATTCTACCCCTTAAACTTACGTGTGTTATATGTCAATAATATCTCAATGAAGCTGGGAAAAAAATGAAAAAAAGGAGTGGCCCAGCAGTCTTTTCTTACTTAGTTTTCTTTCTCTCACTCTCCTCCTTTTTCCCAGATCGAAAGCCTTCCATTTAAATCTCACTGGTAGTCCTTTAAGCAAAAGCATTTGCTCCTTCTCACATGAAAACATCATTTTGTAACTTTTCCAACATCACATCATTTGGGAGCATAGGAGAAAGGAAGTCCAACTTAGAATAATATACGTTTTTGTCAAAAAGGTATAAAACTATCTTAACCTCAAAAACACACCATCTGATACCTCCTAATGAAAAAGTTTATTGCTATAATTTTTAAATCATCTTTATTGATTTCTAATTTACATACAATAAAATTTACCCATCTTAAGTGTACAATTTTACGAGTTTTGATAACTATGTATAGTTGTGAAACCTTCACCACAATCAAGATATAGAACATTTTCACCCCCAAAGAGTTCCATTGTGTCCCTTACAGTTAGTCTCCTTCTCTGCTTCCGGCTCCCAGCAACCACTGATCTGCTCTCTGCTACTATAGTTTTGCTTTTTCTGGAATTTCATACAAATGGAATCATGAAGTGTGTTCTTTTGTATCTGGCATCTTCAACTTAGCACAATGCTTTGGAAATTCATCTGTGTTCTTGCATGTATCAGTAATTCTTCCTTTTTAATTGCTGCATATTATTCCATTATACAAAAATATCATAATTTGTTTATCTATTCACCAGTAAGTGGAAATTTGGGTTATTTTCAGTGTGTGGCGATTATGAAGAAAACTGCTATGGACTTTTCCTATTAATCTTCATGCGGACATATATGTTTATTTTTGTCAGGTAAATACCTACAGTGGGATTGCAGCATCAAACAGTAAGTGCATGTATAACTTCTAAAGGCGTTGTCAGATGTTTTCCAACGTGGCGAACCGTTTTACATTCTCATCAGCAATATGAGTAAATAATTTTAAAATGGTAAAAAATAATTTTTGAACTTCAGAGATTCAATTCCAAGTTTTGAGATCACCTACTACAATCGAGAAATGTGTCAGGTACCATGGGGGAATACCAGGTAACTGAGATATAATCAGCATTCATAGATGACCCTAACGTAAGGCAGGTTGTGATAATTACTCTGATAGAGATCAAAGCAAATTCATATGGGATTTTATAAGAAGAAAGGATTAATTTCAATAAACTATTACTTGAAAATAAACAAGGTGAACATCTCTGAGTCAGCCCTGTTCAATTCACTTTGCTTCGGCCAAGCAATTAAACCTTTTAAGCTGTTTTCTCATGGCATAGTTACGAGGTCCAAGTGAGAAACTATATATGAAAGTTCTGTGAAAAACATCAAACGCTACCAAAACGCAGAGTCACACTTATGCTTGTCATCATCACTGTAATCACCACTTTAAAAAATCATGTGTGGGAGACCTGAAATAAAGAGATCATTCTAGAGTACGGCATTTCACGTTTAGCATGTACAAGTCACTTGGGGACCTTGTTAAAGTCGGATTCTGAATCAGTAGGTCTGGAGCGTAGCCTGTGGTTCTGCAGCTCTAGTCAGTACCCAGGTGAAGATGCTGCTGCCGGTCTGCAGATCCACCTTCCTGGAGCAAGGCTGGAGGTTTCCTTTTGGGTAGGGCCCATGTTTTGCTCATATTTTGCTAACAGTCTTGATTGTCTTCCTCAGTTTTATCCACGGACTGTGAGTTCTTTCCAATAAACCACTGCATCTCCTATGTTGCTGGCCCTGGCAACCAAATTCCCTGGCTCGCTGTTCTTGGAATGGAATGGGATTGTAAAATTCCCTTCACCGTTTGACCCAGAATTAACTCAGAAGATTCTCTGACGCTTAGCATGGTCTCATGCATCCGTCTGCTTTTGATTGCGTCTCACCTACAATACTGCGTCCTCTCTTCCTTTACTGCATCTGACTCATGATTGTAGTAACAATGCTCACCATGTTTCAGGGCCACTGACACAACTGCGGGGGTGACTGCTCACTTTCTATTTTATGTGAATTCTATGTGAGTTTTGCTCTGAGGGAACACCTTCAGTGTGAACGGTGGCCTTTCGAGTTGGGCAGTGCTTCAGCACTGATATGGGATTTTAAAATTTACAAAGCACTTCCAAAGAGAATAATTTATTTAAACCCTGAAACAACTTCTGAGGCAGGAAGTTCAACTACTATCCCTATTTTTCAGCTGAAAAAAACATCAGAGGTTTAAGTAAACTTCGGGGAGTTATGTCATCCAGATAAGACTAACGGAATAAAAAAAAAATAACAAAGTCTATCGCTTCACCCCCATTTTTATCTTTTTTAGGCCTATACTTTCCACCTTCCCCAGCTAAAGTAAAAAGTGGATCCCAGCAAAAACGATAACATTTAAATTAAAAACGCTTGCTTTCTTTCAACCTTGTTTTATTCCATCAGAATTAGTCACCTGAGAATATTTGATGTTCCCAGTAATTGAAAGGTGATTTTTCAGTACAATGTGATAATTTGACTTCATATGTTTATCACCCTTCTCTCCTAAAATAACATCAAACTGGGCAAAGGAGTTTAGCACCTGGGCTGGCTCCTGAAGAAGCAGCCCATCCAGTTTCTGTATGATACAGCACAGGCGGAAGCAGGCTGGAGGAAAAACTGATGGAAGCAGGCTGGAGGAAAAACTGATCAATTTGATTTTTACATCCAGATGAAGCTAGTGTCTGCCAAGGGAGTGGGTGAAAGAGCCTTCTAATGAGGTGAGATTGGAACGCTGGATAGCGAGGTGGGGGAGGGTGTCGTACTGGAATTCCCCAGATCCTTAGGAAACCCTGCAGGCTCTAAGGACTCCAGGTCAGCCTCAGCATTCATCCCTGGGATCTCCTCGGTGTGGACAGCATATGGCAGAAACGGGGCTCAGTTTCACTGACATAAGGCTTGTGAACTAGAGAGAAAGCAAATGACATTAGGCTGCCAACTCAAAGTGAGCAAAGAGATGATCTGGCTCAAAGTTCAAGCTCACGTCTAGAGCCACCTCCATCCTGACTCCTGACAGCCACTTGTCCTCTTAGAACAGTCAATTTCAATTATCTTTTGTCTTTTGACCTCTTCCTGAGAGATTTGACCAGGCATCCACCCAATCTGAGGTAGAACCATTTCAAGTGGTTCAAGAGACAACACTTGTCAAATATAGTTCATTTCCCAACAACTACGAAACTGAAAAAAGTACCACTAGACATGGAATGTATTCAAGGGTTCAAACCAAAAGATGAAGGGTAGATGAAGACAATACGTTTTCAACATACATGGCAGACAAGACTAAGTTCTCAAATAGACAATTATCAATTATTAACAAAAAATGAAGCCTCCAATGGGAAGGAATTCACAAGAAGAAATTATATATCGAGATATAAATAAAGAGGAAGCAGCTATAGCATCATTGATATGAGATAAAGAAGAGTACAAAGAAATGAGTATTATACACTCAAGATTAGAACAGTCGTGAATATTTATCCACCAAACATCACAAAGGGCTACTTAAATTTTTTAAAAATTTAAAATTAAAGGGAGATTTTGATATCCCTTTTTCTGTCTTCAGCAGATAAACTAGATAAAAAATAAATATGGATTTAATAAACTTGCATCAAAATTTACACCCTACCAATAAAGAACATGCATTGTCTACAGAAGTATTTGAGACAATTATTTTAGATACATTAAACATTTGTCGAGCCTGTACAATGAGCCAAGAGAGTTTATATATTTATTTATTCCTCACAGTAATCCTGTAATGTACACGTTGTTCCTGATTTACTGATAAGGACACTGAAACTCAGCATGAAATCATCAGGTTACATAGTCTGAAAGTGATAGATCCAATCAGATTTATAATTTTTTTAACCTTTGTTTAGAATCAATTTTAGACTTACAAAAATGTTGCAAAAATAGTGCAGACAGTTCCTTATACCCCTCACAGAGCTTCCCCTAAAGTTTACATCTTAACATACAATTAACAGTGGTGCGATACGATACTGTTAATTAAAGATCTTCTCAAATTTCACTCACTTTCCAACTAATATCCTTTCTCCATTCCAGGATCCAATCCTGGATCCCAGATTGCATTCCTCCTTAGTCTTTTTCACTCTGTAACAGTTCCTTCTTCTTACCTCATCTTTCATGATTTTGGCACTTTTGGAGAGTTCTTGATCAATTGTTTCATAGAATGTCCCTCAATTTGGGTTTGTCTGCTGTTTCTAAGATTGGGTTGAAGTTATATAATTTTGGCAGGAATACCACTGGTTCCTTCTCAGTGCATCATATTGTGGGATTCACAAGATTGATACCCCTAATTATTTGCAACGCGGACTTCCATCAGTTGGTTAAGGTAATGTCTGCTGAGTTTCTGAAACTCTGAAGTTCTCATTTTTCTCTTTGTTGCTAAGAAATGTCCTGGGAGAGATAAAGACTATGCAAATTCTGTTTCTCCTCAACTTTAGGACAATTTTTTAAAATTTATCATTTGCCAGACAACAAAGTTAATAAAAATAAACCATGGCTTTATTTTACTAAAATAGAAGTTATATCTGTCATATTATCTGAGTAAAAATCCTGGCAATGTAATAATCATTCCACATTGAAATCTATAGAAATAATACTCTATTTTACAGCAAACAAGTAATCAATTTGTAATTTCAGATTGTCCAGAAAATAATGGAATTGAGAATGATACATCTCCGAAATTAATTATGGAAATTACCAAGCTTAGAGAAAAATTTATATCATTAAATTTCCATTAATTAATTGAGTAAAGACTTTTGTTGCCATATTCTGAACCCTAAATGGTTGAGTAAAACAGACGCGATCCTTGTGGTAGTGATTACAATGAAAATAACCTTTCATCTCAAGAATCTTTGGAGGAAACCATTAAATAAATCTAGGGAAAACAGAAGAAAAACAAATTAGTAAAGCAGAAAATAGAGAAATGGTAGAATTAATAAGTAGATTATAAAGCCAAGTTCTGTGCTCTTAGAAACGCAGGCAAACGCATGTTAAAGCTAATCAGAAAATTCACCATCAGCATCAAAATTCACAAGCTCCAGAAGAAAAGGGCAATATTTTCTCTTATTGTAGGAAGAAAAAATTAACAAAGGATGCAGATAGGCATAAGAATGCATAAAAATAGCCAATAAACATGTCTAACTTCACTAGCAATTTAAAGTTAAAACAATGAGATCAAGTTTTCCCTCGTCAAACTTACATGGAAGAAAGTGTTGGTAGGGCTGTGTTAAGAACATGTTCACACATGGTGACAGGGTTATTGGTTCAAGACTTTTGATGGAAATTTTTCTTAGTATTACATCAAACACTCTAAAATGCTTGTATATTTGGCCCATCTCCAAGAAATCTAAGCTCTTATCCTAACGATATTCATTCATAGATTTAGAAACAATAATATTTGCCACAGCATGGTTGATAATAGTGGGGGAAATAGAAACAATCTAAATACCAGATAGGGAACTGATTAACCAAACGGATAAGTTCATGAAATGGAGTATTATGTATACATTAAAAATAATATTCTAGAAGAATTTTAGTGATATAGAAAGCAATTCACAAAATTTCAAGTTGTTAAAGCTGTTTTTCCAAATGCTATGTTTAGTGTGATTTTTATGACAGTCATATACTGTATTAATTTATATATCTAGAAACGTATACATCAGTTACTAATAGTGGTTATCAGTGTGAAGAGTTTCACTC
Source organism: Equus asinus (assembly GCF_041296235.1). Taxonomy (NCBI): domain Eukaryota; kingdom Metazoa; phylum Chordata; class Mammalia; order Perissodactyla; family Equidae; genus Equus; species Equus asinus. Next base: position 10,470,815 of record NC_091795.1, read on the forward strand.
TCAGCCCTCTCCCCATTCCCCATATATATATATATATATATATATATAAACATATGTATATGTATTTAAAATTGCTTTTAAAGTTGCTTAATCAAACTATATCAAACAGGCTTTACTGCCATATTTTGGAGCTCATTTTCACTTGCTCTCTCACTTTTTCAACAATGCCAGTTAGTCTCTTTGCTAAAGCATTTTTTTTTCCTGAGAGGAATACACAGAGCAGTGATTTTAAAAATTCCTTCTTGAATTCTAAATATAGACTTTTAAACATGTGGCTGCTTATTTTTTCCCATCTATTGTGCATTTTAACATATTTGTCCTCTGTTTTTGCTTTCTTTGGCTTTGATTTTCCTCCTAATGGTTATCTAAAAAAAGGGGTCCTTTGATGACTGGTGACGCCCATATTCTCAAAAACAAACAAAAACTCAAAACTTAGCACCTGCCCCTCCCGCTTCCAGCAAGTTTGGGAACTCGGTGGCTTACACAGTTCAATGCTCAATGGCTCTTGATTTATGGTTTACATTATGTTTTGAATTTTTTTCCACTTGTACTTTTCCTTATTTACATTTGAGTCATTTAATTATTATTAGCATTTCTTTCGATTGGCAACTCCAAGCTGCCTTGGCTGTGGCGAATTACATAGTCACATCTGCTGCTCCCTTTCCACAGTTACAGACCAGCGCTTGACTAGCTGATAAAGTTAGAGAAATGGCACAATTCCCATTTTAAAGATTTTTTATTTTTGTTTCTGTTCAAAACGTGAATAACGGATTCTTAGCACCTTCCTATCATCATACCTCTGTGCAGCCAGACATTGAAAATCTCTTCCAGGCTGCTTCCTAATTACCACCAGGGTGCAGCCAGGCAGTGGTGCTCATAGGGGGAGCATCTTCTGGGAATTTAGGAAACTGAAAAATTTCTAGTCCCTGGTAGAGAGAAAACAAAGGAATCCAATAATAATTTCAGAGGCAAATGACATTTGAGAAATGGAAAGGTATCTTTATATTAAACCGCCCAGGATGAAATGAATTGAAGGGGCAAACATTTATACTCCTCAAATCCCACCCTGCCAGCCCAATCCCAGGGAGAGAAATATGTGCACAGCACAGCTTTTCCTGGATAGATGGGTAGTTCAGGCAGTCACAGGTTTGCTGAAACTATTTTTCACTAACTAGGTATGTAGTTATGCCTGGAAATCTCAGCATTAAAGGGCATTTTTTTATTACTTTCCTTGAAAATAAGTGTTATTCTAAGTCACTTTGGAATACCTGACATTTGCATGACTAATGTGTGTGTGCGTGCGTGCATGAGGTAAGTCCTGACTCATCCACAATCCCCACGCCAAGAATATCTGGATTATTTTCTTTGTGAAGAAAGCTGAACTTAAATTCATTTCCTTTATAACTAAGTCAAGAGTTCAAAGAGTTTGAATTCCCTGAGCCTTTAGCTCTAGTTACATTCTAAAAACTACTAAAAACTGAAATCAGATATTTTAAAATTCCCTACTAAGAAGTTTATTTCTTACTTCTTTATTCAGGTGTGTATTGAGTCCCTGCTTCGTGTCTAGCACAATAGCTACCTGCTATTCGCTTGGTCTCCCACCGCTGCTTCTAGGCATCGGGGACAGGATAGATGCAAGAGAGTACCCGCGTTTGGAAAGCGTGCATTCTGATCGTTCCTTTCTCTAGAGTTGTTTCCATTTCCCTTTTACTTCAGTTTCCTGTTTTGTGAAACAAGAAGTGTAGAACCACACTATGCCATCACCTCCTTGATGACATCCTAGAGAGGTAATTTGCTATGAATTTGTGGTTATAAAACTGTCACCTACGCAGGTCTCCCCATAAGGAGCATTGTTGTTAAAAACACAAACATCAGAATCTGACAGAACTGGATTTCCATCTCAGCTCTGCCTTTTGCAGCCATGAGATCTTCCACAAGAATCTTGACCTCCCCTTTCTTCAGTTTCCCCTTCTGCAAGGTAGTGATGATACTTTCCAGTGATTCGGAGGATTAAAAGCTGGGTGCGGTACCTATCACAAAGCAAGTATTCAATTAATAGTAATTGCTATTAATATCATAAATGGAAGATATTAATTAATGTGTTAGAAGAAATTCTTTCATATTTATGTGACACCTTTTGACATTTGTGTATTTCAAGATCCAGGATAGAAAATTAGTGGGATCATTTGTTTTCTTCATTCCACGTATACTGTGATTGGATTAAATATTTGACAAGGTGTTTAACTAGAAACAGACTTTGTTCTTTTTTTACTTAAACCAAATCAACATACACTGATTCCAATGGCCAATCAAATTGACTGGCTATAGAGAGATCACTGAACCAACTGGGAGAAAATGTATATTCTAGTTCTTTCATTATTTGACTTTGGGGAATTGACGTAGTGTCTCCCAGCCGTGTTTCTAAAATGAGGGGATGAAGCTAGATGATTTTTTTTTTATTGAGTTAATGATAGGTTACAATCTTGTGAAATTTCAGTTGTACATTAATGTTTGTCATTCGTGTTGTAGGTGCACCACTTCACCCTTTGTGCCCACCCCCCACCCCACCTTTCCCCTGATATCCACTAAACTGTTCTTAGTCCACGTTTTTAAATTCCTCATATGAGTGGAGTCATACACAGATTACCCTTCTCTAGCTGGCTTATTTCACTTAATGTAATTCCCTCAAGGTCCATCCATGTTATTGCAAATGGAATGATTTTGTTCTGTTTTGCAGCTGAGTAGTATTCCATTGTATATATGTACCACATCTTCTTTATCCATTCATCTGTTGATGGGCACTTAGGTTGCTTCCATGTCTTGGCTATTGTAAATAATGCTGCAATGAACATTGGGGTGCATAGGACTTTTGGGATTGCCGACTTCAGGCTCTTTGGATAAATACCCAGTAGTGGGATGGCTGGATTGTATGGTAGTTCTATTTTTAATTTTTTGAGGAATCTCCGTACTGTTTTCCATAGTGGCTGCACCAGTTTGCATTCCCACCAGCAGTGTATGAGGGTTCCTTTTTCTCCACAACCTCTCCAACATTTGTTACTATTAGTTTTAGATATTTTTGTCATTCTAATGGGTGTAAGGTGCTATCTTAGTGTAGTTTTGATTTGCATTTCCCTGATGATCAGCAATGATGAGCATCTTTTCATGTGCCTATTGGCCATCCGTATATCTTCTTTGGAGAAATGTCTGTTCATGTCTCCAGCCCATTTTTTGATGGGGTTGTTTGATTTTTTGTTGTTGAGTTGTGAGAGTTCTTTATATATTATGGATATTAAGCCTTTGTCAGATATATGACTTGCAAATATTTTTTCCCAGTTAGTGTGTTGTTTTTTTGTTTCAATCCTGTTTTCATTTGCCTTGAAGAAGCTCTTTAGTCTGAGGAAGTCCCATTTGTTTATTCTTTCTATTGTTTCCCTTGTCTTAGAAGGCATGGTGTCCAAAAAGATCCTTTTAATACTGATGTCAAAGAGTGTACTGCCTACGTTTTCTTCTAGAAGCCTTATGGTTTCAGGTCTCACCTTTAGGTCTTTGATCCATTTTGAGTTTATTTTGGTGAATGGTGAAAAAGAATGGTCAATTTTCATTCTTTTACTTGTGGCTTTCCAGTTTTCCCAGCACCATTTGTTGAAAAGACTTTCTTTTCTCCATTGTATGCCCTCAGCTCCTTTGTTGAAGATAAGCTGTCCATAGATGTGTGGTTTTATTTCTGGGCTTTCAGTTCTGTTCCATTGATCTGTGCACCTGTTTTTGTACCAGTACCATACTGTTTTGATGACTGTAGCTTTGTAGTATGTTTTGAAGTCCGGGATTGTGATGCCTCCCGTTTTGTTCTTTTTTCTCTGGATTGCTTTAGAAATTCAGGGTCTTTTGTTGCCCCATATGAATTTTAGGATTCTTTGTTCTAATTCTGTAAAGAATGTCATTGGGATTCTGATTGGGATGGCGTTGAATCTGTAGATTGCTTTAGGTAGAAGGGACATTTTAACTATGTTTATTCTTCCAATCCATGTACATGGAATGTCTTTCCGTCTCCTTATGTCGTCATCCAATTCTCTCAGAAAGGCCTTGTAATTTTCATTGTATAGGTCCTTCACTTCCTTAGTTAAATTTACCCCCAAGGTATTTTATTCTTTTTGTTGCGATTGTGAATGGTATTGTGTTCTTGAGTTCTTTTTCTGTTAGTTTGTTATTAGAATATAGAAATGCTACTGATTTGTGCAAATTGATTTTATACCCTGCAACTTTGCTGTAGTTGTTGATTACTTCTAAGAGTTTTCCAATGGATTTTTTGGGGTTTTCTCTATATATAAGATCATGTCATCTGCAAACAGAGAGAGTTTCACTTCTTCCCTCCCTATTTGGATTCCTTTTATTCCTTTTTCTTGCCTGATTGCTCTGGCCAGGACCTCCAGTACTATGTTGAATAAGAGTGGTAATAGAGGGCATCCTTGTCTCGTTCCTGTTTTCAGGGGGATGGCGTTCAGTTTTTGCCCATTGAGTATGATGTTGACTATGGTTTTGTCATATGTGGCCTTTATTATGTTGAGGTAGTTTCCTTCTATGCCCATTTTGTTCAGAGTTTTTATCATAAATGGCTGTTGGATCTTGTCAAATGCCTTCTCTGCATCTGTTGAGATGATCATGTGGTTTTTATTCCTCAGTTTGTTGATGTGGTGTATCACGTTGATTGATTTGCAGATGTTGAACCATCCCTGTGTCCCTGGTATGAATCCCACCTGATCATGACATATGATCCTTTTGATGAATTGCTGAATTCTGGTTGCCAAAATTTTGTTTAGAATTGTTGCATCTATGTTCATCAGTGATATTGGCCTATAGTTCTCTTTTTTCATAGTGTCCTTGTCAGGCTTTGGTAACAGCATGATGTTGGCCTCACAGAATGTGTTAGGAAGTGTTCCATCCTCCCTGATTTTTTGGAATAGCTTGAAAAGGATAGGTATTAAATCCTCTCTGAAAGTTTGGTCGAATTCCCCAGGAAAGCCATCTGGTCCTGGGGTTTTATTCTTTGGGATGTTTTTGATTGCTGTTTCAATCTCTTTCCTTGTGATTGGTCTGTTCAAATTGTCTGCCTCTTCTTGAGTGAGCTTTGGGAGATTGTAGGAGTCCAAGAATTTATCCATTTCCTCTAGGTTATCCATTATGTTGGCATATAGTTTTTCGTAGTATTCTCTTATAATCCGTTGTATTTCTGCAGAGTCTGTTGTTATTTCTCCTCTTTCATTTCTGATTTTGTTTATTTGAGCTTTCTCCCTTTTTTTCTTTGTAAGTCAGGCTAGGGGTTTGTCAATTTTATTTATCTTCTCCAAAAACCAGCTCTTTGTTTCGTTGATCCTTTCTACTCCCTTTTTCGTTTCAATAGTATTTATTTCTGCTCTGATTTTTATTATTTCTCTCCTTCTGCTGACTTTGGGCTTTATTTGTTCTTTTTTCTCTAGTTCAGTTAGGTGTAGTTTAAGATTGCTTATTTGGGATTTTTCTTGTTTGTTAAGATGTGCCTGTATTGCGATGAATTTTCCTCTTAATACAGCTTTTGCTGTATCCCATATGGGTTGGTATGGCATGATATTATTTTCATTTGTTTCCAAGTATTTTTTGATTTCTTCTTTAATTTTTTCAATGATCCTTTGCTTGTTCAGTAGTGTGTTGTTTAGTCTCCACATCTTTGTGCCTTTCTCAGCTTTTTTCTTGTAATTAATTTCTAGACTTATAGCATTGTGATCGGAGAAGGTGCTTGTTATTATTTCAATTTTTTTAAATTTGTAGAGGCTTACCTTGTTTCCCAACCTACGGTCTATCCTTGAGTATATTCCATGTGCACTTGAGAAGAATGTGTATTCAGCTCTTTTAGGGTGAAGTGATCTATATGTGTCTATTAAGTCCAATTGTTTTAGTTTTTCATTTAGCTCCACTATTTCCTTGTTGATTTTCTGTCTGGATGATCTGTCAATTGATGTGAGTGGGGTGTTGAGGTCCCCTACTATTATTGTGTTGTTTTTAACATCTTCTTTTAGGTCTGTTAATAGTTGCTTTATGAATCTTGGTGCTCCTGTGTTGGGTGCATAGATACTTATAAGCATTATTTCTTCTTGATGAAGTGTCCCTTTGATCATTATATATTGTCCCTCTGTGTCTCTCTTTACCTGTCTTATTTTGAAATCCACTTTGTCTGATATAAGAATTGCAACACCTGCCTTTTTTTTCTTGCTATTAGCTTGAAGTATTGTCCTCCACCCCTTCACCCTGGGCCTGTGTTTGTCCTTGGGCCTGAGGTGTGCTTCTTGGAGGCAACAAATTGTTGGATCTTGTTCTTTAATCCATTTTGCCACTCTGTGTCTTTTTATTGGAGAGTTCAATCTGTTTACATTGAGAGTGATTATTGATGCATGTGGACTTAATGCTGTCAATCTGTCACTCATTATCTTGTTTTCCTGCATTTCTTTTCCTGTGTGCTTTAGCCTACCCATTTAATACTGCAATTTCTTATGCTGGGTTTCTTAGATTTTTCCTTATTTATCATTTCTGACTCTGTTCTGTATTTTATTTTAGTGTGTACCCTGAAGTTTGTATTTAGAATCTCATGTATAATATAGTCTATTCTCTGGTGGTCTCTTACTTACTTGACCAATACTGATTTAGACCCTTTGCTCTTCCCCTCCTAAATAATTATTTTCATTTCTTATTCCAACTCGTGTTATAAATTTGCAGTTAGAGTGATAAGATCGTCCTTGCTTTGGTAGTTTCCTTACCTTTACCCTAATGCTATTGTTGAATATTTGCTATCCTGTTGTGGTTCTATCCATCGGTCTCCCTAGTCTGTGAATTGTGACCCCTTTCTCTCATTTTTGTTTTTTCAGGTATGAGAGCCTTCTTGAGGATTTCTTGCAGTGGAGGGCTTTTAGTTAGAAATTCCCTTAACTTTTGTTTGTCTGGAAAAGATTTAATTTCTCCCTCACATCTGAAGGAAATTCTTGCTGGATAGAGTATTCTTGGCTGAAGATTTTTATCTTTTAAAGCTTTGAATATGTCACTCCATTCTCTCCTATCTTGTAAGGTTTCTGTAGAGAAATCCCCTGAAAGTCTGGTAGGGGCTCCTTTGTAGGTTATTCTCTTCTTTTTTCTTACTTCCCTGAGTATTCTTTCTTTATCTTTCTTTCTTGCCAATTGTACTACTATGTGCCTTGAAGTAGGTCTTTTTACATTGACAAATCTAGGAGATCTGAAAGCTTCCTCTACACACATTTCTCCGTCAATCCCTAGATTTGGGAAGTTCTCTTCAATAATTTCATTAAGCACACTTTCTGCTCCATTTTCCTTTTCCACGTTCTCGGGAATTCCTATGATCCTTAAGTTCTTATTCCTCATTGAATCCCCTATCTCTCAGAGATTTTCCTCATTTTTTTTAATTCTTAGTTCTCTTTCTTCCTCTGTCTGGAGCCATTCAGCCTATCTATCTTCAATTATGTTAATTTGCTCTTCTATGGTGTCTACACGAGCATTCAGGGAATCCGTATTCTGTTTTATCTGGTCCATTTTGTTTTTCATCTCTAGTAATTCTGTTTGATTCTTCTTTATGCTTTCAATCTCTTTTGTGAAGTAACTCCAGAACTCATTGGCTTGTTTCTCTATCTTTCTCTCTACCTCATTGAGTTTTTTGATTATAGCTGCTCTGAACTCATTATCACTTAGTTTACCTAATTCCAAGTCCTCAGGACTTAATTCTATGTTTTCATTGTTTTCCTTCTGGTCTTGGGCTTTTATAAATTGCTGGATGGTAGAGGAGCGGTTTTTTTGCATGGTGGTAGAATTCGGTTGCAGTTACTGCCTGCTGCCACTAGACGGGGGTTGAGTGTCACGCGTTCTGAGCTCTCCACCTTTGTGCAAGATGGTGGCGCCCAGTGGCTTTGCCAGGAGGGAGGGGTTGCTATTCTAGTGCACTGATCTGGATTCAGATCAGTTCTGTTTTCTGGTCTCCCGAGGCCCTGGGTTTATGGGGTCCCTGCGCACGGAAGCTTCCCCTCGTCAGTGGGTTTCCACTGAACCAGGGGCAGGAGTCCTGGATGATTCCCCGGTCGCACAGCCGCTCCCCCCCTCCTTCCTGGACCAGCGCAGCAGCAATCGCAGACTCTACGGGAGGAAGCGATGTTCTCTCCTACCCTTTCCAGCGCCTCTGAGGCCTTGAGCAAGGTTTATGATCTCTGCCTTCTTGGTATTGTAGGTCTCTAACGTGTTGGCATTAGATTTATTCTCTGAAATTCAGTTTTTCCAATCCTTTGTTGTATTTTGGAGGGGAGAGAATCTTGGGTCAGCTCACCCCGCCATTTTGCTCCATCCCTTCTCTGATGATTTTTCAATAGACTTTAATTTTTAGAACAGTTTTAGGCTTACTGCAAAATTGAGTGGAAGGTGCCAATATGTCCCATATAACCTCTACCCCAACACTTGTATAGCTGCCCCCTTTATCATTACCCCCAACCAGAGTGGTACATTTATTAAATAGATGAACCGACATTGACACAGCATTGCCACCCGAACTCCGTAGTTTACGTTAGAGTTTGCTCTTGGTGTTGTACACTCTATGAGTTAGGACAAATCTATAATGACATGTATCCATTATTGCAATATCATACAGGGAAGTGTCACTGCCCTAAAAATGCTCTGTGCTCTGCCTGTTCATCCCTCCCTCCACTCTAACCCCTGGCAACCAGTGATCTTTTTATTGTCTCTACAGTTTTGTCTTTTCCAGAATGTCACTTAATGATTGCATACATTCTGAGAAATGCTGCATTAGGTGATTTCACCATTGTGCAAACATCACAGAGTATACTTACACAAACCTAGATGGTACAGCCTACTACACACCTAGGCTACGTGGTACTAACCTTATGGGACCACTATCATACAAGTGGTCTGTTGACCAAAACATCATTATGTGGCACATAACTATAGTTGGAATCGTATAGTATGTAGTCTTTTCAGATTGGCTTCTTTCACATAGTAATATGCATTTACATTTCTTTTACATCTTTTCTTAGCTGGATAGCTCATTTCTTTTTAGCACTGAATAATATTTCTTTATCTGGATGGACCACCGTTTATCCATTCCCCTGTTGAAAGACATCTTGTATGCTCCTAAGTTTGGGCAATAATGAATAAAGCTGATATAAACATCTGTATGCAGATTTTGTGTGGACATAAGTTTTCAACTCCTTTGGGTAAATATCAAGGAGTGGTATTGCTAGATCATATAGTAAGAGTATATTTAGTTTTGTAAGAAGCCACCAAACTGTCTAGGTGACTGTACCATTTTGCAGTCCCACCAGTGATGATCAAGAGTTCCTGTTGCTCCACATCCTCACCAGCATTTGATGTTGTCAATGTTTTTTACTTTAGCCTTTCTAATAGATGTGTAGTGGTATCTCATTGTTTTAATTTGCATTTTCCTGATGACATGTGATGTTGAGCATCTTTTCAGATGCTTATTTGTCATTCGTATATGTTGTTTGGTGAGATGTCTTTGAAGGCCTTTGGTTCATTTTATAATCAGGTTGTTTGTTTTCTTATTGTGAAGTTTTAAGGGTTCCTTGTGTATTTTGTCCCTTATCAGATATGTATTTTACAGATATTTTCTCATTGTCTGTGGCTTGTCTTCTCATTCTGTTGACATTGTCTCTCACAGAGGAAAAAAATTTAATTTTAATGAAGTCTAGCTTATCAATTATTTCTTTCATAAATTGTGCCTTCTAAAAAGCCATTGCCAAATCCAAGGTCATCTAGGTTTTGTCCCATGTTATTTTCTATGAGTTTTATAATTTCACATTTTATTGTTAGGTCTCTGATACATTTTGAGTTAGTTTTTGTGAAGGTTGTATGGTTTGTGCCTAGATTCATTTTTTTTTTTCATATAGATGTCCAGTTGTTTCATCAACACTTGTTGAAAAGCCTATCTTTGCTCCATTGTGTTGCCTTTGCTCCTTTGTCAGAGATCAGTTGACTATACTTATCAGGGTCTATTTCTGGGCTTCCTATTCTGTTCGCTTGATCTATTTGTCTATTCTTTCACCAATAACACACTCTCCTGATTACTGTGTTTTATTTAACTCTTGATGTCAAATAGTGCCAATCTTCGAATTTTGTTCTTCCCCTTCAATATTGTGTTGGCTATTCTGGGTCTTTTATGTCTCCATATAAATTTTAAAGTCAGTTTTTTGATATCCACCAAATAATTTGTTGAGATTTTGATTGGGATTTCATTGAATCTATAGATCAAGTTTGGAAGTACTGATATTTTGACAATATTGAGACTTCCTCTCTATGAACATGGAATATTTCTCTATTTATTTAGTTTTTCTTTGATTTCTTTCATCAGAATTTTGTAGTTTTTCTCATCTAGATCTTGTACATATTTTGTTAGATTTATAGCTAAGTATTTCATTTTTGGGGGATGCTAATGTAAATAATATTGTGTTTTTAGTTTCAAATTTCACTTTTTGATTGCTGGTGTAAAGTGATTGACTTTTCTATATTAACTTTGTATCCTGCAACTTTGCTATAATCACATTAATCCAGAGTTGCTTTTTTTTGGAGATTTTTTTATTGCTGTAATATTGGGTTATAACATTATATAACTTTCAGGTGTATATCATAATATATTTCAAATACTGTGTAGATTACATCATGTTCACCGCTCAAAGACTAGTTACAATCCATCACCATACATTTGTGCCTTATCACCCCTTTGTAAGTTTCTACAACACAGTGATATCATCTGAGAACAAGGACAGTGTTATTTCTTCCTTCCCAAACTGCATACCTTTTATTTCTTTTTCTTGTCGTATTACATTAGCTAGAACTTCCAGTATGATGTTGAAAATCAGTGGTGAGAGGGGGGACGTCCATGCCTTGTTCCCTGAGCTTAGTGGGAAAGCTTCTTCTTTCTCACCATTAAGTATGATGCTTGTTGCAGAGTTTTTATAGATATTCTTTATCAAGTGGAAGAAGTTCCCTTCTATGCCTAGTTAACGAGAATTTTTTTCTTGAATAGGTGTTGGATTTTGTCAACTGCTTTTTCTGTATCTATTGATATGATCATGTGATTTTTCTTCTTTAACTTGTTCATGTGGTACATTACATTGATTTTTGAATGTTAAATCAGCCTTGCATAACTGAAATAAATCCCATTTGTCATAATATCTACTTCTTTTTATATTTTTCTTGGTATAAGGGTAATGCTGGCCTCATAAAATAAATTAGAAAGTATTCCCTCTGCTTCTATCTTTTGAAAGAGATTGTACAGAACTGACATAATTTTCTCCTTAAACTTTTGGTAGAGTTTACCAGTGAACCCATCTCAGCCTGATGCTTTGTGTTTTGAAGGTATTAATTATTCAATTTCTTTGACAGGTATAGGCCTATTTAGATCCTCTGTTTCATCTTGTGTGAGTTTTCACAGATGATATTTATGGATCCTTCAAGCTCCAACATTCAAGGAACTCTCTTCTTTCCACTAGGCAGAAATATCTGTATGGGAACCTACATACACACCTTGTCTCAGTTCTGCATTCTCAGTGCTAAACTCAAGATCTGATAGGTCATGAATATTATTCAGTTCAAGTCTGTTCAATGAGAAAAATTTTATGAGTAGGGAGGGGTCCTGACAGCCTCCAGAACAGATGGTGGGTGGATGAGCATAGCTTTTGAATGACAATGGGGTTTTTATTATTCAAGAGACAGGGCAACCCCTTATGCATACTACCACAAGACTCCCAATCTCCTGTTAAACAAATATGCACTTCGTGCTTTATGGATAAATCCCTGTGATTGCCATCTTTTTCAGTTTTTATCCTACCAGTAGTGACAATTTAGCAACAGGACTCAATGACATTCCTCAGATAAACCTTTTCTAAAGAGAGTTATGCAGGATACTAGTTCTGTGGGATATTCATTGCTGCTATGTAGAGAAAGAGTCCCTTAAACAGATATGTTGATATACAGAGGCTCCTTAGAATTCCATAGCCTTCTCTAGTGCCTGGCTTCTCAGGGCCTTACTTGTGCTCATGATCACTTGGTAATCGACCAATGTCTTTGACCTAGGAGCCTCAGGAGCATCCCCAGAACTAGTATTCTGTGGCATACATTTTGATACATGCTGCCTTCAACATCCTTGCACTCATTTTCTCATTCGGCATTCACGTATGAATGATTCAGGTAGTCCCGTGTTGAGTTCAGGGTCATGACTTTTTGAGCTCAGGTTCCATTAGAAGCAGATATGCAGGTACAGGGATTTGGTCTCTACAGGGAACAGCAAACCCACTCTTTCCTTGTGGGGATGCCCATTACCTCATCATATGAAGTGTTATGGACTGAATATTTGTCTTCCCCAAAATACGTATGTTGAAGCCCTAACCCCCATTGTGATGGTATTTGGAGAAGGGATCTTTGGGACATGATTAGGACATGATGAGGTTATGAGGTTGGGGCCCTTATGATATGATTAGTGTCCTTATAAGAAGAGACACCAGACATACCAGACAGTGCTCTCTCTCTCTCTCTCTCTTCCATGTGAGGACACAGTGAGAAGGCAGCCATCTGTAAGCCAGAAAACCAGTGCTTACCAGCAACCAAATTGGCTGGCACCTTAATCTTGGACTTCCAGCCTCTGAAACCTTGAGAAAATAAATTATTGTTGTTTTAAGCCACCCACTCTATGATATTTTGTTATGGAAGCCCAATCTGACTAAGAGAGAGTGTACATACTTTCCATTTCTACTGTGTCCACTTGTTCTGCCTGTGCATAGGAGGCATATAGAAGGAATCCTTTCTAGAACTCTACCTGTGGTGGGAGAATTCAATCTCCCCCCCTAGAAGTAAGTGAAAGGGAAAAATATTTTCCCATAAGATTTGAAGAGACATATTGTATCCTACTAATCTAGAATGGGATGCTCTCTTTGTGCTAATCTTTCAAAGACACTTGAAAGGCATTGTGCACTCAGTCTCCCTCCCCTCTGTTGGAGGTCTTGCTTGGCTCAGTGGGATAGCTCAGGGCAAAGGGACTACTGCCTCTGTACACAAATATAGTAATAATGCATTCATTTCTTTTCTTCTAATCCTCTATTTGTGAAAACATAGAAAAGGATTAAATGTCACTATCTTGCTGAGTAAATCACCTTTACATTCTGGCTGGGCAAATTCAAATGTAAACAAGATTACAGAGGAATTTTAAAATACTTTTGGGAACGTGTTTCTAAGAAAGCTTAAGAACATACATATCATCTATTCATTCAAAGAAACCCTCTCGTGGCACCCCAGATATAGGGTAATATTACTACTTAGCCTCCACATCTGTCCCCTCACCACTGGTTCTTAGTGAATATTCCACTGATATTTATTAAGGACCCACCGTGTGTCCACATCATGTGGGGCTCTGGATACACAAAAATACTAAAATGTGATCTCTAACCTTAAGGGTCTCAGAAGCTAAAGGGCGCAACATGCTAGTAAACAGGTAAATTATAACTCAGCGAAAGAGGGTAGACTTCTCTGTGGTGAGACGGTGGGAGAGGGATCAATATGTGAACTATAGTTTGCAAAGTGAAATGGAAACTCTTTAAAAGAAATGGAACTTTCTACTGGGACTTTTATTTAATTCAGACTAGCTCTTGGAAAATAATAAAGTAGGCCAAGTTTGCCTATGGTTTCTTCTCCTTTTTCCCTTTCTTGGCTCCCTCCACACACTACCATTTCTCACTGCCAGCTGATCCAGGGCTCCAACTCTCTTTGTTGTATACTGGTCTGGCACCCTGGAACTTATTCCCCAGGAAAATTGCGCTAAGGATACCTTCCCTGGCCTGTGCCGTGGGCTTGCCATCCTCATCCCTGCAGAGTTCACCTAGAAAAAGTACCTGCCCAGATTCTCATTTCCTCAGGGTGAGGTTTACTGGATCTTAGAATGAGACTGCTTTAATGTCTGCTTGCCTATGCACATTCATGAGCTAATGAGAGATGGAAAAACGGAAAGTCTTCTACTCTCCCAACTTTCTGGAGGAAACATGCTTGTCTCTAATCAGGGATAATATTAAAAACACTTAACAATCATTAAGACCGCACCACTGACCGTTAAAAATGGATGCCAGGTATTGAACTCAAACAGAGCCCTGAACGAAGATATATCGGAGTCTGGGAGCTGTTGGATGGGGCCAAAGCAGGGGCTGTGGAAGCTGTTGTGCCTTGGGGTGGGGTTATTTCAAAGTTATACTATTAATTATTGGTATGACTGTATTGGTGTGTACCAGCTAAGTATCAACCACATCTTTATGGCAAATAAATAATTTGACATCATTATTCAATAAAAAAATAGAGTTTGCTATTTTGACTCCAATAATGGGCATTTTAGGGAAGTTAGGATGGGGAGGTAGTGTCTGTAAAGGCTGGTCAAGGAAAGACTTTGGAGCAGGCTCTCTGATTCTCCTCTCCTTGCCTCCTCCCTCTACCCTCTCCCCCTAGTCACAGACATCAACATGTAGGCAGATGTGATCAGCCACATCCTGATAGAATTAACCTTGTTTTTAGGTCTTAGGTTAATGATGTTGCTCAATTATGAAAATATCGCTCAAGTTACAAAGATGGCTTGAATTTGCTCAGGCTTTATTTACTTTGATTTAAAACCATAAGTGTATTTTACTTTTTGGTCTACCTAAGTTGAGAACTCCAAAGGTAAAATCAAGTATTTCTCCTGGAGAAAGCACATGTTTCTGTATGAGTGTAGATTTCTGATTTCTATGGCCATTACATGGATCTTTTATGAACAGAATCTTCAATATCAGTAAGCAACACATAGAGATGAGTATTTATTAAAGCAATGCATTTAAAATGTTAACCTCTGCGGACAATGTAAAAAAAGTGGAGAGATGTACCTCAATTTGAAAATGAGATTATATTGAACTAGTTTGATTTGAATGCAAGCCAAGCAAACGGCTCCTCAATGTGTGTAGGTAAGGCGAGTCCGGTGTGAATTCACTTCCATGCTTCCCCAGTGACTAATATGAAATCAATGGTGGTGCAATACAAAGCAGTTTTAGCAACTACTAAAACTTTTACTGCCTGAGAAATTATTGCGGAGTTTCTGAATGCATTTGTTTATTGTTGGCAGCACTGGATTTTGCTTTCTCCAAGTTCGTTTATAAATTAGCAGGAAATCCACTCTAAAAAGGAGGCCGCAGGAAATACTTTCCAACAGTAAGAGTTTGCTACATGCCCATTTTGGAGACATGGTTATTTTGTTTTCTTTATTCCTCATTTTCCTAGACCACCACTACAGTTCCTTAGCAGGAGCCAGCCAATCCACCACGGAGGGACTTCTGTAAGCTCCTCACATATACCTGTACTCAGGACGTGCTGCAAGCAGAGGCTCCAACGAATGGGTGGAGAGAGAGAGCTTACAGGCTTGTGATGGTGTGCTCTCATTTCAAAGTTCTAAATAGGTCTTTCAGCCTCCATGAAAAAAGATAAAAATACCTTTCCTTTTTGATTTGAAGAAACTGTGATTTCTTTCCCATTGTTTCAGTGTCGACTTTTAATCTGTAACGTTAGCTTGCCTCCGGCAAATCATGTCTATAGGCTGTTTTCCAAACCGAAGGATTCTAGGGGGATTCTAAAATGTCTTTATCCAAATAGCACGTAAAAATTGTGTTACTTGAGAAAATTCAGATAGACATAAAAGCAATAAAGATCCTCAATACTTTGTAAGTAAAAAAGCCCTCTGGAAGAAAAAGGGGAAATTAAAGAAAAATTGCTCAACTACATATTTTCTGACTAACTAAAAATATGTACACTGGGGAAAAAGCAGACTGTTAGCAATGCCAAATTAACAGACCATTAGCAAAGCTGATCCATATGTCCATATTCCAAAAGTTTGACATACCTTTCCAATTAGAACAATGAAATGATTCCTTTAATCAAATAAAAATCAGAACCACAATTTCCATTATTTTATGATAAGGAAAAATTACAAAAACCTGTAAATCCCACAATTCTTTTTCCAGATGTACCAATTTAATTTGTAATTGCATGACCCTGCCTGGTTTTAATGAATGTGCAGCATATGGATTAGTTCGTTTCACTGCCTTTGCAGGTAAGGTCCCCAAGAGCAGGAGCAGATCTTGTTAACGACAAACAACATTCGGGAGATTAAGTATTTTTGGGCATAATAATTTCTATTTCTCCGTTGAGTTGCCCTATATCTGCACCTAAATTGTTGTGTCTTCTATAATTTGGACATTTCCGATAACTGAATACCACTATATTAGGCCTTGGCTATATAATTAACTATTTTAAGAGTCATTCATTCAACTACACGTTTAGGTCAAAGCAAATAGTACAAACTTTCTCCAAGGCAGTGTGATTAGAATAATTGCCACCCTAGGCTGCTGAGAGTCATGTTGATTAGTTTTACCAAAATTTAGAGTTTTATAATGATTCTGCCACCAAAAAATAAGCATGGGTTTCGAACGAATTAAAGTGTAATCCAACTGCTTCCCTTAATGAGAACATAGACTAATCTTAATCACTAAGTGAAACCCCAGTATTGGCATGGGCACCGGGAGGATTTTTACCATGTGTGTGTTGATGGGCTGCCCACCTCTCCTGAGGTGGAGAACAGGACTCCCCCCACATGGTGGGATCCAGGTGAGTTGCTGCCCTGTGTGGTTCCCTGGGGAAGTGGGGCTTTGAAGAAAAGGTGTGAGAAGGGAGTAAAAGCTGGCAGACTGGGAAGTTGACTATGGAAGGACTGTTCAAGAGGGGAGTTTTTTGATTTCTGAGGTCAACTTTTGCTTCTACTTAAGAAATGCACTGTCCAGCCATACATTTTGTACTTATGTTGATGCTCATTAGCCAAGAAATGGGAATCTTTACACCTGTAGTTTTATCTGAGTATATTTTCCCTTTTGTGTTGTAGAAAAATGTTTAGTGACGGGAAGCTGAATCTTGCTGATGTACTTTTTGTTAGATTTATTCATCCATAAACAGTAAGTACTTCACTGAGGACTAGGCAGCAACTGCCAATAGGGGTCCTTACTCAATCTTGTCATGTCTAGCAATTGTCTTGTAAAATTCCACACTCACCACATCCTCACTTAGGAATTTTATTCAGTGAAAATTTAGACCACCCTCATGCTTATTACGAACGCTCCTTCTCACATGATTGGGTAGAAAGGCTCCAAGGCGGAGTTTTGCTGAGCACTTGCAGGTGGAGCATGGAGGCACTCCTGGAGTGCCTGCCTGAGGTAGACAAGGAGGAGGGATGTCGGGGATTCTGAACAAGCTGTTTCTACCTTTAAGTTTTGTTGGAAGCCTTTTCGAGTCTCTGATGTGTCAGCACATGTGGACATCCAGTGGGTTGCCTCCTCTAACCTTAACAATCTTCCAATTTCTGGATTGATTGCCCTTTCTTATGCTAGCAGAACAAATAATTTCTCTGAATAAAGTTTAACGGCTGTGTGCCAATTGTACGAGTAGTTATCTGCCCTTCTCCCTCAGTGGTAAGCTCTACAGGACAAGGGACTTATCTGTCTTGTTCACGGAGTTCCCAGGACAGTGTCCCGGACTTCGTAGGACTTCACTGGATAAATATTCTGTTAAATTTGAGAATGAAGGAATATGCTGCTTTGCCATTTACCGAACACTCTACATTTATCTCATTTGTAGTTTTCCTTTGCTTATGACAAAATATATCTCTTGTTCTCATTTCTGTCAGTGTGTTGACTTGCTTTTATGTCAATGAGTAGGTATAAACATCTTTTCGTTTCATAAGCCCATAAATGTAAATGCCAAGATTTATGGTGTCATAAAAATTTCTGTGAAAAGTCATTTGGACAAGGTGTCTTCCACTATCAAAAATACCCAGTCTTCTGAGTGTGAACAATCAACATTTCATATTTTTTTTCCTACTAAAGGATAAGCCCTGAGTAATTTAATGTATCTTCATACTCCTGAGTCCAAAGACCCACTAGTAAATGTTTACCAAGAGCAGCTCTCTCGTTTTCCTTAGGGAAAGCTAAGTGAAAAAGTAATCTTTTTACTTCAATAGCCAACTTTATTCCTACAGCTGCATCAGTTACTGAAATTATTCTCAAAATTAAGCAGAATGATAAGAAAGTTAAGAGTTTTCCTTGTATCACATCTATTATTTGCACACAGCTCACAGATTAGGCCCCACTACTCTCCAGCTCCAGTTAGTTTAATTGTGTTCCCAACACATATTCATAAATTAATTGTTTATGACTCAAAATGTGCTTTATCATGGAAACAGAATTGTTAAAGGTGATTTGTTTTCCATGATAGATTTCTGCAGCTTATTTCAGCTCTCTGCTGCCTAACACAGCGTAGTGCTGGTGAGCCCCTCCATGACTGAGGCCCCTGCATGACTAAGGCGCCTGCATGACTGAGGCCCCTGCATGACTGAGGCCCTTCCATGACTGAGGCCCCTCCATGACTGAGGCCCCTGCATATGCTTGGCCCAGAGCTGAGTGCTGCACATTCGTTGCTTCTAATCCTTTCATCCCCATTTTACAGATGAGTAGATTCCTTATACAGGCATCCAATAGGGAAAGTTGAAGAGAGAAAGCAAGCAAATAGCAGAGCTCAAATGTGACCTGGGTCTGCTTGAGTTGAAAGCCCACAGTCTTCCCATCATGCTTTTTTGCCTCCACAGAACCTGAGTAGATGTGAGGACACCAAAAGAGTCAGATGAGGTGACTGAGAGATGCGGAAATCTCTCAACAGGTGTATTGACTATGGAAATTGTAACTGTTCGCTTCCCACAGAATAATTTAAACTGCAACTGTTTGAGACAAAAAGCAACTCTCGTAAAAGTGGCCCTGACTAGAGGTTGGAAGTTTTCATAAGAGATCAGATTAGTCGGTCATGGCCACCAATTTGAATGGAAGCAGAGAAAGGAGGTGAATAGGGAGAGAGAAAATAAGCATAGAGAGAAAGAGGTGGGAAAGGAGCAGAGTGTGGTGTGAAAGGGAGAAAGAGAGCGTTTCAAAAGTTATCCCTTTGATGAAGGACTTCCGAGGTTTTAGTGCAGCAGCACGCATTAGTCGTGGATGACGCAAACACGCATCGTTTTATAAGCTGTCTGTGTTATCAGATGCCAATCTCGTGACCAGGTGGATGCTCCTATAGAACATTTAAGGATATTTACAGGAGGAGAATATTATTAGCGTGAGAAGAAATAAATTTTTGGTATGTGATGCTCTAGACAATTAAGAAGATGAATGGAGTAAGTGAAAACTCCCAAAATGTGATCACCTTTACAGGAAGATGTTATACGTAAGGAGTCTGAAGTGAAAGTAGGCACGGTTATATTAGCCCCACAGCTTTACTGTTAATAAAGAGAAGATAGACCATGCCTTTGGTAATGTAAAAATCCAAATACAATAAAATGAAATTAAAAGAGTGATACAACAGAGCCTATAAGAAAAATTATTGTTACAACTATTATTATTATCCATCTTTTCTTGCATTCCTACTATGGGCCAAATGCGTTATGGAAGTTTTATTGAATCTTGACCTTAATCTTGCGCGGTAGGTGGTATTACCTTATTTTACATGTGAATAAACAGGCTCAGATAAGTTTTGTAACACTCGAGTTCAGAGAGCTACCAGTGGTAGACACAGGATTCAAAGTTTCTCAGACCTCTTGCTTGGACCCTTTCCCTATGCTGTCACATAAAGCAGAAAGACGCATCGTTGTGGCCTCTGCAAAGTAAAAGAGGAAAATCTGAGACACACTATAACAAAACTTTCCTAAATAACAAATGAGGACATGTGACTGCTGAAAATTGAGTTGTGTTATTTGATTGGTGCTTCAAAACTTATTTAACTTCAAAATGTGCATTTTCTATTTTAGTAAAGGCAAAAATCTTTTCTTTCATTAATTCCAACTATGTTTCTGAACACCAAGTAATTTAAACATGTATCAGATTCAGTGAACAAAGAATTAATGAGCACACCCTACCTTAACCATTGAGCTTAAAATCTAGGGAAATAAAAATGTGACATTCTTCTCACTTATTCGGTAAGTCTCATAGGATGGTAACAAAAAGTGGTAAGATTTACAAGAAGAGCTGGATCATCTCAGCCTGGAATGATCAAAGAATGACTTTCAGATGGAAAGGGCACCTAACCAGGGCTTGAAGAATGTCTGGGCAGAGACAATGTGGTGGCATTTCAGTCTGAAGGACCGCACAGAATGTAAACACATGGAGGCAGATAGTGGCCCAGTCTACTGGGTCAGTCATCTGATTCAGCAGCATTTAGAGTGAGATCAAAGAGTATTGGGCTACACTGCTGGAAAGATAGACCACACTCTGAAAAATAAAGAACTTAAGTTTCAGGTTGGATGAAATAATATTTTATCCTGTGGTCAAGAAATAATCCCAGAAGCGTACAGAGAAGTGTACCTATTTATTTGACAGGAACAAGTATTTCTAGCTTACTATATATATCTATATAGAACTACTCTAAGCACTTTACAAATATTCATTAATTAATTTTTTGTAAGCCCCTGGTAAGTTAATACAACTGCTAGCCACATTTTATCTGTGAGGAGACCGAGGCACAGATGGGTTAAGTAACTTGCCCAAGATCACAGACATACTAAGAAGCAGAGCTGGAATCTGAACACAGGCCCCTGGCTTGAGAGCCTGTTCTCACAGCCGTTGTGTTCTCCTGCTTTCAAGGGAAGAGGTCATTTTAAAAAACATTTCATGTGATTATGT
The DNA here is from genome assembly GCF_041296235.1 of Equus asinus. Classification (NCBI taxonomy): domain Eukaryota; kingdom Metazoa; phylum Chordata; class Mammalia; order Perissodactyla; family Equidae; genus Equus; species Equus asinus. The sequence continues at coordinate 10,491,634 of NC_091795.1, forward strand.
AAAGTCGCATTGGAGACAAAGGAAACTGGAGTCAGGGCAGGTAAAAATCTCAGCTAATGGCCTCCTCATGTAGTCATAAAAATCCAAATGAGTCAGAGGACTGTGTGTAGAGGTTATCCACTTTATCATTATTTATCGCTGAGGGTTATACATTTTCTTATTATGAAGTATGCTTTCTGTTTTGTTTCAACTTTTGCCTTGCATTTTTGCCTTGAATAAATAATTCCTGCTGGCTTTTCATTTGTTTGTCTGATACATTTTTTTACACTCTTATTTTTATTCTTTCTAAGTAATTTTATTTTAGATACAGCTTTCACACGCACATACCCACACACACTTTGATTTTGTTTTCTGGTACAGTTTGAAAGTTTTTTTCTTTCAGTTGATAACTTTATTCCATCTACATTTATTGATAAGAAAGATAACTATCATTTATTTGTGTGCATGATTTCTTAATTCTTTATCTTAAAAAATTCTTTACTAGATAGTTTTTGCTGCTGTATATGTGTTTGCATGTGTTCCTTTTTGTAAATTGACAGAGGTTTCGAAGATAAAAAAATCAATGAATCTTGGTGGCTTTCTTGACGTGGGTGACAGAAGAGAAGCAAAAACCAGAGATGAAGACCAGTGAATATGAATGACAGCCATGATGGCACTGAGATAAGTGGAGAAATCAGAGAAGTAAGTACTTTAGGGGAATAACATTTGTCGTCTTAAGTGTTTTGTTGAAGGTCCTAGTGCGTGATTTTTGTGGAAAGGGCTGGCAGACACTTGGGTGGGATGGGAACAATGGGAAATGAATTAACTAGAGAGGCCAGGTCAGATTTGGGAGTTACCCGAGAGGCCTGAGCAGGGACACAGCCCAGCAATTAAGAACATGGTCTCTGCACTCAGACTCGGGAGGAGTGGGAGCCCAGTTCCTCTGCTCACAATAGTACCGTTCAAGGAAAATGTCTTAACCCCTTAATGATCAGAACCACTCTCTTTCCAAAAACAAAAAGACAGTAAGAATTTCTAACTTTTATGGTTATTGTCAAGATAGAGTGAAATCATGGAAATCAAACCCACACTTAGTAGTACAGAATCTGGCATGTATTGAGCCCTCAACAAAATTTAGCTATTATAATTATTTATGTAATGATTATTGTAAGCACTGTCCCAGCAGATGAAATCATTGAGAGAGGTTGGATTGAGTGAGAAAAAAAATCAAAGAATTTTGAGGAAGAAGGAATTCGAAAGTAGGAGCTAAGTAAAGGAAAAGGAAGAGGGATAAAGAAAGGATAGTGATCATTCAAATGAGAGAAGTGGACTTTGGAGTGGCAGAAAGAATGGAGGAGAAGAGGTTTAAAAGGAAGCAGCTGGTCAAGTCTGTTAAATGCCTTGCTGTATTGAGAGATGATGGGGAATGAGAAAATGTCACCGAGCTTGAAAAGCAGATTGTCCGCGGGGAGCAAAGATAACAGTGCTGTGTGGTCCACCAAAGCGGGGCAGATCGAAAGAGGTCAGGGATTATGTTTTCATCACATGAATCTGCTTTGGAGATTGTTCTTATAAAAAACTTGGTAGTGAGTAGAAGGGAGCTAGAATGGTCATCAGAAATGGCATACTTGGAGCATTTCCTGAGAGTCAGCAGGCAGTGAGGATTTGAGGGGAAAATCAATTGATGTGACGTGTCGTTGTGGCTACTGCATCCAAATGGCCTGGTGTATTTTAGGTGTTCAACAAACTTCAGTTCAATGAATAAGTGAAGGAATTTACTGCAAGAGGAGTGGATAGGGAAAGTAGGAGCAGGAATTTCTAAAAAGCGGAAGAAAATGATTTAATTTAAAAATCACCAAATGTATTTTCAAGCTGACAGACTTGTATTTGTCAGTGGAGAAACCTGAAAAAATAAAACATTATTGTAAAAATAATAACATAATATTACATAAAATTTAAATGGTGTGTGTGTGGGGAAACTCCTATAATTTCCATCATACTTATATAATTAAAGTAATTTCTGCATATTCCCTTCCAGTCTTTTATTCATACGTAGTCATATTTTTACATAATTGCAACCACAATATACAGACAATTTGCATCTTGCTGTTTAATTTAGTTCAAGAGAAGTTTAGCTACAATTATTTGAGAAAAAACTTTTTAAAAATTGGGTATACATATTCAGTTACAAATGCATGAAAGTTTCATTCATCAATCCTCATATATATAAAGGGAAAGCAATAGAAATGGGAAAAATGGATTCAACAACATTTTCCAGTTGTTACTGGAAAAAAAAAGCTTTAAAACTTGTGGAACTGAATAAAATATTATAGCCCGAGGCACTAGTAACTTCTATAATATTTTGCTAAGTATTGCTTCATGCTAAATCTTGATGCTTTCTGTTAAATTACTTTTTTTTTTTTTGAGGAAGATTAGCCCTGAGCTAACATCTGCTGCTAATCCCCCTCTTTGTGCTGAGGAAGACTGGCCCTGAGCTAACATCCATGCCCATCTTCCTCTACTTTATATGTGGGATGCCTGCCACAGCATGGCTTGCCAAGCAGTGCCATGTCCACGCCCAGGATCCGAACCGGCGAACCCCAGGCCGCAGAAACAGAATGTGCGAACTGAACTGCTGTACCACAAGGCTGTCCCGCTTTTAAATTATTTTTAATGCTTTGCTGTAAATATCTGCTTTGTAGTATAACACTATCATTATTACAATTATTATTGTTAATTTATGTTTATAAGATGACAACATGTAAAAATTCTTTACCAACATTTGAAAAACCCCAATGATCTTTGCCTGGGGCCGCAATATAAATTATATGAATAAAGTGCAGGAAAAATGATGGGCACATCATATGATTTCAGCAATGGTATGGATTTTAGGCTAGAATGGCTCTGCAAAGGAAGCACTGTTGATGTGATGTCTGGAAATCATGGAAGTTTCTACTCTGAATAAATTTTGCCTGTGATTCATGAGTCTTGTGAAGTTTATAACTTTTTTTCCTGAGGCACCCCTTCACAAGTTCTATAATTTCCATAAATACCCTAAATTTTAAAAGCTCTGGATCTGCAGCTAGAGGCAGCTGCAAAAGATGAAAAAAGAAGACAGACTTACTTTCTCCTCTCCAGTCAGTATGTTCTATTAACGTGTTTGCAAAAATAGGCCCCCTGCAAATTGGCAGTTGGAGGTAGTCCAAATAAAGAGAAAAAGGGGATTCATTAGTTGATTGATTTTTAATTTGTTTTTGAGTTGGAAAAGTCAGTTTCAAAACCATTAAACTATTTTTAAGTAATTTTTAATAGTTCACCACTAGCTCTAACACTGACTTTCGAAAGTGAAAACAGGATGGCAGAATGTCATGGGGCCAGATGTGGGCACATAAGCCTTCTCTTGTGATTAAAGGATCCTAAATCAATAAGGTCCCCATCCATGCTCACATCTTCTGTCTACGCAGCTAGAGAGCAAAAGCAGAGTTTAGTCAGCCACGTAAAATAACTAGCCAGAGGGGGAGGACTCCGTGAAATTTCAATAATTCGCTTCTGGTTAGCCATAATTCAGTCATTTCCCGAAGGCAGGTGTCCCTAAGCACATTTATGTTTACATGTTGTCTTTGCTTCTTCAAAAGAAGGTTGTAAATTGGGAATGGTATAAGATTTGATTATAAAATGGACCAGTGAAAGGTCTTTGTGGATCTCAGTGACCTGAATTCCAGAGGTAGAGCTTATGTAATCCACAATTTAATAAAAGAATGCTAATTATGTTTATAGTACCTAACATCTAAATATTTGTTAGGTACCAGTCACTATCCTATCTACTTTACACATAGTATCTTATTTAATGCTCATAATCCTGTGAGATTGGTACTATCATTACTATTTTCATTTCCTAAATGAGAAACAAAGAGATCACGTAATTAGTGAAAGAGCTAATATTTGAACCCGAGTAGTCTGACTGCTCATAGCCACCAAGCAATAAGCCTTAACTATCATAAGAACTAAATATAAACTAAACAAAGAGAAGACCAAAAGTTAATATTAACATGATTCTACTTCATTCATAGTTAAGTAATTCTTACCAAACAAATCATTTCTTGGAAAACAACTATAAATTTGAGAATGACCCAAACTAGGCAAAAATTGAAGGGCACTCTACACTTGGGAGAAGAATGCCATCGAGTGAGTTTCCCCAATTTTATAGCATTTGGCCTTAAGGGCATACCCCAGCCTTCCACGTGTGCCTGGCCTCAGCTGGGATAGACAGCTTAAGATACTTGATCTTACCGGCTTGAAGATCCCAAAGACAGAATTTGCTGCGATCACAGTAGCTGGAACGTGAAGGGTGGGAGGAATGTCGGAATGAGAAAACCACAGACGGGGAAACCTAAATTCCACACATAAACTTTTCCTAAAATTTAGACTATACATGCATGGGGCAAACTTCCAACAGCGACGCCAAAGCTAAGAGAATACTTCAGCTTCTCTCTACCACAGAGTTGAAAGTTTCAGTTCAGCCAAGTTAACTGTCAGCTAAGTGCAGCAATCCGCACTCTCTGGAGGAATACGGTAGAACCCAGAATTTCCACAACATGACGTTCAAAATCTTCAGCATATAATCCAAAATTACTAAATCTACAAGGAAACAGCAACACGTGATCCATACTTGCGAGAAAAGGCTGTCGATGAAAACCAACTCTGAGACGAGAGAGATGCTGAATTTGTCAGAGATGAATTTTTAATTCATCTGTTGTAATTATTGAAAACCTACTTATAAACAAAATAACAAAGGGTAAATCTCAGAATGGAAGGGAAAATATTAAAAAGCACCACATGAAAGTCTAGCACTGTAAAACACAAAAGCTGAAATTTTGAAAATTTACTGAAAGTAATTAATAGAAGATTCAACAGGACAGAAAAAAGGGACTGAACCTGAAAATAGATTAATAGAAATTACCAACTTGAAGAGCAGGGAGAAAAAAGTTTTAAAAAAGAAGCAGTGCCTTAGGACCTGGGAGACAATACCAAAATGTCTAACAAGTGTAATTAAGATCCTAGAATAAAAAGGTAGAGAAAACAGGGCAGAAACAAAATATTTGAATAATTTTCCAAAATTCCCCAAATTTATTGAAAGACATAAGTTTATAGGTTGAAGAAGCTCAGCAAAGTAAAGAGAGAACATTGAAAGTAGCCAGAAAATAACCACCACATTACATGTAGGAAAACAGTCATATGGATAATAATTTCTCATCAAAAATAATGGAGGGCAGAACAGTGTACAAAGATATCATAAAATTTTCTCCACTTTATGTGAAATGATATAATAATTTTAAGCACAGTGTAAACATTGAAAGCTGTGTATAGTATTCCTTAGAATAACTTCTAAAGGATAAGGCAAAAGTATAACTAAAATGCCAATAGATAAATTAAAATGAAATTAAAAAAATGCATTAACTGAAGTAAGGCAAGAAAGCAGAAAAAGTAACAAAAAACAGATGGAACACAGGAAAAATAGTAAAGTGGTAGCCATAAATCCAACCATATGAATAATTCCTTTAAGTGTAAATAAACCTAAGAATACCAATTAAAAGGCAAAAATTATGAGTATAGATAAAATATAATACCCAACTGTATTCTCTCTAAAGAGAAGCACTTCAAATATAAGAACACAAATGGGTTAAAATTAATTGGATGGAAACTTTGTATAATTCAAACAGTAACCACAAGAACCCTGAAGGGCTGTTAGTATAAATTATATTTGTGTTACATATTTGTGGGTTTTTTGAGGTAACATCAGTCCATAACATGTAAATTTCAGGTGTACATCATTAGATTTCGACTTCTGTGTATACTACATCATGTTCACCACTGACAGTCTAGTTTCCATCTGTCATCACACAATTGTCGCCCTTTAAGCCTTTTGCCCTCTGCCTACTCCTCTCCCCCTCTGGTAACCACTAATTTGTTCTCTGTGTCTATGTTTGTTTGTTGTAGTTATTGTTGTTAATTTTTATCTACTATATATGAGTGAAATCGCACTGTATTTACCTTTCTCCGTCTGACTTATTTTGCTGACCATCATACCCTCAGGGTCCATCCATGTTGTCACAAATGGCAAGATTTCATCTCTTTTATGGCTGAGTAGTGTTCCAGTGTGTGCGTGCGTGTGTGTGTGTGTGAGTGTGTGTATCAGATCTTCTTTATCCAATCATCTCTCAATGGACACTTAGGTTGTTTCCATGTCTTGGATATTATGAATAATGCTGCAATGAACACAGGGATGCATATATCTTTTTGAATCAGCGTTCTCATGTTCTTTGGATAAATACCCAGAAGAGGAAGAGCTGGGTCATATGGTAGTTCTATTTTTAATTTTTTTGAGGAATCTCCATACTGTTTTCCATAGTGGCTGCACCAATTTACATTCTTACTAGCAGTGTATGAGAGTTCCCTTTTCTCCACATCCTCTCCAACACTTGTTATTTCTTGTGCTTTTAGTAATAGCCATTTTGACCAGTGTGAAGTGATATCTCATTTTGGGTTTGATTTGCTTTTCCCTAAAAATCAGTGATGTTGAACATCTTTTTACGTGCCTGTTGGCCATCTGTTTATCTTCTTCAGACAAATGTCTGTTCAGATCCTCTGCCTGTTTTTAAATTGAGTTGTTTGTTTTTTTGTTGTTAAGATATATGAGTTCTTTATATATTTTGGATATTAATCCCATATCAAATATATGATTTTCAAATAGCTTCTCCCAATTAGTAGATTGTCTTTTCATTTTGTTGATAGTTTCCTTTGTGATGCACAAGCTTTTTAGATTGATGTAGTTCCATTTGTTTATTTTTGCTTTTATTTCCCTTGCCTGAGGAAACATATACAAAAAGACCAAAGTCAAAGACAATACTTCCTATGTTTTCTTCTAGGAGTTTTATGTTTTCAGGTCTCACTTTCAAGTCTTTGACCCATTTTGAGTAATTTTTGTGTTTGGTGTAAAACAATGGTCTACTTTTACTTTTTGACATGTGGTTTTCAGTTTACCGAACCATTTTTACTTAAAAGACTGTTCTTTCTCCATTTTATGTCTTTGGCTTCTTTGTCAAAAATTAGCTGTCTATAAATGTGTGGGTTTATTTCTGGGCTCACAATTCTGTTCCAACAAAAAACCAAACAACTCACTTAAAAAATGAGCAGAGGATCTGAACAGACATTTGTCCAAAAAGATATACAGATGGCCACAAACACATGAAAGATGTTCAAAAATCACTAATTATTAGGGAAATGCAAATCAAATCCACAATGAGATATCACCCCACACCAGTCAAAATGGCTATTATTAAAAAGACAATCTGAGTATCTGTTTTTCTGCCAATATCATGCTGTTTTGATTACCATAGCTTTGTAGTATATTTTGAACTCAGGGAGTGTGATGCCTCCAGCTTTGTTCTTGTTTTGGCTATTTGAGGTCTTTTGTGCTTCCATATAAATTTTAGGATTCTTTGTTCCATTTCTGTGAAAAATGTAATTGAGATTTTGATGGGAATTGCATTGAGTCTGTAGATTGATTTAGTAATATGGATATTTTAACTATGCTAATTCTTCCAGTCCATGAGCATGAAATATCTTCCCATTTCTTTGCGTCTTCCTCAATTTCTTTCAACAATGTCTTACATTTGTCAGTGTACAGGTCTTTCACCTCCTTGGTTAGACTTATTCCTAGGTATTTTATTATTTTTGTTGTGATTGTAAATGGGAATGTATTCTTGATTTCTCTTCCTGCAATTTCCTCGTCAGTGTATAGAAATGCAACTGATTTTTGTATATTGACTTGGTACTCTACACTTTTATTGTATTTGTTTACTATTTCTAAAAGTTTTTTGGTGGATTCTTTAGGGTTGTCTATATATGCAATTATGTCAACTGCAAATAGTGACAGTTTTACTTCTTCTTTTCCAATTTCGATCCCTTTTGTTTCTTTTTCTTGCTTAATTGCTCTGGCTAGGACTTCCAATACTATGTTGAATAAGAGTGACAAAGAGTAGGCATCCGTGTCTTGTTCCTGTTCTTAGAGGGATAGCTTTCAATCACAAGTGAGTATGATGTTAGCTATGGGTGTGTCATGTATGGCCTTTACTATGTTGAGGTAATTTCCTTCTGTACTCATTTTATTCAGAGTTTTTATCATAAATGGATGCTGAATGTTGTCAAATGCTTTCTCTGCATTTATTGAGATGATCATGTGATTTTTATTTTTCATTTTGCTATTTGTTGATTGATTTGATGATGTTGAATCATTCTTGCATCCCTGGAATGAATCCCACTTGATCATGGTATGTGATCCTTTTGACATATCTTGTATTTGCTTTCCTAGTATTTTGTTGAGGACTTTTGCATCTATGTTCATGAGCAATGTTGCCTTGTAATTTTCTCTTTTTGTGTTGTCCTTCTCTGGTTTTGGTATCAAGGTAATGTTGGCCTTGTAAAATGAGTTAGGAAGCATCCCCTCCTCTTCAGTTTTTGAAAGAGTTTGAGAAATATAGGTATTAAATCTTCTTTGACTGTTTCATAGAATTCACCAGAGAAGCCATCCAGTCCTGGACTTTTGTATTTTGCAAGGTTGTTGATTACTATTTCAATCTCCTTACTAGTGATTGGTCTATTCAGATTCTCTATCTCTTCCTGATTCAGTTTTAGAACGTTGTGTGATTATAAGCATTTATCCATTTCTTTTAGGTTATCCAATTTTTTAGCATATAGGTTTTTATAGTATTCTCTTATAATCCTTTATATATCTATGATCATTGTGATTTCTCCTTTTTTTCTATTTTATTTATTTGAGCCTTCCCTTTTTTCTTAGTGAGTCTAGCTAAAGGTTTGTCAATCTTTTAAGTCTTTTTAAAGAACCATCTCTTAGTTTCATTGACCTTTCTGTTGTCTTTTTAGTCTCTATTTCATTTATTTCCTCTCTGATTTTTATTATTTCATTCTTTTCTACTGATTTTGGGCTTTGTTTGTTCTTTTTCTAGTTTCTTCAGGTGTAATGTTACCTTGTTTATTTGAGATTTTTATTTTTTTGAGGTAATCCTGTATTGCTATAAACATCCCTCTTAGTACCACTTTTGCCATATCCCATGGATTTTGGCATCATGTTTTCATTTTCATTTGTCTCCAGGTACTTTTTGATCTCTCCTTTGCTTTCTTCATTGATCCAATAGTTCTTTAGTAGATGCTGTTTAGTGTCCATATATTTGTGATTTTTCCAGCTTTCTTCTTGTCGTTGATTTCTAGATTCATACTGTTGTGGTCAGAAATGATGCTTAATATAATTTCAATCTTCTGAAATTCGTTGAGTATTTTTTTGTTACCCAACATATGGTCAATTTTTGAGAATATTTCATGTCCACTTGAGAGGAATATGTGTTCTTCTGTTTTTGGTTGGAATGTTCTATATATATATATCTATTAAGTCCAGCTGGTCTAATGCTGCATTTAAGGCCAATGTTTCCTTCTTGACTTTCTGTCTGGATGATCTATTGATTGATGTAAGTGGGGTATTAAAGTTCCCCACTATTATTGTGTTGCTGTCAGTTTCTCCCTTTAGGTCTTTGAATAATTGCTTTATACATTTTGGTGCTCCTATGTTAGGTGCATATATATTAAATGTTTTATCTTCTTGATGGACTATTCCCTGTATCATCATATAACGTCCATCTTTGTCTCATTATTATTATTTTTTTAGTTTGGAGTCTATTTTTTTCTGATACAAGTATGGCTACACCTGCTTTCTTTTGTTGCCATTTGCTTGGGGTATCATCTTCCATCCTTTCACTCTGAGCCTGTTTGTCTTTAGAGTTGAGACGTGTTTCCTGGAGGCAGCATATTGTTAAGTCTTGTTTTTTAATCCATCCAGCCACTTTGTCTATTGATTGATAAATTCAATCAATTTACAGTTCAGGTGATTATTGACATATGAGGACTTACTACTGACGTTTTATCTTTTGTTTTCTGGTTGCTCTATATTTCCATTATTTCTTCTTCCTTGTATTTCTGTCTGCCATTTCACTTTGGTGGTTTTCTTCACCATGTTTTCCTCAGTTTACTCTTTTTTATGTTTTATGTGTCTGCTCTGTATTTTTGTTTTGTGGTTACCATGTGGTTTGCATAAAAGGTCTCATAGATAAGATAGTCTGTTTTCTGCTGATAGTGTCTTATCTTCATTTGCCTATACAGGTTCCATCCTTTTCCACTTCCTCTTCTATGATTTTTCATCACAATTATTGCTTTTTATATTGTGAGTTGGTTACCAAATTGAAGTAGTTATCGTTATTTTTCTCTTCTTTCCTTTTATACTTTATAATTAAGTGTTTACTAACATATTCTGATAATGTGTTGCAATTTTCTGATTCTCTCTGCCTATCTCATCTTGCTCAAAGCTTTGTATACCTGTGACTTTTCAGATATGAGAGCTCCTTTCAACAATTCTTGTAAGGCAAATCTAGCAGCAATGAACTCCCTCAGGTTTCTTTGTCTGGGAAAGCCTTTATTTCTCTTTCATATCTGAAAGATCATTTTGCTGGATAGAGTATTCTTGGATAACAGTTTTTATCTTTTAATATTTTGAATATATCATTGTACTCTCCTCTGGCATGTAGAGTTTCTGCTGAGAAATCTGCTGATAGCCTAATGGGGGTTCCTTTATAGGTTACTGTTTTTTTCTCTGTCTGCCTTTAATATTCTTTCTTTGTCATTGATTTTTGACAGTTTTATTATCATGTGTCTCAGAGGAAATCTTTCTGCATTGAGATAATTGGGAGTTCTATTAACTTCATGGATTTGTATATCTAATTCCTTCCACACGTGTGGGAAGTTCTCAGGTATTATTTCTTTAAATAAGCTCTATGCTCCCTTCTTTCTCTCTTCTCCTTCTGGGATACTCCTTATCCTTATGCTTTTCCTTCTAAAGGAGTCAGATAACTCTCATAGAATTTCTACATTTAAAAAAAAAATCTTACTTCTCTCTCCTCTTCTACCTGGATTATTTCTAGGTTTCTATCCTCAAGCTCACTAATTCTCTCTTCCATATGATATGCTCTGTTCCCAATGCTTTATAATGCATTCTTCATCTCATTTGTTGAGTTCTTCAGCTTCAGAATTTCTGTTTGGTTCTTTTTTAGAGTTTCAGTCTCTTTGGTAAAGTATTCCTTCTGTTCTTTGATTTTATTCCTGCGCTCATTGAACAGCCTTTCTGAATTTTCTTGTAGCTTGTTCTTCATGACAGCTATTTTGAATTCTTTGTCAGTCAGATCACATTTTTCCATGAGTTTATGTCTGTTTTCTGGACAACTGTCATTTTTTTTTTTTTTTTGGTGATGCTGTTACCATGGCTTTTTGAGGTGCTTGCTGAACTATTCCTCTGTCAGCACATTTGTCATAGCAAACACTTTTCTTATTTAGGTGTAGCTCTCTTTTGATTCAGACTACTCAACCGTTGGAGATAAGAGACTTTTCTTTTGTTTTTCAGTAGGTGGCACTGTAGCCCTAGTTTTCAGTTTCTCTTACCTGCAGTGCCTCTGGCTGTATTTGAGGATAGGCACCTTCTACTGACTATATTAGTGGTGTCACCAGTACTCTTGAGGTCACCACCTGTGCCTCTGGGGGTCATCAATACCTCACTATTGTTGGTGTCACTGGGGTCACTGGCTTCACTGCTGGGGGTACAGAGGTGGCTGATGCCTCGGCCACATACAGGATCACTTGGTTTGAAAGCTTTGCTGTCCTGGCCAGGGGAACAGGGAGGGTGGGAAGGGAGACTGGTTTACAGTGCACTGTCACTGCTGCTGCCTGTTATCTTGTTATCACAGGCTCTGCTGTGGATGGGAGGTAAGAGTCACGTCCACACCTCTGTTGCTTCTACCAACCTCTGAGCTGCAGTCAGGGGCCTGGGATCACAGGGCTCCCCCTCTGCTGCTACTTGACTCCCTATGGCTGTGGGTTCTGCTGTGGCTTGGAGGCCAAAGTTGTATGCGTGCTTCCACTGCTTCCTACTGGGTTCTCTGGGGTGGAGGTGGCTGGCTCAGCCACCATGGCTGGGGGGGGGGGGGCCGAGATTCTGGACACTACCTCTGCTTTTCCCTCATTTTGCCTCTTCTATGTGCTCCAATCCATCCACCTTCGTGTGTACCAATGTGTGGATCTCTCCAGTGTCCTGGTGTGTTGGGCAATGCAGCCTTGTTGGATTATGAATGTTTACTCACTGTTGAGGCATCTTGAGAGTACATTCATCCTCTCTTTCTGTTACGTCTTTGATCTCTCCTTTTCCACGCACTCTTTCTCTTGTGTCTCCAAATATACATGAGTCTCTGAGCAGTAGATGAGGTGAGAGTGGATATTGGCTTTTTGTTTCTTTTGTTTTATTTTATGTTTGTTTTAACATGTCTCTAGCACCAGGGGCTCAGGAAGGTTGAGGTGGGTCAAGGCAGGGCTGTGTCCATAATTTCTTTATATTTATAATAATTTTAACTTCAGATTAGTGAACAATTGAATGGCATCATTCTCTGACTTGGATAAATGTAGGAAGAATGAGTTTCCTAAACTTTCCAATTTCTATTTCTGGCAATTGGGTGACAATACAAATCTTCAAAATATGAATGAAATTCCATGCATTTCATGTATTAACCTTTTCATCAGGAAGTTAATTCTCCTTTCACAATTTTGCTAAAGAGTAACATGTGTGAAATATGGTCAAATTCTAAGATATACTTTATTACTTATTTAGTATTTTATTACAAAAGTAAGATATGTATTATAGAATAATAAGAAAACATAGAAAAGAAAATAAAAATCACTCATTTTCACAAACTATAGTGATATTTTGGTGCATTTCTCATCAGATTTTTTCTTAGTTTACTAGTATATAATTTTTTCTTTTTTAGAGAAAAGTATGACTTTATGAATATTGATGACTGTTGAATCATGGAAGAATGTTGATTTAATTTTATATTTTGGGTTTTTTTTCAGTGTTCATACCCAAAGTCAAATTTGTCCAGTACATGAATCACTTCCTCTAATTTGTAAGCATGTTTAACTACAATCAATGGCTTCCCTTCTCTCATACTTCTTAGGCCAGACTCAAAGAATTCATAACTTAAGGAATCCTTTGAAGGTAGAAATTGGATTTTGAATTTAAAATAAAACATTGGATCATAAATGAATATCCTGTCTTCTAATGAACGTAATATCTTGCCTTCAGTCAGTAAACAAATAATTTTAAATTCAGAGTTTTCCAGTGGAGTTGGAGAAAGAGGTGTCAAAGTCCTTCAGGGATGAAGCTCATTTTGCAGTTCCATAAGCAGCTGAGCTTTTGACATTTGCTCCAATTTTGACTAAGTGACGAGGAACCTAATGGTGCTCCACCTGTGGGCAGGCATTAAGTGACCTCCAAGGGAAAAAAATCATGGATTTAAAAAACTGAAAAAGCCCTTCAAAGTGTTTATAACAGGAAGATTAAGTGGACTCTGGGAGCAGCCTTTAAGTGGGCAATGAAACACTTGGCCAGGTATTTATATGTTAGCCCTGGGCTCAGTAGGAGTTAATGTTCACCAGCCAGAAAAAATACATTGTTAAATTTTACACCCCATATGCTATCAAAACCTTGGCATGTGTGATATTGAGACTTTCCCTTGTAATGGTACCTGTGATTCTAGTGTATAATGCAGTCTGTCATTATTCTGCGGTGAGCTGGAAACCCTACATGAGGATCATGGAGGACAGCAAATCCATAAAGATTGGCATTAAACCTCATTCCTTTCACATTAGGAGAAAATTGGTTGTTAGGGAAGGAAGTGGGGTTCTTCCTACACACACCGAACAGTGGCTTTTCTTAAAAGCCCACATTTTGTATTGCACGTCTGGTATTCAATAGCGAAATTCCTTGAAGGCAAGATGCATGGAAATTTACAAGCAAGTGTCTCTGATAAGTTACTTATTGAAACAGAATTCTTCAGGTGGCATTTTTCTTGTTTTTTTTTTTTTTTAATATTACTTACTTTACTACCTATCAGTTTTACCTTTGTCAAAGAACTCAGTCTAAACACTACGGCTTGAATAGTTTTTAAGTCATCAAAACTTCAGTGATAAGTGGTTTGTGAGCATTAGAAGAAAATAATATTGAGCAGTTTTTGGATAAAAAAGAGTAAAATATGCATGAGCACTTTGTTTTGTTTTATCTATTTATCTATTTATTTTTGCTTTTTTCGAAGTTGTCCTGAACTTTTTTCCTCTACAGAGCTGACATCAAGTTATAGGAAAGTGATATTTACATTGGACAATACTTTATGGCATGTTGTTTTTTGCTGTTTCATGCATAAGAATAATAAGGAACCTGTGACTTCTTAAAAATAGATACCCCAAAAATATAGAACATATAATTATAATATTATTAACAAAATTGTTACAAAACATAACCAATAATAATCACATGAGAGTAAAGCTTTTCAGTAATTTGAAATGTAGAAGAGATGAGATACTAACATATTTCATATATATATACATATATAGGCTGCACACATACAGACAGACAAACATACGTTAAAAAAGTTAAACCAGATATGATCATCTAGAGAGTGGTATTCAAGCCTACAATAAATTAGAATCACCTGAGGGAAGAGTAAAGCAAAAAAGCCAAATCAATGCCCACTTCTGCAGCCTGTGATTCAGCTGGGCTGGTGGGGCTCAGGCCTCAGGGTTCCCAGCGCCCTCGGGGGATCTCTGTGCAGAGGGCTGTGAAATAGAGCACTGCAATAGTTCCGTCTATCTTTGAATGACCTCGTTTTCTCCTCTTCCTGTCTTCTCCCCCCCAGCCCCCGCTTTGTTTTGCCCTTTTAGGTTTTTTCCCTCTTCTTTGCTCTCCTTTCTTTTTAAAAGTTTATTTTATTGTTGTTGTTGGGCAGTCTGAGGGCAGCTGGGGAGCTAGCTGGCAGGGATAATTATGTCAGACCTGTAACATCTCTACTTTCGTCATACTCTCTGCAGTTCAATTTATCTTGTGAGTTCAAAGATTTTGCATTAATAATGTTTAAATCTCAATCTAGAAGATTGTGAGTTTAACTTTCTTGACTACTACAGCAAATGGTAATATGTCATCAGGAGCTGTGAAGTGCTGCATTTTTCCTGAAACAGGTGTGTCGTGACTATCAGCGTCTGGACAGGCTGTCTCCAGTCCATTTTTCTTCCCCTGCACGGGCTGGAGCACAGTCGGCAATGGAGCCACGAGGGCTGAGACTGTTGAGAGGCACTGTGAATGGTTTAATTGAAGAGAGGAGCAAACCTCTCACTCTGCACAAACACCAACCTAGGCAGCTTATTCCCGAATGCTCACCACACAGGTTGAGAATTGGAACGATTTCCACTACTATCACACCCACTTTACTGGCTAACTTCCGCCTGCAGGAAAATATTTACCTAGAAAATTATCCAAAATACGCCCTATTTTCTTGAAAAGATCTAAACATTCAGTTCCCTCAGCCTTGAATATTAGTTGTGTATTGTCTTGGAAATGGCTGGAAGAACTCTACATATAATAAGATTCAATACATAGTGCTAAGCTTGTTATTTCTTCCTTGTTTTCATTATCTGTAAAATATATAGATGTTTTCTGATAAAGGAATTTGACTCTAAATTCTTAAACTTTCCCTTCAGAGCTCTTACTGGCCTCTTCCTCTATCTTCCTGCTGAATAATGTGAAGCCATTCTCTTGATCGCAGTGGTTATCATTTTGTAAAAAGTTATTGTATGTGTGTGTGTGAAAAAATCTGGACCAACTGTAAGTGTCATAGAACTCAATTGTCAGAGGGTGGGAGACCCTTTGGTTGGTAAATTTGGTGGGGAAAGTGAACAGCTCTTTACCAATACCTCTAGAGTACCATCTGTTTAAGTAGTCAGCAAAGTACTGGCTCTCTTGTGAGTAGAAGGTTCTTATTCGCCTGTCAAATATACTCTTGCAGATGTCACATCCAGAAATGATACCTGCTCCCAGAAAGTTATTTTTAATAAGAAAACTAATCTTGTAGAGATATATTTTACTTCATAACAATTTTAATTACGTGACATACAAAAGCTAGACCGAGCAGAAAAGCCACTGGTCCTCCAATGTATTTGAAGAAGGAAAATAACCTAAAAAAATGTAAGAATGGGGTATATTTTATAATGCATGTGCTGAATACATCAAAGTCAGTATTTGTAATGCCCAAATTTCAATATTCTCCTAATAAGTTCCCCACTGTCTCCAAAACATAGTGTCAATAAACTAAAGGAGGTAATACTTTGCACTTGAAGAAGACTCTTGAGTATTTTCCATTTTTTTCCCAAATCTGCTCTCTGTCTTACTGCACCCAGCTCTGTGCCCCCAGAGGCTGTTCTCTGTGGACCACATAGGGACAGGCTCCCTTGCCCTCTGGCTTGGAATTGATTTGAGCTGCATAGAAGCACTGGCAGAAGATCAGGGGTGGGAGGAAAGAATGGTCAGGGAATTTATTCCCTTTTCCTCCCTGCGGGGCTGTGGATTGACAATTCCTTTATGAAGGCTACAGCTCCTCTCAGGCGGCCCTCTCTTAGAGCTACAACTCTCTGCAGGTTCTCGGAGCTGTTTTCTGCCCTTGCATCTTCAGGCCTGGGGGCAGTAACAGATTAGATGCTTTACCACCCCTCCTGCTTTCCACTAATTCTGCCAACACGCCTTTGTAATGTTCTTCACTAAACTCTCTTCCATCCCTCCTTTTGAGTGGGCTCCTAAATGATTGAAAAATAGATGGCTGGCACTTTTTTTAAAAATTAATTAATTTATTTTAGGATGTACATCATATTTGGAATTCTGTGTACATTACATCTTGTTCACCACCCGAAACTAATTATAGTCCATCCCCTCACATGCGAGCCTAATCACCCCTTTTGCCCTCTTCCCTCCCCTTCTATGGTAACCACCAATCCAATCTCCAATGCTATGTGGTTTTTCGTCATTGTTTTTATCTTCTACTTATGATTGGGATCATATGGTATTTGACTTTCTCCCTCTGACTTATTTCACTCAGCATAATACCATCAAGGTCCATCCATGTTGTCACAAATGGCAGGATTTCATCATTTCTTATGGCTGAGTAGTAGTCCATCGTGTATAAATACCACATCTTCTTTATCCATTCATCCATTGCTGGGCACCTAGGTTGCTTCCAAGTCTTGGCTATTGTGTATAATGCTGCAATGAACATAGGGGTGAAAGTATCTTTATGCCTTTGTGTTTTCAAGTTCTTTGGATAAATACCCAGCAGTGGAATAGCTGGATCATATGGTAGATCTATTCTTCATTTTCTGAGGATACTCCATACTGCTTTCCATAGTGGTTGTACCAGTTTGCACTCCCACCAGCTTCTCTCTACATCCTCTCTAATGTTTGTTGTTTCCTGTGTTAATTATGGCCATTCTGACTGGAGTTAGGTGATACCTCATTGTAGTTTTGATTTGCATTTCCCTGATAGCTAATAATGTTGAGCATCTTTTCATATACCTGTTGCCCATCAGTATATCTTCTTTGGAGAAATCTCTGTTCAGATCTTTTGCCCATTTTCTAATGGGATTGTTGGGTTTTTTTCTGTTGAGCTGTATCAGTCCTTTGTATATTTTGAATATTAACCCCTTATCTGATATATAGTTTGCAAATATCTTCTCCCAATTGTTAGGGTTGATGGTTTCCTTTGCTGTGCAGAAGATTTTTAGTTTGATGTAGTCCCATTTGCTCATTTTTTCTTTTGTTTCCCTTGCCCGGTCAGACATGGGACTTAAAAATATGCGGCTAAGACTGATGTCAAAGAGCATACTGCCTATGTTTTCTTCTAGAAGTTTCATGGTTTCTGGTCTTACATTCAAGTCTTTAATCCATTTTGAATTGATTTTTGTGCATGGTGTAAGGGAATGGTCCACTTTCATTCTTTTGCATGTGGCTGTCCAGTTTTCCCGACACCATTTATTGAAGAGACTCTCCTTTCTCCATCGTATGCTCTTGGCTCCCTTGTCGAATATTAGCTGTCCACAAACGTGTGGGTTTACTTCTGGGTTCTGAATTCTCTTCCATTGATCTGTGTGGCTGTTTTTGTGTCAGTACCATGCTGTTTTCATTACTATGGCTTTGTAGTATATTTTGAAATCAGGGAGTGTGATACCTCCAGCTTTGTTCTTTTTTCTCAGGAATCCTTTGGCTAATCGGGGTCTTTTGTTTTTCCATAGAAACTTTAGGATTCTTTGTTCTATTTCTGTAAAAAATGTTGTTGGAACTTTGATAGGGATTGTGTTGAATCTATAGATTGCTTTGGGAAGTGTGGACATTTTAACGATGTTAATTCTTCCAATCCAAGAGCACAGAATATCTTTCCATGTCTTTGTGTCTTCTTTGATTTCTTTCAACAACGTTTTATACTTTTCGGTGTACAGATCTTTCATCTCTTTGGTTAAGTTTCTTCCTAGGTATTTTATTCTTTTTGTTGCAATTGTAAATGGGATTGTATTCTTAATTTCTCTTTCTGCTACTTTGTTGTTAGTGTATAGAAATGCAACCGATTTTTGTACCTTGATTTTGTATCCCATGACTTGATTGTATTCCTTTATTGTTTCTAAAAGTTTTTTAGAGAAATCTTTAGGGTTTTCTAGATATAAAATCATGTCATCTGCAAAGAGTGACAGTTTCACTTCTTCTTTTCCAATGTGGCTCCCTTTTATTTCTTTTTCTTGCCTGATTGCTCTGGCTGGGACTTCCAATACTATGTTAAATAAGAGTGGTGACAGTGGGCATCCTTGTCTGGTTCCTGGTCTTAGAGGGACAGCTTTCAGTTTTTCTCCATTGAGAATGATATTTGCTGTGGGTTTGTCATATATGGCCTTTATTATGTTGAGGTATTTCCCTTCTATACCCATTTTATTTAGAGTTTTTATCATAAATGGATGTGTATCTCGTCAAATGCTTTCTCTGCATCTATTGAGATGATCATGTGATTTTCATTCTTCATTTTGTTAATGTGGTGTATCACCTTGATAGATTTGTGGATGTTGAACCATCCCTGCATCCCTGAATGAAACCCACTTGATCATGATGTATGATCTTTTTCATGTATTGTTGTATTCGATTTGCTAGCATTTTGTTGAGGATTTTTGCATCAATGTTTATCAGTGATATTGACCTGTAATTTTCTTTTTTTGTGTTGTCCTTGTCTGGTTTTGGTATCAGGATAATGTTGGCTTTGTAGAAGTAGTTAGGAAGCCTCCCCTCCTCTTCAATTTTTTGGAATAGTTTGAGAAGGATAGGTATTAAGTCTTCTTTGAATGTTTGGTAGAATTCACCAGGGAAGCCATCTAGTCCTGGACTTTCATTTTTTGGGAGTTTTTTGATTGCTGTTTCAATCTCCTTACTGGTGATCAGTCTATTCAAATTTTCTACTTCTTCTTGGTTCAGTTTTGGAAGGTTGTATGTTTCTTAGAATTTATCCATTTCTTCTAGATTATCCAATTTGTTGGCATATAGCTTTTCATAGTATTCTCTTATTATCTTTTGTATTTCTGAGGTGTCTGTTGTAATCTCTTCTCTTTCATTTCTTATTTATTTGAGCCTTCTCTCTTTTTTTTCTTGGTGAGTCTAGCTAAGGGTTTGTCAATTTTGTTTATCTTTTCAAAGAACCAGCTCTTGGATTCATTAATTTTTTCTATTTTTTTAGTCTCTATTTTGTTTATTTCTGCTCTGATTTTTATTTTTCCCCTCCTTCTGCTGATTTTGGGCTTCTTTTGTTGTTCTTTTTCCAGTACCTTTAGGTACACTTTTAGATTTTCTATTTGGGATTTTTCTTCTTTGTTGAGGTAGGCATGAATTGCTATAAACTTCCCTTGTAGAACCGCTTTTGCTGTATCCCACAAATTTTGGCAAGTCGTGTTTTCATTTTCATTTGTCTGCAGGAATTTTTTGATTTCTTCTTTGATTTCTTCATTGACCCAATCATTGTTCAGTAGGATTTTGTATAATCTCCACATTTTTGTGGTTTTTCTGGTTTTCTCCCTATAGTTGATTTCCAGTTTCATACCTTTGTGGTCAGAAAAGATGCATGGTATTATTTCGATCTTCTTAAATTTATTGAGACTTGTTTTGTGGCCTAATATGTGCTCAATCCTGGAAATGTTCCATGTGCATTTGAAAAGAATGTGTATTCTGTGGTATTTGGATCGTATGTAATATATATATCTACTAAGTCCAGCTGGTCGAATGTGTCATTTAAGGCCAGTGTTTCCTTATTGATCTTCTGTTTGGATGATCTATCCGTTGGTGTAAGTGGAGTGTTAAAGTCCCCTACTATTATTGTGTTACTGTCTATTTCTCCTCTTATGTCTTTTAATAATTGCTTTATATATTCAGGTGCTCCTATGTTGGGTGCATAGATATTTACAAGAGTTATCTTTTCTTATTGGATTGTTCCCTTTATCATTATGTAGTGCCCGTCTTTGTCTCTTATTACAGCTTTTGTTTTAAAGTCTATTTTGTCTGATATAAGTATTGCTACCCCTGCTTTCTTTTCTTTGCCATTTGCATGGAATACATTTTCCATCCTTTAGTGAAAGTTTGTGAGTGTCTTTAGGTCTGAAGTGTGTCTCTTGTATGCAGCATATACATGGGTCTCGTTTTTTTATCCAATTGGCCACACTATGGCACTTGATTGGAGCGTTTAGTCCATTGACATTTAAAGTAGCTGTTGATAAATATGTATTTATTGCCATTTTGTCACTTTTGTTTTCTGGGTGTTTTAGTAGTTCTTCTCTCTTCCTTTCTTTTTCTCTTGCTCTCTTCCCTTGTGATTTGATGGCTACCTTTAGTAATATGTTTGATTTCTTTTGTCTTACTTTTTTTCTTGCTTGTTATACATTTCTGATTTGTGTTATACATTTCTGATTTGTGATTTCCATAAGGACCCTATTTAATATACTATGCATATAAGAGTCTATATTGAGTAGATAGACTCTTTAGCTTGACCTCTCTCTAAAAGGTCTACTTTTTCACTCACCTCCTCCCACATTATATGTTTTTCAAATCATATAGTCTCTTGTTTAGTGTGTGTCTGTCCATTACCCTCTTATCATTGAAATAAGAGATTTTAGTACATTTCTTTTTTAACCTTCACATTATCTTCACAGGTAGTTGATCTGCTGCCTTTACTATATTTTTACCTTACAAGTGATTTTATTGCCTGGTTTTTTGTTGCTGTTTTGTTTTGTTGATAATTTTTTTTATCTCTATTTGTGGTCATTGCTTTCCCATTTAAATAAGTCCCTTCAGCATTTCTTGCAGAACTGATTTCTTGGTGATAAACTCCTTTGATTTTTGCTTGGCAGGGAAGCTCTTTATCTCTCCTTCCATTCCGAATGACAACCTTGATGGATAGAGTATTCTTGGCTGTAGGTTTTTTCTTATTAGCACTTCAAATATGTGGTGACATTCTCTTCTCGCCTGTAGGGTCTTGGCTGAGATGTCTGCTGACAGCCTCATGGGCTTCCCTTTGTATGTCACTTGTGGCCTTTCTCTTGCTGCCTTTAGGATTCTCTGCTTTATGTATTTAGATGCTACTATGTTGGGCACAGAGATATTTACAAGTGTTGTATCCTCATGTTGGATTGTTCCCTTTGTCAGTATGTAATGCTCTTTTTGTCTCTTGCTACAGTTTTTGCTTTAATGTCTATTTTGTGTGATATAAGTATGGCTACCCCAGCTTTCATTTCATTTACATTTGCATGGAATATCTTTTTCCATCCCTTCACTTTCAGTCTGTGCGTGTCTTTAGATTTGAAGTGAGTCTTTTGTAAGCAGCATATATGGGTCTTGTTTTTCTATGCATTTGGCTACCCTATGTCTTTAGATTGGAACATTTATTTTATTTTCATTTAAAGTAATTTTTGATAGGTATGCACTCACTGCTATTTTGTTACATGTTTTCTTGACTTGTTGACTTTTTTTAGTGTTATGTTTGGATTTCTTTTTCTTTTTTGTGAGTGTATCTATTATAAGTTTTTGGTTTGTGGTTACCATGAGGTTCCATATGAGGTTCATATAACAACCTATGCATATAGCAGTCTATATTAAGTTAGTAGTCTCTTAAATTTGAACTCATACTAAAAGCCCTATGTTTTTACTCCCTTTCCATGTTTTATGTTTTATATCATATTTTCCTCTTTAATTTTGTGTATCTCTTAACCTCTTTTAGTAGACATAGATGATTTTAGTACTTTTGTCTTTTGAATTTCATAGTAGCTTTATAAGGGTGTGATCCACTATCTTTACTATATATTTGCCTTATGGTGATATTTTTTCTTTGATAGTTTTCTTATTTCTATTTGTGACCTTTTATTTTCCACTTGAAGAAGTCTTTTCAATATTTTGTAAGGGCAGCTTAGCTGTGATGAATTCTTTTAGTTTTTGCTTGTCTGGAAAACTCTTTATCTCTCCTTAAAATCTGAATGATAAACTTACCTGGTAGAGTATTCTTGATTGTAAGTTTTTTCCTTTCAGCACTTTGAATATAACACGCCACTCCCTTAAAGTATATAAAGTTTCTGCTGAAAAGGCAGCTGACTGTCTTAGGGCAGTTCCCTTGTGCATAACTTGTTGGTTTTCTCTTGCAGCTTTTAAGATTCTCTCTTTATTTTAATCCTTGACATTTTATTATAATGTTTCTTGGTGTGGGCCTCTTTGGGTTCATCTTGTTTGGTATTCTCTGTGCTTCCTTACCTGGATGTCTGTTTTCTTCCCCAGATTAGAGAAGTTGTCAGCCATTATTTCTTCAAATAAGTTCTCTGCCCCTTTGTCTCTTTTCTCCTTCTGAGACATCTATAATGCAAATGTTAGTAAGCTTGGTGTTGTCCCAGTGGCCCCTTAAACTGTCCTTTTTAAATTCCTTTTTTCTTTTTTTTTTTGTTCAGCTTGGGTGATTTCCTTTACTCTGTCATCCAGATCACTGATCTATTCTGTGTCATCAGTTCTGCTGTTGATTCCTTCTAGGGAGTTTTTCTTTTCAATTATTGTAGTCTTCAGCTCTGATTGATACTTTTTTGTATTTTCTGTTTGTTGAAGTTCTCACTGAGTTCATTTTTTCTTCTCCCCAGTAGAGTGAACATCTTTATGACCATTATTTTGTACTCTTAATCAGGTAGATTGCTTATCTCTGTTTTATTTAGTTCTTTTTCTGAAGATTTGTCTTCTTATTTTATTTAAAACATATTCCTTTATCTCCACGTTTTGCCTATTTCTCTGTGATTATTTCAGTGTATTAGGGTAGATCAGCTACGTCTTCCGATATTAGAAATGTGGCCTTATGTAGGAGATGTCTTCTGGGGCCCAGCAGCATGCTCTCTTCTAGTCACTAGTGCCAAATGCTCCAAGGATGTCCTGTCCCTTGTGTGTGGGCTGCTTGTGCCCTTCTGTGTGGTGGGGTTTCAATTGCTGCAGACATACTGGTAAGTGGTGTGGCTATTGGGCTGGCTGGCTGGCTGCAAGATCTGGCCATGTGCAGCTGCTGTGGGTGTGCCATTGGGCAGGGCAATCCCCCAGTGTGGCTGGCTACAAGGCCTGGCAGTGCATGACTGCTACAGGTTCACTGGTGGGTAGGGCAGACCCTTGGTGTGGCTGGTTGTGGGGCCCAGTGTTTCACCATTCCTGCAAGCTCACTAGTGTGGCTGGTTGCTTGCTATAGGGTACATTACTGCTGCTGGCTCACTGGTGGGTAGGCAGGTCCCAAGTGTGGGGTGGCTGTGTGGCTCAGAGGTGGCTTGGCAGTGCTCAGCTGTGTTGAGTGTTCTGATGGGTGGGTGAGGAGCCCTGTGTAGCTGGTTGTAAGGCCCAGTGGCATATGATTGCTGCTGGCTCACTGGTGGGCAAGGAAGGCCCCAGGCACAGACTGGCTGTGTCACCTGGTGGCCTGCAATTGCCTCATGCACACTGGTGGATGGGGCAGGCTCCCAGCCTGGCAGCACAGGGCCATTTCAGGTGCATTGGTAGGCAGGGCAGACTGCCTGTGTGGCTGGATATGAGGCCCAGCAGCACAAGATTGCTACAGGCTTGCTGGTGGCTGGGACAGGACCCTGGTGTGGGCTGCCTGTGCTGCCCAGCTGTGAATGACTGTGTCGGGTGTGCTAATGGATGAGGTAGGTCCCCACGCTAACAGGGGAGAGACAGAATTCCAAAATAGTGCCTGCCAGGGTCAGCATTGGTGCGGCTGGACCAGGTCATAAAAATGGCTGTTGCCAATGTCTCAGTCCCTGGGGGAGACAGGCCATCTGCTTCAAGCTTAGTGAGCCTCTTTTACCTATGGACTATACACTTCTCAATCTGGTGTTTTTGCTCTGGTTTCTGGGTTGAGTGAGTCTGTGAGTGAGCCCTTTAAGAGTGGGTTGTCCTTTCCATGTAGTTCTATAGTTTTCCTGGATATATTTCCCACTGGCTTTCAAAGCCATGTGTCTTGGAACCTCACCTTTCCCGTGCTGGATCTAAGGGCTGGGTGCCTAACATGGAGCTCAAATCCCTCGCTCCTCTGTGAAAACCTCATACCTTTTAGATCACTCCCAACCACGAAGTGCTGTGGCTAGGGTGTGGTATTTTCCTCAGCAAGGCTGTATCTCTGGCTCTTCCACCCCTCTCTGTATGGTCCTTTGCTGTGGAGCTTCTTTTCATCCACTTTCCAGATCTCCCTCAGAAGAAATTATTCCACATGTAATAATAATTATTCCATGTGTAAGTTTGTTGTGTCCGCAGGAGGAGGCAAGCTCAGGATCTGCCTATGCTGACATCTTTCAAACTCTCTCCTACTTTGGATTTTTCTGTGTTGTTTGCATTCTTTCATGTTGATAAAGAGCAAAACCAGCTTCACTCTACATTTTTCCTCTGACTTATGACCCCCCAAAATGAAAGCTTCTTTTCTGATTCGCGTGTTAGAAATGTTTTGGGGAGAACTCTCATTGTCCATTAGGGTACTGTGCCCACCCCATACCAACCACTGTATCTGGGAGAACAGATGTCTCTGATTGTCTAGGCTTGGATCCCATGCACACCACCAGGGAAAAGGAAAAAGGGAATCAAGAAGAAGTGGTAGAGGATAGGGGAGAGAGATGGTTAGTTGTAACTGGACCAGAACTGGCAAGGGTGATTTTACAAAAACTCCACTCACAACAGCAGCCTTTGCATTAATTTTGCTGCAGTGGGTGTGAGTAATGAAGCCTATGCTGTTAGATGTTTTTTTGGCAGCAGCTGCAAAGACATCCCAACATATCTAAGTCTGGATTCCCACAGGGATGAATCCAATGGCTCCCAAAAGAACAAATGAAATGGAAGTCTTCAGGTTACACTCATAAAACCTCAGTAGGGCAGTTGGGTCATGAAATCACATGGCCTGGTCCACCTCCTCTGCTGTAGGTAGACCTCTTTCTTTAAATCAAGGCCTGGGTATTGATCTCTTGAATTCCTATGGATCTCAGTCCATGGCCTCTTTCCTTCTCTTTGGGAAGCTTTGATTAAGATCATTTCAGTTCAAAAGAGAGGTGGTAACGCCATTTGGATCTCAAAAGGGAAGGGGTGGTTATCTCCATCCTTTTATTCCCAGAGCTCTCTTTAGCCCATGAGCACATTGACCCAAATTCTTCTTTATCTAAAAAGAAAGCGGTGGGAAAGAAAAACTTAATTAATCCACAAATACCAGTTATAGCAAACTTAGAGTAAAATTACTCACTTGTCTCATATTTATTAAACTAAGAGATGCCTCTAACTAATTGTTTTTGGAACAAAGAGATGATAAAATATTTTAGAGCATGTTTTTATTGCCAAAGTGCCAGCAACCAGTTTACCATGCTATCTTTATAATACACCCACTTAAATGCATTAATACAAAAATATTAATTACCATACACCAGGAATTATGCCAAGAATTTGGAAATAAAGGGTGACTCAAAGAGAGAAGGTCCATTCCTTTAAAGAGGCTGTGTTTTAGTGTAGGAAATGAGCAATTTGAAAATACAGCAATAAATACTTAAAATAATTACAGACTATGGGAAAGACCAAGATGAATACAATCGGTACGCTGTGATAGAAAGGACAGCCATGTAGGGAGGACTCCTTTAGAAAGTATAATGAGGAAAAGCACCTAGATGAAATCATTTTTATACTGATACCTGAGGTTTAGAAGGTGGGAGCCTTTGGAAAGAGCAAGCAGAGTTCTGAGAAGAGTGAACAGCAGTGCAGGCATAGAGTGAGGAAGAGGCTGGATCTATTTGCAGATCACAAGAATGATGTGTCAGTGGAACAAAATGTGTGAGAGGGAGAGTGGCACAAGAACCATGAGACAATCCTGCATTCATGCAATGAAAGACTTAATACTGTTAAAATGTCCATACTCACCAAAGAGATCTACACATTTATGTAATTCTTATCAAAATATCATGTACGTTTTTTACAGAAATAGAAAAAAAACTCCAAAATTCACAAGAAATCACAAAAGACTTTGAATAGCTAGATGAATCTTGAGAAAAAAACAAAGCTGGAGGCATCATATTTCCTAATTTAAAAATATATTACAATGCTACCGTAATTAAAACAGTATGGTACTGGCAATAAAGGCAGACATATTAGACCAATTTGGAACAAAATAGAGAATTTAGAAATAAATTCATGCATACATGGTCAAGTGATCTTTTTACAAGGGTTCCAGGAGTACACAATGGGGAAAGGATAGTCTTTTTAACATATGATGTTGGGAAAACTGGATATCCTCATGCCAAAGAATGAAATTAGACCTTTATTTTACATGATACATGAATATCAACTCAAAATAGATTAGACTTGAAGATAAGAAACTGTAAAACTCCTGGAAGAAAACAAGTGGAACTCCATCAAACAAAAAATGTTTCTGCAGAGCAAAGGAAACAATCAACAGAGTGAAAAGGCAACCTATAGAGTGGGAGAAAATATTTGCAAACCCTATACCTGATAAGGGGGTAATATCCCAAATATATAAGGAGCTCCTACAGCTCAATAGCAAAAAAACTAATATCCTTATTTGAAAATGGGTTAAGGACTTGAATAGACATTTCTCCCAAGAAAACATACAAACAGCCAAGACATATATGAAAAGGTGATCAATATTACTAATCATCTGGGTAATGCAAATAAAACCCCCAGGAGATGTCACCTCACACCAGCCAGG
The DNA here is from genome assembly GCF_041296235.1 of Equus asinus. Taxonomy (NCBI): domain Eukaryota; kingdom Metazoa; phylum Chordata; class Mammalia; order Perissodactyla; family Equidae; genus Equus; species Equus asinus. Next base: position 10,518,873 of record NC_091795.1, read on the forward strand.
ATGGCTATTATCAAAAAACCAAGCAATAACAAGTGTTGGCAAGGATGTGGAAAAATTGGAACTCTTGTACATTGCTGGTAGGAATGCAAAATGGTATAGCTGCTTTCAAAAACAGTATAGAGGTCCTCAAAAAATTAAAAATATAGCCACCATATGGTGCAGTAATCCTGCTTCTGAGTATTTATCCAAAAGAATTGAAATAAGGATCTCAAAGAAATATTAACACTCCCATGTTCACTGCAGCACCATTCACAGTGGTCAAGATGTGGAAACAACCTAAATGTCCATGGATGGATGAATGGATAAAGAAAATGTTGTATACACATACAATGGAATATTATTCAGCCTTAAAAAAGAAGTAAATTCTGCAATATATGACAATATGGATGAACCTGGAGGACATTATACTAAGGGAAATAAGGCACTCACAGAAGGACAAATTCTGAATGATTCCACTTATAATGCATCTAAAATAGGCAAATTATTAGATCCAAAGAGTGGAATGGTGGTTGCCAGGGGCTTCTGGGAGGTGGAAATGTGGAGTTGCCAATTAATGGGCATGAAGTTTCACTTAAGTAAGATGAATAAGTTCTAGTGGTCTGCTGTACAACACTGTACCTACAGTATAGTGTACTTAAAATTTTGCTAAAAGAGTAGATTACATGTTGTGTTCTTATCATAATAAAATAAAATATTAAAAAAGAATCATTAGAAGACAGATGAGGCAACACAGTACAGGCCATTGTAAAGAGTTTTAATTTATTCTCTGACTGTTTGAGTGGATTTCCTGTTTCAGGCAACCAGATATCCTCAATTTAGAGAACTATCAGGTATGAACCCAACTTTCCCCTGGAGAGTGAAGTCCACAAAGAACTGAACATCACATATGTTCTATGCCTCCCAAACTAAACACAGGCCACCAACCTCTACATATTGCTTTTTTCATTTATCATTTTCTATCCTGGTTCAGACTATTACTTTCGTAGATTGTATTATTGTCCTCAAGTGTTCTCTGCTCCTTTCTGTGAAAGTAGTATACTTTTCAGCCCATTGAAGTCATACTTGGCCATGTGACTTGCTTCATCCATTAAAATGAATAAAAGAACAAACATCTGCTGCTTCCAAGGAGAAGCAATAAGAGCCAAGTGGCTCTATCATGCTTATTCCCCCTCTGCTACACAAGTGGCACACCCCATACAGGAGTTGCTCCTTCACCTTCAGTCCTAGAATGAAGATAGGATGGAACAAAGCCAGAGCTTTCACACAGCTGACATTTAACATGAGAGAGAAATAATCCTTTGATGTAGTGAGCCATAGAAAGTGTAGATTAGACAGTATAATTTAGCATAAACTGACAAGGAAATTGGTACCTAGAGGTGGGGTGTTACCATAACAGCAACAACCACCACAAAACTAAAGTGAGTGGCATTAGATATTGACAGGGTGTTGAGCAATGAGGAAAATGTTATTGGGTGCTGGAAAGATATTGTCCCACACTAGACACTGGCCAAACTCTGGTAAATCTGTCTCTTGTGCCTCCAGATGTGGTACCCTGTGAAGGCTGAACCACCCTGGTGCAGTAATCTAACTGAAAATGCATAATTGGAAACCAATCATGAGGAAACCTCAGAAGAACCCATATTGAGGAGCATTCTATGAAGAGAAATGGGAGAGGAAGGGGCTGTGGTCATCAAAAGTGTCAGTGTCATAAAAGACAAAGAAAAGCTGCGGAAATGTTTCAGATTAAAAGAGGTGAAAAAGACATGAAAGTCAATGCAGTACCTGACCTTAGACGGGATGTCGTGCTGGGAGAAAATAAAATACTATAAAAGGGCATTGTTGGGTCAGCTGAGAAAAGTGGAATAAGGGCAGTAAATTTTTGTATCAACGAGGAGATAATTAGAGAGTTGAGATTAGATTGATGGTCATTTCTGTGCCTCAAACAGCACCCAGGTATTAGAAAGATCATTGACAACTTTTCTGGTTGATCAAACCCTTGAGTTTCTTTTACGGGAGCACAGGGTGAGTGTTGGAGTGAGAAGGGATGAAAGAAAAAAGAGAATCAAAGGGCCTTTCTAATTATTTTGAGGCATGAGGAAGGAGATTTCCTCTATTTCTAGCAATAGAGCTAGCAAATAAAATGTTTACTGTAGCTGTATCAGTTAAGGGAAATTGCTCGAAGACTGTTTTCATGGATAGACTAGCTGTCCTAAGACAATGTGGTGAGTGCTAGTTGCTTGGGTGTGTTTTTGTGTTTGTTTTAGCAGCATCTTGAAAGAAGCTGTCCCAGGGGACTTCTATCTGTGACTAATTTTTAGCAGTTCCAAAACCACACAATTCACATAACTGTAGTTGTTATATCAAAAACAGTTAATTCCTCTCTTTGCCTACCTATTCAAATACTGTTCATCTTTTTTTTCAAAATACCATATTGAATATCATATTGTTGGAAAAAATGTTAGTGCTTACCACAGTTCACACTAATCTTCTTTTCCTTCCTTCCCTTTTTTTTTTTTTGAGAATTTAGCAGTTATCTGCAAGATTAATTAGCATCATAGTCACTCAATGAATATACTAATTCTTCTTTATCTCATGGCTGCTAAGGGGCTACCTTGTGATAGAAAATTTGATTGTCATTTGATAGAAGCATATACATTCCTTATCATCAAGGAGTTATGAATTAGTGAACAGCGATCCAATAAATACAATTCCAGAGTGCTGAGAAGACCAACAAAGAAATCAAGTAATGATAGATCAGATAATTAATACGAAAGACAGACAAAGCAGAGCAAACCTAAGATTTTTTAAAGTAAAAAAACCCTTTTATTATGTAAAATTTAAATAATGAGTTGATAGTGCCAAATATTTTCTTAAATAAAAGATAATTAGTTTTGATACAATTATGCTTAAAATGATTGTACTCATAAAAAGTGTTAAAACAATGCAAACAAGGTGCCTGCTAGGTCAAAATGGCAGGACAGAAGAAGGCCAAAAGTTCTACGATGATCAGTGATAATTGTCTTAAAAACATAAATTTTTAAAGTGATTCTAGAATAAGAAAAAAATTTCATAAACTAGAAAGTAATAAAGAAAATGTAAACAAAAGATGCTGGAATTTTAGAAGAAAATCTTCTTACTGGTGTTTTTAAGGATAATTTCTTACAAATTGTCAAGGAAAATGTGTACTTATATTCAGAAACGCTTCCAGAAAATAAATATGAAGGAAATCCTTCCACTGTCTTTTATTAAGCTAGCATAGCCACTATACAATATACTTTTGAAAAAATAACATAAAAGCTAAGTCTACTTTGCTCATTGGGATAGAGGCAAAATAATTTAAAATAATAGAAATTAATCATTTAAGAAGAATATTATTAATTAAAAATGCTTATCTGCCAATAATATAAGATTGATATAAGATTGATATAATATTAAAATATAAATAAAGTGGTAAACATAATTTTCATCTCTGACTGGAAAATAGATAGAGGTAGGGACTGTATTTCTCTTATTCACACTGCAGGCCCCATGTTATACCATAATAAGTGACAACAAATACTTAACGAACTCATTAATTAGATAATTAATCTCAGACGTAAATGGGCCTTTGACAGTATTCAAAATCCATTCTTGATATATTTAGAAGATTACATCTTCATATTATGGATACTGCTTACACAAATCCCACAGCCAGCCTCATTTAATGATGAAAACTTGGAGGCACTAAAATCAAGAATAAAGTATAGATGTTTTTATCACCAACATCTTTTAACATTGGCTTAGAGATATCGGTCAATACAATGAGAGTGAAAATACAAATAAATTGTTTTTTTTGTAGATCAAATTGTTACCTAGAAAATGTAAAAGTAAAATAAAAATCTATTAGAACTAACAGGAGATTTTAGTAATGTGGTCTAATAGACATCAGAGTTTGGATATCAAAAATTTTTCCATATGTTAGAGTTAGAAAATCCTATAGAACGAAATTGACCATATGCTAAGAATGTATGAGAAAACCTTATGTAGCTTTACAGATGGGTATGATTTAGAGAATATAAAAAAGAGCCATAAAATAACATGTAAATTAGTGCTAAACATGGGGTTCTACAAAGCCCTAAAATATCTGGTACTGGCTAACTACTACATGGTGGGTGGTGGGGAAAATGATATTGCATGCTGGAAAGATGGTGAACCATTGCAAAATATTTGGGAGGCTGATCTTTAGATTGCCTAAGATATTTGTGCTCAAGGGGAAAGACTGGAAAATAAATGCTAAGGGTGGGTTTCAGTTGTTATTGCTAGAATTTGGCAAAGTATCACAAGAAAGAGATGATCCCTAGAAAGAACTGGCCAGTTTGCAAAAGAAATGAAAAAGGAAGAGAAAAATGCCAGAAATTTGAGGCCTTACCATGTTAAAAAAATTGACTGCTTATAAGCCCTAAAGAGTAAGAGATACCATTAAGATACGTCTTTGAAATAAAAAGCCTCCTTATACTTCAGCTTTCTGTTAAAGGTGTGTGTCTAACAGTAGCTTAAGAGTTTACACAGATTCAACATACCGTCCATTAAGTTCAGAGAGAAAGAAATGTGGGCAAGAATGCAAAGCAATGCCATATGGAAAATGCATTGTCATGAAAAGAAGTGTAGCTCAAGGAACTGAGAGGAATAAAATGAGAAGGAACTCACTAACTTTTGCTACATGTCATGTTAGGTATTATGTGCAGGAAAGGTACTACATTTAATGAGTAGGACATTGGTGATTTCAACAACGTTTAATATATTTCTTGGAACTTACTTGCTAATGAGCCTCATAAATCTCCAAGAAGGGACTATGGAAAGTAGTGTTTCTCAAAACGTTTTGTACCTCGGTCTCACTAACAAAACAACTATTAAAATCCCTAAGAATATTCTTTCATAGGACACAGCTTGGGGAATTTTAGAAGAACCTAAGAAAGAAACCATTGATTAGATTAAAACAGACATTTCAGGAAGCGTAAATAACTATAAAGAGAATGTAAAAATAAGCGAGACAAGATCCACATTTATATGGCTGAGAAAGCTCTTACCAAATCAGTCCTCCCACAGACAACTAAAAACTCTGGGCAAAATAGAAGACAACTCTCTGAAGTCACTGGAGAATGATTAAAAATAAGCGCACAAAATGTCAGTAAAGTTATAGATGATCTGAATGACATTATCAACCACTTTGACCTAATTGACATGTATAAAACCCTACCCTCAACAACTTCAGAATACAAGTTATTTCACATGCACGTGACCATTCACCATGATAGCCAGACAATAAACCTCAATAAACTTAAAAAGATTGAAACAGACAGAGTCTATCCTTTGACTACAGTGGAACTAAATTAGAAATCAGTTACAATAAAATATCTAGGAAAACGTACAATATATGCAAATTAAACAAAGGAATTTAGAAAATATTTTAGACTGAAAAAACATTATGTCAAATTTCCATATATGATGCTCTAAGATGCTTTTGAATGATTCTCTGCTGCAGAAAACCTGGACATGATTCAAAAAAGCAACATCTAAAGGTATTGGGGAGTGAGTGATTAGAAGCAGACAGCCTTTTGGTGGGAAATCCACAATTGGAAGAGGAGAGATGGGGAACCAAACAAGTACATTCCTTGTCTCCCCAGCTTTAAGCACCAGTCTTTAAGCACCTGCAGGGCATGAACAGCAGCAGCAGAAGGCATGCATGGAAAAACCCCATCTTCCCTGGAGAACCAGAAAAAGTGAAGCTACCAAACTACCAACCCTGAAGAGAGTGGGGGACCTTCCAAGGAAAAGCGCCAATTAAAATGCACAAAAGATTTCAACAGAAGCTTCTCCAAAGAAGACATACAAATTGCCTTTAAGCACATCAAATGATTCTCAACATCACTAATTATCAGAGAAATGCAAAGTAAAGTAAATGCAAAGTAACAAGATATCGTTATACACCCATTAGACTTGCTGAAGGTAAAATGCTTGACGACACCAAATCTAGGTAAGGATCTGGAGCAACGGGAATTCCCACGTGTTGTTTGAGGGGAATGTAACATGGTATGGACACTGGAAAACAGAGTTATAATACCTTTACATAATTCCTTTCACAGATATTTACCTAACAAAATTGAAAATATATATCCATAAGAAATGTATAAGTGAATGTTCATAGCCCCATTGTTTATCATAGCCCCCAAACCCAAATGACTAGCAACTGATAAAAAGATAAATTGTAGTATATCTATACTCTGGAATACTATCCAGCAATAAACAGGAACAAAATAAATTATGCATAGAACAACACAATGAATCTTAAAAATAGTACGCTAAATTAAAAAGTCAATCCTACCTCCAATTCCTACCTACAGTATAATGTCATTTATACAAAATTCTAGAAATGGTGAAACTATAGAGACAGAAAGCAGATCACTGGTCATCCTGGACTGTAAGTGGAGAGAGGGAGAATTGAGTGCAAAGGGCCACAGGGCAACTCAGAGTGGGAGAGCTTTCTCTGCTTCAAGTGTGATGGTCCATTCCTTAGGTACAAAGAACTCCTCCCCTGCCCTTGCACAGGAGCTTCTGTGCCTTTTTGGATGCTTCCTCCACAGCGCATAATTTTCTTCTTTACATGATGAAATCCTCTCATCACTCAGGCTCAGCTCAGACGTGATTTCTGCTGTAAACACCTCTGGTCAGTTGGAAGCTCCTTTCTTAATTCTCTTCTCCATAACTCTTTGTACCAAATTCTTATCACACTATATTTTAAATATGTAGGTTTTTTTGTTTCCTTTAATGAATTGCTGCTTCTTAAAAAAGTGAACTGTACTTTATTTATTTATTTTTTTCTGCTTTTTTCTCCCCAAATCCCCCCACCACATAGTTGTGTATTTTTTTAGTTGTGGATCCTCCTGGTTGTGGCATGTGGGACGCTGCCTCAACGTGGCCCGACGAGTGGTGCCATGTCTGAGCCCAGGATCTGAACCGGCGAAACTCTGGGCCGTTGAAGTGGAGCGCCCGAACTTAACCACTCAGCCATGGGGCCGGCCCCGGTACTTTATTTTGAAGCTTTAAAATCATCCAGCTAAAATCCCCAACAAATAGAAAGCAATAAATTTATATATTTTATGTTGCAATTTCTGATTTCCTCAAGAATAATTTTTACTAAAGAGACTTCTGTGTTTTTGTTCTTTCCTTTTCTTTTTAAGAAGATCCCATCAAATTGTCTCTTGTAGCCTTGACTTTTCCATATTTTTTGCTAACAGACTCTCAAAAACTTCTTTTGAAATGGCTCATTCAGAGCTGAAATATATATGGGTCTATTCCTTCACTCATCATTGGGAACAAACATTCCTTAACATCCTGAGAGAATCTTTTTGTTAAATAACGCTATATATTTTGCGTGGACAGTTGTAATTGAGAAACATGATTCATTTTTTTACTATTTGTATTTTTTCTTATCCTGTGTCCTACAGTATAGCCCATACTGCTTGAAATTACCATATATAATTTTGTATAGTATCATTACACTTCTCTACAAGCAATACTTTATCCCAATTTTTCTAAAACTTTCTCATAATATACACACTTCGTGAATTTTAATCCTTTCTAGGCCTTTTCGAGTCTCTTCATATGAGTAGACATACATACATGCCTGAACGGCCCACAATTCACGTTAGCCAGTGTTGATATGGTGAGGCAATTATGCACCATGATTTTGTTAATACATCACGGTAATCATGCAAGCTTCGTTAATAACAGCACTATTTCTAAGCAATGCTCAGTAGGCGAGTTTCTTGTTAATGATAATTAGACTGGCATTGCATAGGAGTGGTATATTTTATAAAACCTTCATAGATTAAGGAAGACCAGAAACTCCTTTGAGATTAAAAGGCAATTTAGACATGGTACGAGCAGTCAGAAACTTCTGACTAATGCTTCTTGGCAAGCCATCGTAAAGAGGAAGATCGTTTCTACATTTTCCAGTTATCAGCTTAGAAAATCTATTGCCTATGTTCTAGACGAGCCATGGAGGTCAGTACAAATTGCCCAGTGGAAATAATTAACTTTCTCCAAGCCAAAGAGTAAACAGCAGAGCAAGATTTGAATTCAGGTCTGTCTGATATGAAACCTAACGTTTTTCCTGAGATACCAGGCTGCCTCTCGGTGACAATCTTTTCAAAAAAATATTCTTTACGAATACTTCCAAATACACACAAAACCACAGAGAACAGTATAACAGACAGCAAGAATATCAATCAGATTTCACATTTATCAAAGTTATGCCACATTTGCCTCATCTACTTCTTTGTATTTCTTTTTTCTTTCCCTTCACTATAGAATTTTTAAGCAAATCTCAGATGTCACATCTTTTCAGTCCTATATATTTTTCTTACATAATGATACTTTTCTTATACCTGATGAAGTTAACAATAATTCTTTGGTTTGAGGTATCTCAAATATATCTGCAGGGGCCAGCCCCCTGGCCAAGGGGTTAAGTTTGTGCACTCTGCTTTGGCAGCCCAGGGTCTTGCCAGTTGGGATCTTGGGTGCAGACATGGCACTGCTCATCAGGCCATGCTGAGGGAGCATCCCACATAGCACAACCAGAAGGATCTACAGCTAGAATATACAACTGTGTACTGGGAGGCTTTGGGGAGAAGAAGAAGGAAAACAAAAAAAAGAAGATTGGCAACAGCTGTTAGCTCAGCTGCCAATCTTTTTAAAAAAAAAATTACTTCAGGAGCCTGAGTCTTAGAGATTCTTGGGTCTTACCCCTGGGGATTTTGATTCAGTAGATTTGGGGCACAGCAGGGAGAGAGGGTGGGCAGAAATCTGTATTTAAAAAAACATATATCTGGCTGAGTAGTATTCCATTGTGTATATATACCACATCTTCTTTATCCAATCATCAGTTTCTGGGCATGTAGGCTGGTTCCACATCTTGGCTATTGTAAATAATGCTGCGATGAACATAGGGGTGCAACGGACTCTTGAGATTTCTGATATCAGGTTCTTAGGATAGATACCCAGTAATGGGATGGCTGGGTCATAGGGTATTTCTATTTTTAACTTTTTGAGAAATCTCCATACTGTTTTCCATAGTGGCTGTACCAGTTTGCATTCCCACCAACAGTGTATGAGGGTTCCTTTTTCTCCACAACCTCTCCAACGTTTGTCACTCTTGGTTTTGGATGTTTTTGCCAATCTAATGGGTGTAAGGTGATATCTTAGTGTAGTTTTGATTTGCATTTCCCTGAATGCCCATTCACAACAACGTGGATGGACCTCGAGGGTATTATGTTAAGCGAAATAAGCCAGTCAGAGAAAGACGAACTCTATATGACTCTACTCATAGGTGGAAATTAGTATACTGATAAGGAGATCTGATCGGTGGTTACCAGGGAAAAGGGGGGGGTGGGGGGAGGGCACAGAGGGGGAAGTGGTGTACCCACAACATGACTAACAAAAATGTACAACTGAAATCTCACAAGGTTGTAATCTATCATAACATTAATAAAAATATATATATATAAAAAAAACATATATCTGCAAAAGTTGTCTTGTTCAAATCAGCATCCAAAAGAGTCTGCACATCCTATTTAATTGTTATCACACCTACGACTTTTAAAATCTAGAGTGGTCTTTCTGTCTCAAATCATTCTTTTCTATTTATTTATTTTTCATGTCAATGACTTGGTGTAGCTTTTAGACTGTCCTCAATTTCTTGTCTGTCTTTTTCCTTCCTTTTGTTGTAATTTAGCTTGCTTCTCCATGCCTACTCCCATATTTCCCGTGTGTGTGTGTGTGTGTGTGTGCATGTGTATAAATTCCTATAGGCTCCAGAGGTTTGATTAGATTCAGGTTCAGGTTCAACTTTATATTTCTTCCGAAAATCCATCACAAGCAGTCGCTGTGTGTTTCACACAGTCTGGTTGTCCCGTTTTTAGAGATGCTGAGATTGATCGTCTTCAGGTGTTGAAATCCTGATTTTTCCATTGCCAAATTTCTCGTCAATCTTTTATCCCACCAAGGACCACTCCACAACTGAATTAATTCACTAGGTGTTGCAAAATGGTGATTTTCCAGTGTTGTCATTCCTTATACATTTATTAGCTACATTTTTTTCTACAAAGGAGAAATTAATCCTATCAAATAGCCTTATTTATTTATCGTGAATTAAAGTGTAGTACATGGGAGAGTCAGAATAAATGCTTAATTCTTTTCCTTTCATTGACAATTTTCAGTTCAAGGAGTTGGTGTCCTAGATATTTGATACCCACCACCCCTTCTCTCTCATATCATTGTGAACTTATGGATTTTTAAGTATTCAATATATTTAAATAAATTATTCTTTTTGATGCTAAAATTGTTCCATCCTTGGCTCTCAGCTGATGAGAGATCTTTATGTTGCCTGCTTTGTCCTTCGGGCTCAACCCATCTGTCTTTGATCACTTTCTTGTTTTCTGGCACAAGACATTTCTAAGCTCATCATATGTATTTCCTACTTTACATCTGGAATTAGCCATGACTCTAAGAAGCCCTACTTCTTTTGAGTGGAGAATGGCATTTGGAGAACACAATCTGGACACTCAGGGTGCTTATTGCTGTTGGGTTATTGGTTCTGGACATTTTTAGGAGACAAAGCTAGTAAATAGATATTTAAAACAAAACATGAATTTATATGGAATTTTTTTTTCTTTTTAAAGATTGGCACCTGAGCTAACATCTGTTGCCAATCTTCTTTTCTTTTTCCTTCTTCTTCTCCCCAAAGCCCCCAGTACATAGTTGTATATTCTAGTTGCAGGTCCTCTGGCTCTGCTATGTGGGACACTGCCTTGGCATGGCTTGATGAGTGGTGCTAGGTCTGTGCCCAGGATCCAAACCGGTGAAACCCTGGACCGCTAAAGGGGAGCACAAGAACTTAACCACTCGGCCACGGTGCCGGCCCATATACAGATATTTCTAACGTAGAATTTTACTTACCTTGTTTAATTTTATACTGATATTTAAAAAATTTTTTTTTTTTTTGAGGAAGATTAGCCCTGAGCTAACATCTGCTGCCTATCCTCCTCTTTTTGCTAAAGAAGACTGGCCCTGAGCTAACATCCGTGCCCATCTTCCTCTACTTTATATGTGGGATGCCTGCCACAGCATGGCTTGCCAAGTGCTGCGGTGTCCGCAGTGGGGATCCAAACCAGCAAACCCCGGGCCACCGAAGCAGAACGTGCACACTTAACTGCTGCGCCACCGGGCCAGCCCCTATACTGATATGTTTTTATCTTACATTAAAATATTTGTTCCTAGCAATACTATGTAATTTTTTATTTGCATTATCTGGAAATATATATATATATATATAAAATAATTCTAAAAATAACAAACATTACTACCAACAAATAGACTACTGAATATTTTAAGATATATTAACAGCCCTTATTTGTTCTTGGAGTACCTTCCTTGTGTACATCTGTGGGTGTGTATGGTTTACATACTGTGTTCTATAGTCACTTGAAATATGCATCCACAGACAAAGTGTGTAATATGATATATTGAAGGAAGTCTGGCTTCCTTCTCTCGTTCTTTCACCTAGACACTAGACCCTCCTTCACAAGTAGGTTACTGCTTTTATTAGATAATTATTTTACCACTCAGTCCACCTATTCATTAACCAATGCCATGTTACTATTCTTTTTCTTTTTTATTCTTTAGCATTTTTTGAGCAATTCTTGCTGGTTTATCTTCCATTATAAATGTTATAATCTACTTTTGTAGTTTAAAAAAGCTGTTGTTATTTTTGTTGTAATAACTCAGCAAAATGAAGACCTTTAGGATATGCGTCTTCTTATTCAAAAAGAAGTTATATCTTTTTTTTCCAACTGTTTTATTGAGGTCATAATAGTTTATAACCTTGTGTAATTTCAGGTGCACGTTATTATTTATCAGTTTCTGTAGAGACTGCTTTGTGCTCACCACCAATAGCCTAAGTTTCATCCATCACCATACATATGTGCCCCTTTACCCCTTTCACCCACCCCCCAATCCCCTTTCCCTCTGGTAACCACTAACCTGTTCTCTTTGTCCGTGTGTTTGTTTATCCTCCACATATGAGCGAAATCATGCAGTATTTGTCTTTGTCTGCCTGGTTGATTTCACTTAACATCATACCCTCAAGATCCATTCATGTTGTTGCAAATGGGGTGATTTTGTTTTCTTTTATGGCTGAGTAGTATTCCAGTGTATATATATATACCACAACATACAAAAGGAAGTTATATCTTTGTACTTGTTGAAGTCTACTTATGTGTCTTTCAGAAATATTTTAATGCTTTCTTCAGATACATTTGGTAACATATCTTTTTAAGTTATGCTTATATATTTTATCCTTCTGTGTTATTAAAATGAATTTCCTTCAGTTACATCTTCTAACTGTTTATATTTTATAGATATTATAATTATTTCAGTACCTTCATATTTATATGCTGCTGTAACTAAATTCTCTCTTTTTTTTTTTAAAGATTGGCACCTGAGCTAACAACTGTTTCCAATCTTCTTTTATTTTTTCCCTGCTTTTTTCTCTCCAAATCCCCTCAGTACATAGTTACATATTTTAGTTGTGGGTCCTTGTAGTGTGGCATGTGGGGCGCCGCCTCACCACGGCCTGATGACTGGTGCCATGTCCGCGCCCAGGATCCAAACTGTCCAAACTGGTGAAACCTTGGGCCGCCGAAGCGGAGTGTGCGAACTTAACCACCTGGCCGTGGGCCGGCCCCTCACTTTTTTTTGTACTGGCTTTTCCTTTCAGTCTCTTGAGTTTTCCTGATAGACAGCCCTATCATCTGCACATAGAGCTAACTGTACCTTATTCTTCGCAGGTCTTATGCCTTTAGTTGCTGCTTTTATGTAGTACCTCCATGGTTATGTCAAAGAGCAGAGGCAATACTGGACAACACTGCGTTGTTCAAGAATTAATAGTGACGCCATTAACACTTTCTAATTAAGAAAGGCGTTGTTTGGGGGACTATTCAGGAAATATTCAATTATTCCAATTTTAGTGAGGTTTTAAAAAAATAAGGATGAATTTTTGAATTTTGTCAAATGTCTTTTTTACCTATGGAAGTAACCATATGATATTTTCCCTCAAATGATTAAAATATTAAATTAGATCGGTGGAGTCACAAATAGTGTGGCTGCCATTCTTTTATTTCTGGAATGCATTTCACTTGGTCACAATATTTTTTGCTTTCAGAATGAGCTATTATATTCTATTTGCTAATCACAAATTTTTGCATCAATAAATATATCAATATATTGCTCTATAAATCTTTTATGCCCAGCTATTATCAGGTTTTGGTACCAATGTTAATATTTACTTCAAAATAAGAGTATGGAAAATTTCCTTCTCTTTTTCTATGCTGTGGATCATTTTAAGAAGTTTTGGAATTATCTGATGTTTAAAGGTTTAGTAAAACACCCCTGTGAATCCAGTTGTTTTTTTTAAGTTTCTTTTTGGTTGTTGTTTTCATGGGACATCTTTCATAAATTACTGGATTATTGCCATTGTAATAGGTAGGTTTACCCTTTATGTCCCTACCGTAGTCAGTTTCAGTAAGTTATATTTTTGTAAAAACCTATTTATTTCACTTTTTTCTTTTTTTCTTGTTTTTGTATTGAATAGTTTAGTCTTTTGGTATTGTTGTTTTAAGCAGTTTTCTCTATGTTAATTGTTATTTTTCCCTTGTCATTTCTTGTTTTATATATTTAGGCTCGCTCTCCCTTTTTTAAACATTTAAGTTGAGTAGAAGGACTTTTTTTCAAAGAAGCAGCTTTCAAATTTATTGGTTTGTTTTCTAATTCATAACCTTCTGCTTTAATCTTTATTCATTACTTCATTCTGCATTCTTTTGGTTTCCTTTTTGGTTAATTTCCTAATTTTTTGATTTGGATATTTAATTCTTTTCTTTTCATTTTCATTCATGTAGTTATTTCCTGCTATGGTTTTCTTTTTCCCCCTGAGGACCATATGAGCCATACCCTACATTCAGGAATACTAAGTATTCATGACATTATTATCTAGGAATCCCATACTTACATGTTATTTTTTCCTTTTCACCCTATAGGTGGTTTCATGAAGAATTTTGTTAATTTCTTCCCAGGACTCATTCAATTTTATTAACTTCTTGTTTTATTGCATGGAAGTTAGAAAACACTATTTGTATTAGTTCTTTTTTATTAATTTATTGAGGTTGCTTTTAGACCTTAATATATAAGAAATTTTTATAAATATTCCACGTACACTTACAATGAAATGTAAATTGTCTTGCCTATCAGCAGGGTATAGGATACCTTCTGTATATAGTTATTGCCCTTATTGATTGTGTCCACTGAACCTATAATTTTCTCGGTCTGAAAGAAGTAGTCCAGTTCTCCTCTTTTCAATGCATGTCTATCCTTCCATATCCTGTAGTATCTGCTTCATGAAATGTGCTACTGTGTTTTAACGGTGCCCATTTTAGACTATTATATGTCCTCGGTTTTCTTGTTAAAACGTTTTGCCTTGGATTTTAATTTGTCTGATACTAAGGCTATGACCCATTTTTTTCAGTTGCTTCTTAATTATTTTCCTATCTTTTTTTTTTTTTTTGAGGAAGATTAGCCCTGAGCTAACATCTGCTGCCAATCCTCCTCTTTTTGCTGAGGAAGACTGGCCCTGAGCTAACATCCGTGCCCATCTTCCTCTACTCTATATGTGGGACGCCTACCACAGCATGGCTTTTGCCAAGTGGTGCCATGTCCGCACCCGGGATCCGAACTGGCGAACCCAGGCCCCTGAAGCAGAACGTGCGAACTTAACTGCTGCAGCACTGGGCTGGCCCCTCGTCTATCTTTTTATTTGAACTTTTCTAAATCATTTTTGTTAGAAGATTGTTTATTTAACACAGCATAGAGTTGGATTGGACTTCACCGGCCAATCTGAAAATATTTTTCTTATTACGGATGAGTTCAGCCACAAATTTCTAGTATGTTCTCATTGTTTGAATATTATTAAAGGTATTCCTATCCTTTTCTTTTAACAGCTCTGTAGTTTTTATTGTTGTCATTGCCTATGTTTAAAAGAGGTGGATTTTCCTGGGATTTTAGAAAAAGGTTTCTGATGGTGGGATGGGGAAGGATGAGGTCAGCTCATACAGGTTTCTCCGTTTCCTTGATCCAGGGCTCCCCACTCAGGGGTAGGTTGGTGGGACTCATGGTCTGTTTTCCTGTTATCCGAGCTAAGTATGTTCAGAAAGAATTCGTGTAGCCAGTCATTGCTCCAATCGTGAACTTTATTCGCCTTGTCCCCTAGGGTGATGCTTTTGGTTTCAGATTTTGTATTTTATTCGTACAGCGTTTTCTGGCATCTGCTTCCCTAACCGGCCGCTGTCTTCCCCTTCAGGTGCTCCAGCCCCTGTCTCAGCCCGGCCCATTTGGGTTTCCACCCACAGTGGCTTTTCTTCGCCGTGAAGCTGCCCTCCTGGAAGGGAGTATGAGATTAATACTTTTTGTATGCACAGAGGCTGAGAGGATTTTTCCGTTTTGCCGATCATTTTCAAGTCTGTCAGCCCGTGTTTCCAGCAAGATTGGGTCCTCTCATTTTGTTGATGATATTTTGGTGTCCAAGGGCCCGCTCACTTCTCAGAGTTCCTACCATTCAGCTCTCCTCATGCAGCAAGTGCTGCTGGGAATCGCCCAGCACCTCACGTTGCTAGCGCTCCTCCCTCGTCCTGGTTGGTTCACACCGTTTACAGAAGGACTTTTAGGGAGACGCAGAAGGTCGGCTGCCATGGTCATGACACAGGAAATCGTTCTCTACAGCACTTGCAGAAAAAGCTGTGCTACATAGGAAGAATTAATATACGTAAAGACGCTCTGACAGTGGAGGAGGATGCCGAAAAGAACAGCACATTCATCCTGATCTTTGCAGTTTTACATTATTTGTGTGTGGGAGCGGTCTCCTCCTGCAGTGTAGACAGCAAACCAGAACCTTGGGAAAACGTGCATGCTTCACATTTCCTCTGAGGTAACTTTGGGAAAGGGAGTATTTGGGGTGAATTGCAAAATACAATTACTTCGCAGTTCTTAATGTTCATTTTAGACCCCCTCCTAGATCTCAGAAGCAATCCTCCTTGGATATGGATACATTTTTTAGTGAAAATCCTGAACAGCCTTACAAACTGTGTGTGTGTATTTGCATGTATATTATATAACACATTTTCTAAACTGTTAGTGCTTTTGTTAGGAAGACAATTTCTTAAATATGCTTATTCTAAAAAATTATATAACTATTTAGAAATTCATATTAAGGGAGTGGACCTTGAACATCGATTCTTAGACAAGTTTCACAGCGAGGTCATTGATTTTGATAGCCAGCCAAGTTTACTTTCACAATATAGTGTTATCTAGATATTCCACAGAACAATAATAAAGCCAACAAAGATGGCAAAAAGAAAGAAATTAAAATGATTAGGTATCAGACAAAATTTTTAAAAAGTGTTCAGATTGTGTAGTCTCTGAAATCTGCCAAGAAATTGCTAAAATTTTCATTGTCAAGAAGTTTCATTTGAGGGAGGTGATATTTTCTTTTAAAAAATAGCTGCTGTTTTTCATGGCAGAAACTCCTGGTTTGTTGGGAAGGTTTTGAAGGGGCCTTTAGAAGAGGATGACAACATAAAAGCCCTTTCAGTGGCCTGTGGGAAGGCAGGGCTTGTCTTGAGCTGGAATTTGGAACACAATAGTTCCCTGGGCAAACTGTCACTCAGTTTTCAAGGTGGAATTTAAATAACCCCATTGTTTTCTAAGAACTCCTTCTTTGACCACTCTATTCTGCAGAATTACAACTGCACTGATTCTCTTCCAAAGCGCTTACTTTCAAGATTCCTTCTTGAGTATTATACTTTCCTGTATGAAACTTGTCTTCCTCATCAAAATAATGGATCCTATAAGTAAGAATTCTGGGTCTGGGTCGAGGAATTTAATTTGACTTTCCAGAGGCCAAACTCCAAAATATAAGTCCTTCCATATGTGAATGTAGCATATAATTTAAAAAAACAAATAGGATTTTTTGACAGGGGAAAGGAGAGAAGTCCTCCTATATTAAAGTAAGGCTTAGCTTTAAAAAATTAGTTATTGAAACACAAAGAATTAAATGATTATTTGCTTTTTTCTTGACTTTCAGAGATATTTAATAGTTAAAAGTAAGTTTACAGAAATCTCAAAAGACAACTCACTTACCCTTTTATTAGATTAAAAATAATCTTGATGTGAAAAGCAATTTGGTAAACTCAACTATGTGCAGTCACCCAAATGACTAGAAATGGTTTGAGTGGGTGGGGACTGGCGGTTTCAGAGAAACCTGCGTTAAGAAATATCAGAGAGCGCTGGCTTTGCAGAAATAAGGCACATATAAATATAAGCTGGATTTTTCAATTTTTGAGATAATATTTACAGACAATGAAATGCACAGATCTTAAATGCAGAGCGCCAACATTTCCATCACCCCCCAAATTTCCCTCGTGCCTCCTCCCAGTCAATCCCCTCCACCGGAAGCAAGCATTGTTCTGAGTTGTTTGCCATAGGTTCGTTTTGCCTGTTCCAGAACTTTATATAAATTGCTCTGTACAGTAGTATTTTTTTATGTTTGACTTTGTATCAGTTTTCTATTGCTGTATAGCAGGTTACCACAAATTTCACAGCTTAAAACAATACTCATTTATTATCTCACAATTTCCATGTGTCAGGAGTCCAGGGCTGCTAACCAGGGTCCTCTGCTCAGGGTCTCACCAGGCTGAAATCAAGTGTCTAAAGAGCTGTGTTCTTATCTAGAGCTCATGGTCTTCCCAGCTAATTTAGGTTGTTGACAGAATTCAGTTCCCTGTAGTTCTAAGACGTAGCCACTCTCCATAGGCAGTTCACAGCATGGCTGTTTCCTGCTTCCAGGCCAGCAAGATGGTGTCTCTCTTCAGGAAGAGCTTTCGTTTGATGTCAGACCTATGCAGGATAATCTTTCTTTTGATTATCTCAAAATCAACTGATTTGGGAACTGAACTGTTGCCATGTTATGTCACCTAATCGTAAGAACGACATCCTTCCTAGTCACAGTTTCCACCCGCACTCCACAGGAGGGGACTATGCAGGGTTACATGGGGCAGGGGTGTTCCAGTCTTGACGACCTACCACAGACTTCTTTTACATTAACAGTGTTTGTCCATTTTGCTGATGTCATCGCACATATTTGTAGCCTTTCATTGTATGAATATGCTATAGTTTCTTAATCTCCTCTCCTGTTGTTGGACATTTTTCTCCAATCTTTGGCTATTATGAATAAAGCTACCATGATTATTCTTATACCAATTTTTTGTGGACAATTTTTTTCATTTATCTTGGATAAATACATAGAATTAAATTGGTGGTCCCTAAGAAAAGTATAACTTCTTTATGAAAAGCAGTCAACCCATTTTGCAAAAGTCGTTTTACCATTTTATACTTGTAAAAGCACCAATTGAGATTTCTGGTTTGTTGTATGTCCTCACCAATATTTGGAGTTCTCAGTTTAGTTATTTATTCATTTATTTTAGTTTGAACCATTTGCATTTTCCTGATGACTAATAATCCTCAATGACGTACTTTTTCATAGGGTTAGTGGTCATTTCCTTGAAAAGTGCCTGTTCATGTCTTTGGTCCATTTTTGATGTGATTGTGAGGCACTTTATCATAACACTTAGGAATTCTTCAGACAAGGGTACGAGCTCTTTGACAGATATATCTTTTATGGACAATTTCTCCCAGTCTGTGGCTTGCCTACTCATATTCTTGAGTATCTTTTGATAGTCAAACATATTTAATCTTGAAGAAGTCAAGATTATTGATTTTTAAATTTAATGGCTGGTGTTTCTGTGTCCCTTTTAAGAAATCTTTGCCTCCTGAAAGGTTGCAAAGATATTTTCCTGTTTTCTTCTAGAAGCTTATGACTGAAAAGTATTTTTTTCCATATAAAATTCTAGGTTAAGATTTTTTCCCCAGCAATTTTAAAGATTTTCTTCTATTTTTTCGGTTTGTATTATTTCCATTGAGAAATTAGGAATGTTTTTGTTTTTGTTCTCCTGTGTGACATGTTTCCTGTCTCTCTAATTGTGTTTTTCAGGCCTAGAATTTCCATTTGCTTCTTCTCATTCCTTTTCTGTTTTCACTTTTTCTACTGAGATTTCTGATCCATCTATTCTTTGTATCTATCTTTTCCTTTAAATACTTGAACATATTTATAATAACTCTTTTCAAGGTCTTATCTAGTAATTTCAACATCCATATTATCTCTGGGTCACATTGTCCTGCTTCTTTGCTTATCCAGTAATTTTTTTTAACAGACTTTATTTTTCTAAAGCAGTTTTAAGTTCACAGCAAGATTGAGCATAAAATACACAATTCCAATATAGTCTCTGCCCCCAATCAAACCCCATGAAAACTCCCTCACCAGAGTGGTACATTTCTTACAACTGATGAACCGACATTGGCACATCGTAATCACCTAAAGTCCGTAGTTATATTAGAGTTTACTCTTGGTGTTGTAAATTCTATGGGCTTTGACAAATGTATAATGACACGTATCCACCCACCATTTCAGTATTATACAGAGTAGTTTCACTGCCCTGAAAGTCATCTGTGCTCCGCCTATTCATCTCTCCCTCCTCCATTTCCCTGGGCAATGATTGATTTTTTTACTACCTCCATAGTTTTGCCTCCTCTGAAAAGTCATACAGTTGGAATCACGTAGTGTGTAACCTTTTCAGATTGGTTTCTTTCACTTAACAATATGCATTTAAGTTCCTCCATGTCTTGTTATGTCTTGATAGCTTATTTCTTTTTAGCACTGAATAATTTTCCATTGTCTGGACATACTAGGGCTTATTTATCTACTCACCTATTGAAGGACATCTTGGTTTCTTCTACCTTTTGGCAATTACGAACAAAACTACTGTAAACAGTCATGTGCAGGTTTTTGTGCGGACATAAGTTTTTAACTCCTTTGGGTCCAAACCCAAGGAGCATGACTGCTGGACTGCAGGATAAAAGTATGTTTAGTTCTGTAAGAAACTGCCAAATTGTCTTCCAAAGTGGCTTACCGTTTTGTATTTCCAAGAATGAGAGTTCCTGTTGCTCCACATCCTAACCAGCATGTGGTTCTGTCAGTCTTTTGAATTTTAGCCATTCTAATGGATATGTAGTGGTATCTCATTATTTAAACCTGCAATTCTTTAATGACATGTGATGTTGAGCATATTTTCATATGCTTACTTGCCATCTGTATATCTTCTTGTCTGTTAAGGTCTTTTGCCCATTTTTTAATCAGGTTGTTGGTATTCTTATTGTTGAGTTTTAGGGGTTCTTTGTGCATTTTGGATTACAGTCCTTTATCAGTTGTATCATTCCCAAATATATTCTCCCAGTCTTCAGCTGATCTTCTCATTGTCTTGACAGTGTCTTTCCTGGAGAAAAAATTTCAGTTTGAGTGAAATCCAGCTTATCAATTATTTCTCTTATGGATCGTACCTTTGGTATTGTATCTAAAAAGTCATCACCAAACCCAAGGTAATATATATTTTTCTCCTATGTTTTCATCTAGGAGTTTTATAGTTTTTCATTTTACATTTAGATCTATGATCCATTTTGAGTTAATTTTTGTGAAGTATTTCAGGTCTTTGTCTAGATTCATTTTTTTCCAAGTATGTGGATGTCAGTTGTTCCAGTGTCATTTGTTGAAAAGTGTGTCTTTTTTCCATTGTATTGTTTTTGCTCCTTTGTCAAAAGTCAACTAACTATATTTGTGTGAGTCTATTTCTGGACTCTATTCTGTTCCATTGGTATCTATTCTTCCACCAATACCACAGTATCTTTATTGCTATAACTTTATAGTAAGTCTTGGTTGGGTAGTGTTGGTCCTTGGATTGTTCTTCTCATTCAATATCATGTTGGCTATTCTAGATCTTTTTCCTCTCCACATGAGCTTTGGAATCAGTTTGTTGATATCCACAAATAACTTACTGGGATTTTGAATGGGATTTCCTTGGATCTATAAATCAAGTTGTGAAGAACTAACGTCTTGACAATATTGAGTCTTCCTACCCATGAACATGGACTATATCTCCATTTATTCAGTTCTTTTCTGATTTCCTTCAGCAAAATGTTGTTTTCTTCATATAGACGTTGTACATATTTTGTTAGATTTACACCTAAGCATTTATTTTTGTGGGGTGTTAATGTAAATGGCATTGTGCTTTTTAATTTCAAATTACTTTGTTAATTGCTGTTATATGGAAAGGCTGTTGACTTTGGCATATTAAGCTTGCATTCTTCCATCTTGTTATAAATGCTTAATAGCTCCAGTATTTTTTTGTCAATCCCTTGGAATTTTGTATATAAACAATCACGTCAAGTACTAACAAAGACTGTTTTATTTCTTCCTTCACAATCTGGGTAGCTTTTATTTCTTTTTCTTGTCTTATTACTTCAGCAAGGATTTCAAGTAGGATGCTGAAAAAGATGGAGGAGAGAAGATATTCTTGCCTTGTTCTTGATCTTAATGTGAAATCTTCTAGGTTCTCACCATTAAGTAATATGTTACCTGTATTTTTTTTGTGAATTTTTTTATAAAGTTGAGAAAGTTCCCCCTCTATTCCTAGTTTACTAAGAGTCTTTTTAATATAATGAATTGGTATTGAATTTTATCAAATGCTTCTCCTGCATCTATTGATATGATCATTTTATTTATTTGTATCATTAATGTTATTGATTACATAATTGATTTTTGAATGTTGAACTAGCCCTGCATACCTTTAATGAATCTCATTTGATTATGGGATTCAATTACTAATATCAAATACACTGTTGGATTTGATTTGCAAATACTTAGTTGAGAACTTTTTCGTCTCTGTTCATGAGAAATGTTGGTCTAGTTTTGTCCTTGAATGTCTTTGTCTGGTTTTGGTATGCAACTTTTTATTTTATACTGGATGTTGTGGTTGATGCTATGTAGTTGAGTGTATAGATTTTGTTTATTTTCCTTTAAGGAATGTTGTGTTTTATTCTGGCAAGCAGTTACTTAACTGATAGAGCTGCTTCGTTCTTTTGACAGACTCCCTCATTGACCGGACTTTAGTCAGGCTCCTCAGAGCCCTTGTCTCTATTCAGCCTAGAACTTGGGCTCTGTCCTTGGCCTGCCTAGCTCAGTTTTAGCAAAGAATCCTGGTAAGTCACTTTGGTGAGAATCCTCTTGCCTTTGATATTTGATCAAGTTCCTCATCCCTCAGCTTACATATCTAATCTTTGAATTTACCCCCTTGGTTTGTCTTTTGCAAGAATCCTGTTACAGCTGTTTAGCAAGTTTATCCCACCCTTAATATCTAATCAAGTGCCTCTTAGAATTTCTCACTCACTGACCCTCTCACTTTGCTCATTGGCTATAAATCCCCAGCTGCCTTTGCTGTATTTGGAGTTGAGGTCAGTATCTCTCCCCTATGGCAATAGTCTTGAATAAAGTTTTCCTTACCATTTTAGAAAGTGTCAGAGTAATTTTTAATTTATACTTTTGAAGCTTTTTCATTTCAAACAGGTCTAGAGTAGACATAACACTAGGCCCAGGGGAGCCCTATTCTCATGGTGTGACCTTTCTGGGATTTCAGTTGAAGGCCCATGTCATTTCCTTAGATATCTCCTTTCAGCTCACAGATTTCCAGCTGCTCTGGTCTTCCTGGCTTCACAGAGTCTGCACATACACAATTTAGTATTTTGGCAAGGACCTCTATGCAGCCATCAGGAGCTCCTTTTCTACTCAGTTCCACCCTCCTTGGTACTATGCCTCTCATCTCGCAGCCACCTCAGCAGTTCCACATTTTGATGTCCGACTCCTCCTCTTAGAGGGACCAACATATTTTGCTTGAGCTTTACCTCCCTACCCTGCAATCTAGCAAGTTCCCCAAGGCAGAAAGCTGAGGATATTGTGACAATGACATTGTGTGTTTCGCTCCACTCTGCTGCCCATTGTCCAACATCTGAAAATACTTGTTTCATATACTTTGTCCAGTGTTACAGTTGTTTATAAAGAGAGGTTATTCCAATATCTGTTACTCTCTCGTGACCAGAATCAGAAGTCTTAAGCTTTACTTGAAGTCCTTTCTTGGCATTAAGTCTTGAGTCTTTGAATTACATTTTCCGAGACCAAATTAAAAATGCAAAAATAAAAAAAAAAAACAAGCAAAAACACTGCATGCTCATGTACTTAAATGTTTTGTAGCACCTCGCTCTCCAACCCTTCCCCTTCTCCAAGTCTGTGTGTGATAGTTTAATCTGTGCTGTTTTCCATCTCTAAGGGAAAAAAAAATCCAATCTAATGTCCAATATTAGTAAAACTGATGCAATTATGTATGTATTTCAGCCTAAGATAAAATAGTTTCAAAATCTGAGAGTTCTTTTCAAAGATCAAGAAACCTCTAGTTATGGAAAAACAAAACAAAACAGTCTTTACAAGGATATGATGCTTGATCATTGGCACTTGACTACTTAGATGTGCTTTTATATGTTTGTAGTCCAGTTTTAAAATATGTTCATATACAGGTAATTTTAGGTAAAGACATGGGATGTCAGTTAAACCTTTTATCAGCTTTAGTAAAGAACTTTCCAGAATGGCATGAAAATGGACAAGGTTGAGACTTTCTTGTATGACATCACAATACGACTGTGCTCATAATCTTTTTCTTTGAATATTGTTTCTGATATGTGACAAAAGAAGCACCTCCATTACATGGAAAATTATAGGTTAGGGTGAAAGCTGTATATTATAACATTCTTCAAGGAGCGCTGGGTGAAGAATTTGTAGTTTTATCACCAATAAAACCCAAAGGAAATTGCATGACCCACTTGGACTCTATTTCAAATTTGTTTCTAAAGCTATACACTGCTCCCCATCCTTATGGCAATAATTCAAAATAACATGGTAATACACAAAAAAGAAAGCCATTTTGTGTTTATATATCAATATATTTATAATTTCTTTTTTCAGGGGGAAAGGTTTGCCTGTGAAAAGATAGTCAACGACCACCACAAAGAAAGCTATGAATAAAGTGGAAATCCTGTGTTTACTGGCTCCTGCAGTTCAGACCAGCGAGGGTCACTGAACTTCACTTCATTTCCTATTCTGCTGTCTGACTCCAACTCTTTGAAGAGCACCATAGGGACGGGATCAGTTTCCTTATGCTAGCAAAAACCACCCAGAAGGATCAACCGCTTTCTCAAGCTGAAATTCCACATTTTTCTTTATGTGGAGTGTATGTGTTCACATGATTGTCATGTACACATTATAATTTTTTTGAACTAGAATTTCAATTTGTAAGTATTAGTAAAGCAAAAATTCTGCTACTGCTGCCCAAACAGCAAGTAGATGCCTTTATAAGATGACTTATTCTGACAATCAGCATTTCCTTCTTACCAATCTAGAATTATGACACTCCTGTGAGGAAACTGGTATCACCAAAGTAAATGCCTAATCAATGGGAGAGCTGTCAGCAAAAATGTTCACTATTTTCCAGGTTGTAGGAAAACAAAAAATAAAATCTTTCCTATGTAGAAGACAGCCTGTGCACACATTTCTGCACTGTAGCCATTCATTTTCTGAAGGTATGATAAAAACGGGTTCCACTTTTTGAGCCTGTTCTTCTCCTTTATTGTAGCACTCTGATTGTACTTACCTCTTCTGCTGCTAGAATTTGTGATACTCTGTCTCAGGGCCTTTGCACTTGCTATTCCTTTTGTTTAAAGTGTATCATCTTCTCTCTTTCTCATCCTTGAGAGCTTAGTTCAAATGTCATTTCTGCAGGAAAATCTTTCCTGACCTGCCCCCAGGATATGTCTTTAAGAGCATGGTTTGCAGTTTCTATTTATAGATTTATGCTTCAATGTGATGAATTCCTGTTTCCACCCAGGACTGTAAGCTCCATAATGACTGAAGCTGTGTATCTTTTACTCACTATTTTATCCCTGAGACCCAGTGCAGTGCCTGACACAGAGTAGACCCTCAGTAGATGAATGCATTTCTAATGTCACAGATATTTTAAAATAAAATTACTCTTGCATTCATCCTTTGTTAGGTTGATGGGTCTTTATTTCCTCTTTCTTCTTTTATTGTTTCCCTCCTTTATTCCTCCTTCATTCTTCTCTTCCATTCTTCCATAGAAGACTCCGGCAGACTTTTTCAAAGGGTAGGAGATGGGGATATCTTATAAAATAGGTCTTGTTTATTGAGACAAGAAATATGTAGGGTTTAATTCTACTCTAAACTACTCTAGCAGAAAACTGCAAGAACTAGAATCCAAGATTTAGAATGCAGATTGCATTCATATGTCTTCACAAATGTATTACAGTTTTCTAGAAGAGTGAGTAGCCATAATACGAGGGGGTCATTACATGTTTGTTAAATGAATAAGTCACCTAAATAGGCAAAAGAATACTAATATGGAACCACTGTGCTTTCACTAACTTGTAAAGTGTATTCTTTTTAGTTAACTCCTTTAATAAGAATTAGTTGTAAACTTTTGTCAGAAGTCTTTACTTATTTATTTATTCTTTCTTTTGGCAGGGGGCAGATCTGCCCTGAGCTAACATCTGTTGCCACTCTTCCTCCCTCTCTTTTCTTTCTCCCCAAAGCCCCAGCCCACAGTTGTAGATTCCAGTTCTAAATCCTCATAGTTCCATATGAGCCCCTGCCACAGCATGGCTACTGACAGATGAGCAGTGTGGTTCTGAGACGAGGAGCTCAACCTCGGCCACTGAAGTGGGGAGAGTGCCCAACTTTAACCACTAGGCAATCAGGGCTGGCTTGGAAATCTTTGAATTATACTAGTGGGCATAGAAAATCATATCACTTCATGCCACTTCAGCAGTTACCATGTCCAGAAAATTATTGCTTCCTTTATGTTATGGCTCTGGAAAGCTCTCATTGGGTATATGTAAACATTTGATACTAAATGTTTCTAACACAGCTAAGTTTCTAATGGTTTGCTTTTTATGTTATGTTGGAAAGAGAAGCATCTTCATGACTCAAATTGTATCAGCACTCCCAAATCTGTTCATCTCTGGGTATTAATGGTGAGAGGGACCCACATGTCTCGAGTTTTATGTGATTTCCATCTTCCTTATTTGTATAAGGAACTTTTTTCAAAGGATAGGATTTATGTTTTAAACATGAGTGAAGGACATAGGTATCCCTAATGCTATAACCTATTTAGTGATTTCCTCACCACCTCAGACTGGAATGTTAACTATTGAGAGGTTAACCTGTAGTCAGGTAGCAGAATTAATTATTTTTGCTGGCCAGAGAGTACACAGTTCGTGGTGAATATTGAGTCACTTAAAAAGTTGGGTTTACCCAACTTTTCCAGAAATCTGCTCTGGGGAGATGCCAAGCCAGTATTTGCAATTGACATGTATTTGTTGAGGATGTTGTAGCAGGTGATAGTGACTTGAATAGGGTCCCTATCCACAAAGCCCTTAAACTCTGGTGAGAGTAACGTGGACACATTGTTAAAAAGCAATAGGCAATCCTTGTCTTGTAAATAACTCATTCAAAGATGCGATTTTTGCAAAATAGTTTTTTTCAATATTTATCTTTTTAATTAACAGACTATTATTTTAAAACAGTTTTACATTTACGGAAAAATTGAGCAGAAAGTATAGAATTTGCATGTACTCATTCTCCCATCTTCTCACGTTCAGCTTCCCTTATTAACATTTTGCCTTGGTGTGGAACATTTATTATAATTGATGAGCAAATCTTGATACATTAATATTGGATAAAGTCCATAGATTATGTTAAGGCTCATTTTTTGTGTGTTTTATACAGTCCTATGAGTTTTGGCAAATGTATGATGTGTATCCACCATTGTAGTATCATACAGACTAGTTTCACTGCTCTAAAAATCCTCCAGGCTCCACCCATTCGTTTCTGCCTTCCCCTAACCACTGGCGACCACTGATCTTTTGACTGTTTCCACTTTTACCTTTTCTAAAATGTCACATAGCTGGAATCATACAGGATGTAGCCTTTTCAGATTGGCTTCTTTCACTTAGTAATGTGCATTTAAGAGTCCCCCATGCCCTATTGTGGCTTAATAGCTCATTTCTTTTTAGTGATGAATAATATTCCATCGTCTAGATGTGCCAGTTTTTTTGCCCATTTACTTACTGAAGGGCATCTTGGTTGTTTCAATTATGAATAAAATTGCTATAAACATTCACGTGCAGGTTTTTGTGTGGACATAAATTTTCAACTTCTTTAGGTAAATTCCAAGGAACACAATTGCTGGATTGGATGGCAAGTCTGTCTACTTTTGTAAGAAGTAGCCAAATATCTTCCAAGGTGACTGCACCATTTTGCATTCCCCCTCACAATGAAGGAGAGTTCCTAGTGCTTCCTGTTCTGTCAGCATTTGGAGTTGTCAGTACTTTAGATTTTAGCCATTCTCATAGGTGTATAATGATATTTCATTATTGTTTTAGTTTGCAATTCTCTAATGGCGTAAATATTGAGTAACTTTTCATATGCTTATTCACTGCCTAGTTTTAATTATTTCCTGAGGTACTTGTAATAATTTTTGAGAGAGAACGATACAAAACCCCAAATGATTCTGAAGGATCAGTGTGGCTTTTTCAGTAAAACTTCTTAGAAAATCATTGTATTTAGCAACTGTGTCAAGTACTCTGACAGGTAAACTACCATTTTTAAAAATACCACACTCAATTGTATATCACCAGACTCAGCTTTCAGTCTACGGTATCATATGGAAAATGCAAGAGCTGCAAATAGCTGCCCATAATAATATGATGATTACCTCTCAACATATTAAAGGGACTTTGATATGAATGGCATGCCTTATGGGTTGGTAATTCATGTGGATAGCTTGTGAATGACCTGTCTACCTGTCTCCCTGCTAGTGTCCTGCTCACGTAGGTCAATCAGGCCTGGAAATGCTATGTTACTTTGACCTCAGTGATGAAAGAGGTACCTGCTCAGAGAACTGAACACCAGGATGCCTGGTCTACGACTTCAGTTTCCCAGCTAGCAACTCTGGTCTCAAAATATTGTAAATGAGATTGTCACTGAAAAACATTCAATTTTTGTATTAAATTTTCACTTGGACATCTTGCCTCCCTGAGGGAAGATGTGACACATTTGAGTGAGTTTCTCTGGGAAACTGAATAATTTTATTTCCTAGAGATCTTAAGAATGAGGTTAAACTATTCTGGCAGAGTTTAAATGCTCTCTGACTTGGATTAAAAGCAAGCCAAGGTCACTTTCTGCTTTGTGATTCTTTTAAAGTAGCTTTTATATTTGAATGTCACTCTCGTGCACTGTATTTAAATAACAGTTAATAAGTTCTTGATTATCTTAAGGATTATTCAAAAACATCAGGATAAACAAGAGTAAAAGGGATTGGAGCTCATCTTTCAATCCCATGAAACACCTGACGTAGTTTATTCTTCTAGCATCGCTAAAGGCTATTAAAATATTTCTGGCAGACTATTGTTCTTAAAAAAACTTTACCATCCCCTGTCAAAATAAATCAAAGCATGCTAATCTCCACATGCACTTAAAAAGGGACCGAAATTATGAGAGATTATTTAAATATATTAGATTACTCCAAATATTGCACCTCTCTTGAATGAGAAGAGACAAATGAATCGAATGTCAGAAAAAGAAATTGTTTCGTTTTATTATAATCATTTTCTCTTCTCTAGAGATAATGAAATACAGCTTAAGAGACAAGAGTGTGAGAGTCAGAGATAGTGCTTTTAAAGGCCAGGAGTTAACGTTTGCTTGAAGATAGACTTGTTAAAAGGCCACTCTCAGTATAACGCTAACGTGTATTCGGTATTATCACAACTGGTGAGGCGACGGAAAGAGGATACTAAATGTAAAAACAGGCTGTTCTGTCTTAGCTCTGACTAAGTACCTAGTGTACTTGAGTAAGTAAAACTTTATTGGAGCAATTATGTTGTCAATATAACTAGATTTCCTTTCCCTTACCTTCCATTTTTGTGTTTGAAAAAATGATCATCTGTTTTATATTTCTTTTAGGATGTGATGATAAAGGATGGGCTTGGCTGAAAATATCAACAGTAATATAAATCTGACACAGTAAGAATAGTTAACCAAGTGGTTTTAAAAAATCTGGTAAATTACAAGAAGAAACTTAATTTAGGAAAAATAACTACAGAAGAATCATAAATATTTTCAAATTTCTCACAAATAAATAAGGTGGCTTTTGAACCCAAGATCTTGAATAAAAACACACACATGTACAAGCACAAACACACACACACAGAGGAAAAAAATAAGCAAGGAAATTCTTTCCAATAGCTGGCTCCGTGAACACAAGCGCTCCCCTGTTCCAGTAGCTGTTGCTCGCCAAATAAAACATCACTGTTCCACTAGGAAATGGCCAGCTAAACAGAAATCGCCATGAATCTGCCGCTGATGAATATACAGACTTCTCCATGAAGTCCCCTGTGTCCAAAATTGTTATAGAGGCTTTTTTGTTGTTTCGGACATTCCCAGTACTGGTTGCTCAGTGTTATGTAAATGACAAATGACTAGAAAAAATATTGGCTTAGGTAAATAAGGAAGTCAGTTTCCTCGTGAAAGGATCCAAACAGGTTCCAGTGCCCTCTGAAGGCAGCTTCTCGCTCTTGGCAGGAACAGGCTGCCTCTCTTCAGTGAACTTGGGTAGTATCGTATTAGGCAGCATGAATTGGGATAGATGGGTCTTAAAGGAGGGAAAAATCCAGAAGGTTCGGTTAGAACCCTCCTGTTTATTCTTAAAATGGACCAGATTTGGTTTTATTTGTGCCTACAAATAAATGGTTGAGAATCTTGTGACTAAGTGAGTCAACATAACAGGTAACTCGTGTGCTCGTCTTTTCCTGTTGACAGGCCTCGTGATTCTATAAAGCATTCAGCAGGGTGAAAAGATTCATTAGTACCTTTTCTCTTTTTGCAAAAGTTGTTGTCCAAGCTCCTTTTTGTAAGGATTTAAGATGTATTTTAATGCACTATATCTAATAATTTTATTTAAAATTGTCAAAGCTTCCAAATCTACACAAAATACTGAAAATAACAGACTTAAATGCAACCACCACCTGTATCAAACGCTAACATAAAAGATACATTATAGTTTTTAAATGGTCGGAAAATAAATTTGAGAAAAAACTTCAACAAAGTTGCCATTGTTTTTTATACCCTAGTCTCAAGTCCAGGAAAGTAGGAGAAATTAAAAACAGAGACACCTTCCAATGAGAATGACATTTAACCACACAAGAATGAGTTACCACAGACCTTAAAATAGTATGAACTGTGAGTGGAGCATGGAAAACTTTATATTAGGAGTTTCTTTCAGCTGAAAATATCTAATATGTAGGTGAGTAACGCAACTATTTGACTTGAGGATTTGTTTTGCAAATCTAAAAGTAGACATATGATAAGTTTCCCCATATTATATCTTCTAATTAGAACTCACGAACCTATTTTTCTGGTCCAGATTTTGTATTTGTTGTTCTGATTAAGTGGCTTTAAATACAAAGCTGTCAAAACAAGGGAAGTCTCCATATTTAGGAGATTGTCTGTAGGGAGAGGCCAGTGTGTAAAGATTTTACCCCTGAGATCAAGCAACTCCTCATCTTTCTCGGTGTGCCTCTGAGGAGTATCTTTAGTGCCACACATTTCTAAGCCATTTCCACACCACACAAGGACACCTGCCTCATTTTGTTAGTGTTGCTTTTTAGTGATTCGAATATGTATTACCCTGCATATCTGCTCTTTATTGCATTTGACTATAAATGACTTGAAGTTTTTACTAATATCCAGTCCATCCTTACAGGCTGAAAGATGTGACTCGTGGTTGAGAATATTTAAAAGAATACGATCACAGAAAAAAGATTTGAGGATACTTTGAGCAATAGTAGCATGTTTGAAATGTATATATATAAATCATATATATATATATGTATATATACATATGTATATACGTGTATCCCCTTACAATGACTAGTTTGAAGAGGACAACAATCATTTATTTATTCTTCTATTTATTCAATGGACATGTAGGGAAATGAAGACCAGATGATTTTCCCAGAAGAATTCTCCCGTCATTTGGCTGGACAAATTATGTGACATGAGTTCATTAAGAACATTATTCAGTTCTACAGTCACCTGTGGGACTCCCTGCTCCCTGTATCCGCCTGCACTCCATTCGGCAAGTTTCCTCACTGTCCCTCTTATGCTGTTCTCATTCCAGCCCCTCTGCCTTTGACTGTGCTCTGCCTCGCAGCTGAAAAGGCTTTCCAACATGCTTTCTAGTTATCCAAATCTTCATAATCCCCCCACCAAAATTAGGTCAAACTTACTCCACAAAACCTTCCCCAGTTTCTCTGACTTCTATTTACTTCTTTGTAATCTCAACTCTTTAGGACAGGTGGCTGGCCTCATCCCGCTGAGCCCTGGTGGATTCAGTGTCTGGAGTCCTTCTCTCTATGCATGGTGTGACTTAGCTTTCTCCTCTAAGGAGGCCATCAGACAGAGACTCCTCCCCCATCTGTCCACCCAGCTTGGAATACCCTCCCTGCAGCCCTTCTTTCTCTGCCCCCATAGTGTAGACCCCAGAATGGTGGCTTAGGAAGATCTGTGGACCGGTAGGCCTTGAAAAAGAAGATTTAGGAGACTGGAGATCTGGATAGAAAGTCTGCAACAGCTAAAAAAGAAAAACCCAAACAAAACCACTTAATCTCTCAGAACTTAGAATTTATTATAAACTTTTGTTTAAATGATATTCCAACAGAATCAAGTCATTTCTGTTTTTTTAAAAAGTATTGTTTATATTTTCAGTTCTTATACTAGTTAACACTTTGCCTCTGTGTAATTAACTTGGTGATGAAAAGATATATGACTTACACAGGTCACAGTCGAGAAGCAGAGAAGAATTAATTTAGAAGCTCTTTATTAGAAACCTATTATGTGTCAGGCACTGTGCTAGGTTCTGGAATAGATAAAATGGGGATATGACAAGATAACACTCATGGAAAAATGAAGGTCAGGGGCGTGAAGAAGTTTTCTAACTCCTTTCCTAACCACGAGCCTGTGATCATATCCAGAACCAATGCATTTTCACTCTCTTTGTCCTCCCAAGTCCCACTTCCTCCATGGAGCCTGACCAGCACCAGGAGTCCCTCTGAGTTGCTCTTTCTTTGGATTCCCTTTAAACTGAAGATCTATGCCTCTCCTTGTCCCTTACTTCTTGAACATCAGCCCTCTTTGACTGTTATTTGTCAAGTTTGAGTTTGCAAGGTTAGCACCTCAAAGTATATACCTGTAATTCCTATGTGCCATTCCTAAGTGAACCATGAATTTTTAAGGAATCAATTGTTCTTGCCACTGAATGCATACATGGAAAAGGTAAAGAAAAATACAGTCGGATATGGATTTTAGCTATATAGTATAGTGGCTTTAGGCTGCTGTTTTTTCCTGAGAACTTGCACCTCTGTTGCTCTGAGATGCAAATTTGGCAGCTTCAAAGAGGGGGAGCATTCTTACAGGAAGCACAGAAATATGAGGGCTGTGCAGCAGATAAGCCCCCTTTATAGAATGTGGAAAGGTGACAGGCCCATCACATACAATTGTGCACAAAAGTGCACAACCTGAATAACCATTCCTAGGGACCCTGTTAGTGGGGATTGCGATGGGAAAAGCTTTCACCAGGAGCACTTGGTGATGATGCTGAGTCCCATGTGTGCGGTATGGGTGATAAAAGAGGAGCCAACATTTAGATGAATTGGAGAGAAAACAGGTAGAGGAGGACTCAGCGAAAGAGACTCTGAGGGCTCCCTTGGTGAGACAAGAGAAAAGCCAGACAGTGTGATGTCACAGATCCATGAAAAGAGAAGACCTCAAGAAGAGTGATCAGATGCTGCTTCAAGAGCGAGGAAGATAAGTCCAATTAGTGTGAAGAGGTAGAAACAAATCTGCAAATTTTACCTGCTAAATTTCAGTCACATTTCATAACTCCACATGTCAATCTTAGGAATCAATTATGCAATCTGGGAAAATCATTGACATGTTTTAGTCCTGTATGCTGCGATTTTAAAATTATTCTCAGAAAGATGACCCTACTAAGTTACATTAAGAGTTTACTCTAAGTTGACTTTTTTCCCAAAGTAGAATAGCCACATGTTTGTATCTATTCATCCACCTTCTCTCTCTCCATCTTCCTGTGGGGAAATACTGCCAAAATTTACATGACCACTGAAGGTTTAACTTGGAATCACGAAGTGGAATAGAGCTAAGTGCTTGTGGAAGTCTGGCAGGCAGGACCGGTGGCACTGTCATCCTTATTGGCTAACTGTAACCAATGGGATCAAAGATGCTTTCATGTCACATACTGAGTATTGGGGACAAGGAGTTAATGCAGAGTCCTCCAATGTCTAATTTGCTCTTAGGGAGTTTGACTTATTCTGTAAATGATGCAACCAGTTCCAGAACAAATAACTTTGATCTTCAACATATTTCTGCAAATGTTTGCCCATTGTGTTAGGAATTTTGCATGTGCCTGTCCGGTTCCTCTCCACCTTTCCTACCTTCCTTTCACCCTGGGGAAGTGACATTTATGAGCTTGGCTCTGCCCGTTTTGTCCAATGGGAATAACTGGCAGGAGATCAGAGGGAAGGAAGACTTCAGGCCATCGGTCCTCTTCTGAATGGGACAGTGGCTGTTTCTTCTACGGAGGGCACAGCTCCTCTTGGCAGATTCAGATGGCTGATTTCTTACCTTGCTCCTATTGCCTTGGTGCTGGATTGTCTCCCTGCTATGACCAGCCCCAGAGTGCCTCACTCTCCCTGTTTCCTTGCCTTACCCGTCCTACACCTTTGGGAATAGCTCTTCATTCAGCTCCTCTCAGCTCACCCCATTCATGTCATTGTCTACTTCCTGCCGGGACCCCGACTGACAGCCTACCTTGCGGGATGGATCACACCCTCTGGCTCATGACAAGATAATTGAAAACTATCAACCATCCACCTTCTGCTCCTTACAATTAATTTAAGTCATCTGAGCTTCATTATCAGAAGAGTTCCGTAAAATAATGTATATCTCACAAGTCACTCCCTCAATTGCATTTAATTAAGAAAAAGTGAACAGGAATGAGGGTGATTTTTGTTTTTCAAACTAATGTTTCTACAAAGCTTCAATTCTCTTCTTTGAATCTCCTGAATCTTCCATCATAATTTTGACTCAACTGCTAATGTAATTCCATGGAATTTAGGATTTCATTTATGTGCACATGCATTTAGGCTGCCTCTCTTTTAAAATATCTTTTAAAATTTAAAACCTTAACATTTATATATTATCCCTTCCACCCTACAGCCCATGGTATTGCCTTAACGTCCTTCCTTTTCTTCTTTCCCCTGAGCGCTGCAATTCCTCTCTCTCTCTTTGCTTTTTCCCCATCATGACTTCTCTCGCCCGTATACCTTTTCCGACCGCTGTCTTCTTCCTGCTTCTGTCAGAGATATTCTGAGGCGTATTTCGCTTATCTCTTTCGTTCAGTTTGGGCTCTTTAAAGAGGGCACATAGAGAAATCTCCACCCACCGGTCTTCTGTTGCCGGGGATCTTAGCATATGTGTCTTGGTCTGAGGGAAGGTTAAGTCACACATCCTTCTAAACTATATTCATTTATGTTGATTGTGTTTCTCCCAGTGGTTGTTTAAGTTAGATATCTACCTTTTATTTCCAAACATATAAGTCCTCTAATTTGGGGTTTCTCTCAATTTCAACTAGTTGTTTGTTCTACAAACAGTTATCTGTGTTTATGACGTGTGTGATATGACCTGCCTTGCTTCTGCAAAACAAGGCAAGCTCCCAGAGAGGAGAGCTCTGTGTGCACAACCAGCCTTCACTGCGGCCCAGATTCCAGCAGTGAGACCTTAGAGAAAAGCTTTTCCTGATTGTATGAGCTATTAGAATCTGATATAAAATTTCACTTAGAGGTTCCTATGAATTGCTCTATATGTCAAAAACTCTCTCTCACAATATTATTTTGGTATCTGTGGCTGCCACAATAACTGCACATGATATCCTAGTTCCTCATGTGATGGAGATAAATCGCTTTTGGGAGACCCCATTCATTCTTATTCTTAACAGACAGATTGGGTTTTATTAATACATTTTGTGTTTCAGAAAGCACAAAGGAAATAGAGGATGAAATACTTTATCAAACGCAAATCTGTTTTCCTTCCTAAGGAAATGGTGAAAATTGAGAGTTATAAAAATACATAACAAATACCAAGTTAATACTATTTAAGCACAACTGTTTTATTAAAAGTATTTATATTAGCTGCCCATGAAAAAGATAGCAAAGGAAAGCTGCTGTAGTGGAGTATTATTTTAAGTAAGACTCTCAAGATTTCTGAAACTTGATTTGCTCTTTCAGTAAATTAAAGTGCCATTTATCATTATCATCAACATCAAATAACTTTTCTCAAGCACCGCACATGCCAGCTCTCTGCTGGGAGTCTTCTAAAGCAAGGTCAAGGGAAATGACACCTCCCCTCAGGAGCTCACAGTAGATGCTAATGATGTGGACAAATATGCACAAACGCAATGGATAGTGTCTTACAGAGTCCAGTCGTTTTGCCTAAAGATAGTGAAGTGAGCCTACACCATTAAGGGTTTGCCATCCTCACAGCAATATATAGGGATTTAGAGCTAGACTCAGTTGTAAAATATTTGTTTAGAAACATAAGACAATTCATGTGACTTGCATTGGTATAAATTTGTTATACCATTATGGAAGAAATTTGGCATCATTTTTTACAACTAAAAATTAAATATTTTTTGATTCAGTAATTCCACTTTTAGAATTTTTATCTTACTGATATACTCACATAGGAGCATTTATTCGTTGCAATATTATTTATAAAAGGAGAAAAAGACAGGATAACCTAATGGTCATCATAAGGATCTTGTTAAATACACTATGCTGTGTCTACACAATAGAATACAACACAGCTTTAAGAAAGAATGAGGAAATTCTTTATGCACAAATACAGAAAAATCTTCAAGTGAAAAACAAGCAAGATACAGAGCAGTAAGAAGAATAAAGAGCTTTTTATTTGCTCTTATTTGTTTTTTTGTGGAGAAGATAAAAGTATGTGTTTGTATGTAACATATACATACATACTGCAGCTGACGGACAGAGATGGAAGAGAGATTTTCATCCTATACCTTTTACACTTTATAAATTTTATTAACTCATGTGAAAACATTATATATTAAGTCAATTTTTTTTTTGAGGAAGATTAGCCCTGAGCTAACCACTGCCAGTCCTCCTCTTTTTGCTGAGGAAGACTGGCCCTGAGCTAACATCCATGCCAATCTTCCTCTACTTTATATGTGGGACGCCTGCCACAGCATGGCTTGCCAAGCAGTGCCAGGTCCGCACCCAGGATCCGAACCGATGAACCCCGGGCCGCAGAGGAAGCGGAATGTGCGAACTTAACCGCTGTGCCACCAGGCCGGCCCCTAAGTTGAATTTTAAAGTTTAAAATAGTACTTTTAGGAAAAAAATAAAAAGAGGTGCTACATATTTCAGTATACGCATCTCTTTAACTTGTTTTTTCTTTGAGTGAAATGTCCACAGTATCAGCTAGCAAATGTTGTTAGAGCTACAACGGCTTTTCTCTGCTCCCTTCCCCAGCAAACTTCCTCCTGCAATAACGTGCACAGATGACTTCAATGGAACCCCATTTTGAGCCTGTTTCTGTGGTCAGCGTACATCACCTCTGTGATTAACAAGTTCCTTAAATGTAATACCAGCTTGATGAAGCAGTTTGTCTTTTATTTGCTCTGTGGTATTTTTTCAATTAATAATCAACCAATAAATATATATCAAACATCTGCTATGTATATGTGTATATAGAGCACACACACATTAAATAAACTTCAAAGGGAGCCTTTTAATTCTAAGTTTTCATAGAATAATCAGTGACGATCACCCACATCCTCTAAGTGTGTACAACCTTCACTAGCCCAGGCGATGTGTTTTCTATTTTTGCATCTAATATTGTTTATTTATTCTGTCCTTATATGGCAGACCTCCATGTCTTTGCATTGCTTACTCGATGAACCTTTCCTGACCATGAAGAGGCGAATTTAACCCAGTTGTGTCAGCACAACAGACTTGTTTAATGGTTTTGTTATGTTTTCTGTTTCTGTTTCCAATTACTTTCTTAATTGTGTCCTAAATTTTGGAATTATTTTTGAGAGATGAAGTGTGGGTTGGCTGGGAGTGAACTTCAGATGATAGAATCAGTTTGGAGGGTCAGAAAGGAAAGATACCAGAGCCGATCACTGGAAGCCAAATTTGGCTCATTC
The DNA here is from genome assembly GCF_041296235.1 of Equus asinus. Lineage (NCBI taxonomy): Eukaryota > Metazoa > Chordata > Mammalia > Perissodactyla > Equidae > Equus > Equus asinus. Next base: position 10,556,381 of record NC_091795.1, read on the forward strand.
CCTGCCACGCTTGGAGGCTCTGCCTTGTCCTTGGGGAGTTTATATTAAAGTTCATCAGCCTTTTTGCTACTCATTCCTGGACTTTCTTGGTTATCAAATTAGCATTTCACTGCTTGAAGCTGCTTATCAGCAACAGCAACATGGAGATGTTACTATATATTCATCATTACAAATAGTTTCACAAAAAGAATTTTGGTTACGGAACTTATTCTTTGAGAATTTCTATTTTACAATTCCTCATAGGGAAAGAATCTATTCGTTTCTGTTCTTTGATCCCTTTTCCCGAGCTGGTGACTTATCCGTAACCAAGCAAACTTTTGCAGGCCATTTTTACATCTAACTGCATTAGAGTCACCAGCTGTCCCTTGTTTATTTGCTTGTTTAGAAACACCTCCTGCCCTCATCAAAGAGCTCTAGTAAGATTAGAACATAAGATCCCCAAGGGAAAGGAGTCATCTCCAGGACTTATGACAGGGCCTGGCACAGAGCACACATCCAGTAAATATTTGTTGAATGACTAAATATTTGTTGAATGAATTAGTTAGACAGGATTCCTCTATATAGAAAGCATGTTTCATATTGCATCAAAATCACACTAGATTTTCTTTTATTTGCGATGGAATTATTGAAGGAGATTGATCTCTAAAAAGTATTTGACAGAATGGGTCCTTGCAGGGTCTATTGGTTTCCCAGGGATGCTGGAACAAATTGCCACAAGATGGATGGCTTACAACAACAGAATGATCTTATTCTTTCACGGGTCTGGAGGCCAGAATTCTGAAATCATTGTGTCAGCAGGACCACACTTCCTCTAGACGTTCTAGAGGAGAAGCCTTCCTTGGCTCTTCCAGCTTCCGGTGGCTGTCGGCAATCCTTGACTTGCTTGATTTATGACCATATCACTCCAATCTCTGCCTCCATCTGTATAGCACCTTCTCCTGTTTGTCTTCATCTGATCTGTCTTTTATAAGGACATGTCATTGGACTTAAGGCCCATCCAGAAAATCCAGGATAATCTTGTCTCAAGATCCTTAACTTAATTACATATGCAAAGACCCCTTTTTCAAAGAAGGTAGCATTTATAGGGTCTAGAGACATATTCCACCACACAAGAGTTATTTGGAAACAGCATTCATGCTCAAGTGACCTACAATGAGAATATGGAAATTATCTTTGGATCAGTTAGTTGGTTTTCTGATAAAGCTATGAAAGGGCCCTTAGTGAGATGCAGATTTGGGGACTATTCTACAAATGGCAGAGACATGGACACCCCCCCCCCCACTCCAAGAACTGCTAAACAAGGTGGACAAAAGTACTATGTCTAGACGTTTTGGCTCAAGAATAAGTTGTACCATGCAGTTTGCCATTTCCTTCCCATGCCCACCTCCATCTTAATGAAAATGAAGATGGGTAAGCATGTAATTTGATGAAGGATGTGGTTTGTACATGGAGATGCTGGGAGCTCAGTGGGTCTTATTCCTTGCAGCAAGAAAAAAGACAAATGGGTTCAGTGGAAAAGGAAGTGCAGGGAGAGAGAAGTGAGTCAAGGGATTAAGGACTGGAGGGCATGGAGTCATTTGGAGTTATGAGGCGATCAAACATAGGGACGGTGGGATCAAGTGACACCACTCTAATCTCTCATGCCTCCCCTTCCATGTTTGTTAGAGCAGCAACTTCAGGCTATAATGAGTGCCAAAGGTACGTGTGATCGGGAGAATTCTCTGTAGAAGATTAAGAAAGGAGATAGGTTGAGAAGAGGTGCCACCTTTGCCTGGGTGACAATGTAAGGTGCCTTGGCCTCATTTAACATTTATGAGACCAGTACTTTTTAATGCATTAATGAAAAAAATACAAATCAAACACCACATAAACGCTGACTCTTTGTTGAACAGGGGCCACACTAAGCGTCTAGTTCCTGCAAAGAAGTTGACCTGAAGGCACCCTGAGTTACCATATCTGAATTATCTGCCATGTTATTTAACTTACTGCCTTCCATGAGACATAATGTAGGGGAGAATATGATGGAGCACAGGCTTGTTAACCGTATATCATGTGCCTTGGACTGATATCAAATGTTGTATTTTCCCTCCAGGAGGCCTGGGAGAAAAGCCCATTATGGAAAAGATATTTGAAAATCCCTTAGCCACAGACAGGGTGACGGGCCTCTCTGGGCATTATCTGAAATGGTCAGTTCTCACATGCTCCATTTCAGTTAGCAGGTGTTTCCCGTTCCTCAAGAATTTTATATGCTGGGACAATGCAGTGATCTTTGTCTATTTCCAACTCTCCTCAGTCAGGATGAGACATCCATCCCAGCACCAGGAAGCACATCTGGGAGAGGATGCCTGTGAGGATGGTGAGCTCTGGAGCACGCTGATTGGACCACGCCCACTAGTTAGCCCCAGGGCCTTAGTTTTCAGACAGACATTTTCTCTATGAGTTCCCACTATGAATCCTGGTTAATAGCTTCTCTGGTTAATAGTTTCTGCTGGTTGGTAGTTTCTGGGCCACTTAGCATTTGGAGATATGTATCTATAGACTCTCCAGTGATTGACTCATGGTAATTTCAGACCAATGACCATTAGACTTGACACTAATCCTTACCTGTCAGCCCAGAGGCCAAGAACTAAATCATCACAAGACCAGTGGATTCCGTCACAGTGAGAAGCATTCCTTTCTGCTCAGCATTTAAACTCACCGGAGAGGCAGAGCCATGGAGGTGGCTGGCAGCGCCATGCTCCAAACTCCATGCGCAGTCAGGTGAATGCATAAAGAGTTTCAGTCTCTGGGGCTGTTAAATTTGGCATTTGACACAAGTTCTAAATTTTCTAAACTAATAAACAAATATTTTTCAGCCTATTTATATTTTGCACCCAAACATGAAGCACATCGCTGGCAGAGAATATGTAAATACTTTTGAAGACCCTCCTCTGCTGCAACCCACTAAATGGAAATCTTTGTGGCTTGTTCAGAGTGGTCAGGCTCTCCAGGCTGTGGCGGGCCTCCGTGTATACTTTGGAAAAGCTTCCATGAGGTGGGCCTACCTGAGTGGCACCCAAGGCCAGACCCAAGCTCTACCTGTAGTCTGAGGTGAACAGTAAGTTATCCATACAAAGTTGCCCATATTTGATGGTGGTTGACAGTCAGTTTCATATGATTTAATCGACTACCTTTCAAAACAAGGCTTTCACGCTGTGTTTGTAGTTGTCCAACGTGCTTGTCTAGTTTGCATCCAATGTATACAATTTGCAAATGAATATAATTCAATTGTAAAAGTTATAACTAATCAAGGAAGCTGAGACCAGAAGTGGTTAAGACTTTAGATTCTAGTGTTAGACTCTGGAGGATTTATTGAACTTAGCCTCAGCTTTCTCATCTGTAAAGTCCTGGGAAATCATACACAACTCTGCTGTGAGAAGTCAATGAGAGAGTCACAGAAAGCTTTTGGTGGAATGCATGACTTACAGGAAGGGTACAGTAAATGTTTTCTACTACTCTCAGTGTTTTCTTCCCACTTCTCTTCTTTTCTCCTTTCCATCTTTTTCCTGTTATGAGTGGAGCAGCATTAATAACACACACACAATGAACAAAAGGGACATTGCTAAACCAGATGTCTATGTACATGCATATATCTGTATAGCTGTGATCACGGTGCACACCATTCCATATTGCACTTTGTCAATTATTTAATCTTGCAATTCATATATAATGTATATGTAATATATTTCTAGATCAGAGGTCAGCAAACTATGGCCCATGGACCAAATCCAGCCCTCTGCTTGGTTTTTAAAGTAAACTTGTATTGGAACACAGCTGTTAGGAACGGAATTGCGTTACCCCAAAATTCATATTGGGAAGCTCTAACGCCCAATTTGACTGTATTCGGAGATACGGCCTTTCTAGAGAAATTTAAGGTTAAATGAAGTCATAAAGGTGGGGCCCTAATCCAATAGGACTGGTGTCCTTATAAGAAGAGGAAGAGACACCAGAGATCTCTATTTTTCCACACACATATACACAGAAGGAAAGGCCACATGAGGACAGAGCGAGAAGCCAGCCGCCTGCAAGCCAAGGAGAGAGACCTGGGGAGAAACCAAACACGCCGGACACCTTGATCTTTAACTTTCAGCCTCCAGAAGGGTGAGAAATAAAGTTTCGTTTTTTAAGCCCCCATGTCTGTGACATTTTGTTTGACAGCTCCAGAAGGCTAATACAACAGACATGCCCATTTGTTTCTCAATGGCCATCCAAGCCCAAAATCTTTACTGTCTGATCCTTCATACAAAAAGCCTACCAACCAAGAGAGTCTTTGCAATTTATCTTTTTAACGGCAGCATAGCATCTGTTGATGAACTTCTAGATACGTCAAATTTATGGTTTTGACAGACACCGCAATAAACCTTTTAGAGCATGTCTTTATTTTCTCTCACTTAATTCTTTTTTTTTAGAATAAATTCCAAGATATGGTATGGCCTACCCAAAAGGTATGAGCTCTCTTATGACTTTCTATATTACCATTTTTCTTTTTAAAAATGTTGTCTCATTACAAGAAAAAAAATTTGTAACCATGCATGGTGACGGATGTTAACTAGACTTATTGTGGTGATCATTTCACAATATATACAAAGTCAAATCATTATGTCATACACCTGAAACTAATAGGATATTACATGTCAATTATAGCTCAATTAAAAAAAAAGAATATTGCTAGGATACATTCCAGAGTTGGAATATGGACTGTAGAGCAAATTTGTAAAATCAATGTTAAATTTCCTGAATTTGATAGCTGTGCTGTGGTTATGTATGAGAATATCCTTCTGCTTAAAAAAATGTCAAAATGTTAAGAGGTCAAGCTGCATAAGCTGTGATTCAGAAAACATGTATGTATATATTGAGAGAATAGTAAAAGGGAGAGAAAACTCACGAGAACCACTACATACCACCCAAATGGCTACTATTTTTAAAACTAACAGTACCAAAATAGGCCAAGATATGGAACTACTGAAGACAACCATTTCTAACTACCATTTTGGGGATAGTATATTTTGTATTATACATTAATTATATACTTTAAAAAATTTACACTTATAAACATTATTTTTCTTAAATTCCATAAATCTAAATTTATAGCAGCAGTGTTTAGGCGTGATCTATTTTGCCTTAAAAATGACAGAACTTATTTTGAACCTAAATGTTAGATAATATGATGCTATCTGGTAATTCCCTAAGCAATTTAGATTAAAAGGTATAACTTTTCATGAAAGTGAATTAATCTTTCTTGTTTAATTTTGAACCTGCTACAAAATAATTCATCTCTCACATTTTCCTGTCACTTCTGGTATAAATTTCTAGCATCAAATAAATTTTAATTTAATTATAGACATAAAAAATATTAGCCCTATTGGCCCAGTAGCAGTGTTTGGCTGTGTGAGTCTCAACAGTAGTGCTTCCCCAACAAAGGGCATTGATTTTTGCTCTGATTTGCACATAAATATCACAGTCTGAACAAATCAGCAACCTAAAAGCACCTTATGCACTCATAGGCTAGGCCACAGATGCCCTATAAATTTCTGCCTTAATTTGCTATAACCATTGTTTCAAGGGATTACTTTTGAATTCACGTTTTGTTTCCTCTGTTGGTTCTCTCTTATGCTACCTTGCCTAATTTGGATTTTAGTCTCCTTTCTCTGGACCTGGATTGGACAATCTGCCCTGTCCTCCTGAGGTGAGGCCCAGTAAGTCACAATGTTCCTGCGTGTCCTATTTTGCATGCCTCAGCCTCATAGACTAGTTCTATCCACTCTCACACCAAACCCATGCTCCTGGAATCCCACACAGGAGATTTGCACTGCTGAGAGAGTTGAGTCAACTCTGGAGTCCCTACCTTGGGGATGTAGCTCCCCTTCCTGACTTGTTCACCATGCTGTCAATATCACTGCTCTGACAATTTCATTGCTGACAGGCTCCATTAACACTTCCAGTGCTTTTACACCATTCTTTTTCTCCAGAAATGTTTTTTTTTTTTTTTTATTAATGTTATGATAGATTACAAGCTTGTGAAATTTCAGTTGTACATTTTTGTTAGAAATGTCTTAATCTTAACCTAGGGATAGGTTCTTCTGCATTTCTCTTGCAAGTTGGTCCTGAAACCAGCTGGAGAAATTCATTCATTCACTCATTCACCAAACATTTATCAAGTGTTTATTAGTTGTCAGACATTCTTCTAGGCAGTGGGATTCACAATAACTAAAACAGGCATTTGGGGGAAATAGATAACAGGAAGATAAGCCAATAAAATGCGTGGACTATTTGATGGTGATAGGACCAAAGGGAAAAGTAAGGGAGGGGATCAAGAGTGCTGAGGTGGAGGGCAGTGACACTTTGTGATGTAAAAGGCTTGTTAAGGAAGCTCTCACTTGGCAGACCCAAGGAAGTGACAGGATGAACCATAAAGAAACCCTGGGGAAAATGATTCCAGGCAGAGGAAACAAAAAGTGTTAACTTCCAGGGAGGAGATGGGACATCCCTGGAATGTGTGAAGAAGCATTTGGAGGCCATTGTAGCTGGAGCAGAAGATGAATGGGAAAAGTAGAAGAAGGTGAGGTCAGACAGGTAATGGGGGCCAGATTAAGGGCATGGTAAGGACTTGGCCTTTGAATGGAGGAAGATTAGAAATAATTAGAGAAATTAAGTAAATGAGTAACAAAGCTGACAAGTTTTTACAGAATCATCCGTGTCACTGTGAGGAAGGATAGAAGCTAAACAGAGTTGGGAGGTGATTGCAGTCATCCTGGAGAGAGGTGATGATAGCTTGGATGAGTAGGGGTGAGCGATGTGGTCAGCTTCTGGATATAGTCTACAAGGAGAGCCTAAAGGATTGACTGACACACCAGTAGTGGTGTTAAAAGAAAGAGAAGTCAAGTTTTTTGGAATGTACAGGAGGAAAGATGGTCTCATCACTGATGGAGGACAAGATGGTGGAGGAAAGTAAACCAGGGTTCACTTTGGAGCATTTTAAGTTTGACAGGTTAAAATGGTTCAAATACCTATTGCAACAAGGGGGAGTGGTTCCCCACACCGATAGGCAATTTTTTGAACACCAGCTGGTTGTCCTACGATTTAACTCAATTCTGACACTATCTACGTGGAGATAGCATCAAATCGCACAGGGCTTAGTCCCCCAACTTGAGATGCCAATTGCAAATCCAGGTTGTCACCTGGGCTTCTGACTAACTGACTATAAATCAGATGTTCCAATGACCTCCTCCTTGGGTTTGATTAATTTGCTAGAGTGGCTCACAGAACTCAGGGAAACATTTTACTTACCAGACCACTGGTTTAGTATAACAGCACGTAACTTAAGAACAGCCAGAAGGAAGAGATGCATAGGGCAAGGTATGTGGAAGGGCATGGGCCTTCCATGCTCACTCTTAGCGCACCACTCTTCTCGAATCTCGGTGTGTTCACCAACCCAGAAGTTCTCTGAACTTTTTTTTTAACTTATTATGGAGGCTTCTTTATGTAGGCCTGACTGATTAAATCATTAGCCATTAGTGATTAATTTGAACTCTAGCCCCTTTCCACTCCCCTGTGGTGCTGGGTGGGTGGGATTGAAAGTTTCAACCCTCTAATCACAAGGAAACCAGCCCTTATTCTTAGGTCCTTTCCCAAAGTCACCTCATTAACATAAACCCAGTTGTGGTGGGAAGGGGTTTGTTGTGAATAACAAGACCCCCATTCCACTTTGATGTCTCTGAAGTGTTTTCAGAAACTAAGGACTGGAGATCAAGTATTACAATGAAAGATACTCCCATTGCTTTTATCTCTCAGGAAATTCCAAGAGTTTTGGGAACTGAGAGCTGAGAACTATGGACAAAGACAAAATACATATGAGAAATATATATTTGGTCAAGAATCTGAATGACCAAATATATATTTCTTATAAATCACAATATTGTACACGTGAGTTAGAAATGCAGCTGGGAAACATAGCAGACAACTGGATAAATGTGTCCAGAGCTTAGAGGATAGGTCTGAGCTAGACATGTAATGTGGGAATCAAAGTAGGTAGACAAAGGAAGACACTCCACATTTTAAAGGGTGGAGAAATGATGAGGAACCAGCAAAGAAAATTCAGAAGAAGCAGTCAGTGAGATGGGAACAAAACAAGGAGAGAATTGTCTTCTGGAAGCCAGGTGAGGATATTTTAGGGCTGAGAAATTAACTGCCTGAGATCCTCCTCATAGGTCTGCTGCAAAGAGGACTGAGGAATAATGTATAGGTCACTAACGATCTTAATAAAAACAGTTTTGTTGGTACTGTTAGGTGGAGCAAACACCTAATTGGAACAAATTTAAGAGAAACTAGGAGAGAGAAGCTTGAGACATCAATATAGAGGAATCTTTTCAGCATCTTTGCTTCAAGAGACAGTAGTCAATTGACAGAATGGTCAAACCACGGTCAGCTGTTAGGAATATACAGACATCATTGTGACAGAGACCAAGCTATGTGTTTACCAAACTCCATGTCTTTTCTCTGCTAGGCATAGATCTAGAGATTCCCTTTCCAGGCTCACTAGGCATGACTGGATTCCAGTCTATGGACTGTCAATGGAAATGCTGCATTCCATTGTCGGGACTCAACTTTAAAAATATTTCCTACCCCATCTCCTCTCTTTCTCTTTCCTTCACTTGTGACTGTTGCATTGGATCTGGGGAAGATTCAGACACCCTAGGGAGAGTGGGGTCATGAGTATCTGTGTAGAGCAGAGCCATAATACCAACCCACTTTGGATTTTATTATGGTAATGAGCATATGACATTGAGGGTTGGGGCTCTCTTTTGTAGCTATCAGTTTACCAGGACTAAGCAACCTTGAATTTAACCATCTCAGTGAAAGGACTCTATGAGCTTCCAGTTCAGGTTAATATTTCCTAGTCTATTTCATATTTTGGTAAGATTTCTGTATTGTGGCAAAACGCCTAAAATTTACTTGCATTGATTAATGAGTCACAGAAAGTGATATAAAGATTTATAAATTGATGGTTTTGAGGTGTTTTTTGATTTTGCAAGCTCTTGGCCTATCTGTGGTTGATTGGGTGAATTTCCTGATGGAAAACACCTAAAGGCTGTCATCCACTGGCTGAGGTCTCTACCTTTTGGAACCGCACTCAAGACCTTCTACAATTTGTACATAGAGATCTAGTTTACTATTTTGAGTTTCCAATTGTGGTTGCCTTTTCCCAACTCCACCACCTAATGAACACTATTAAGAATCCCAGGTAGAATCACAAAATATGAACACATATCTCCTTAGACCAATTTATAAACTATGGCTCCAGCAGTCAAAAGAAATAACTTTTATTCCTCTTATAACTCCCTATAAGCCTTTGTTAAGATTTTCATTGATTTAAATTGCTATAATAACCCAATACTTCAGGTAGTCTCGTTTTGAAAGGAAGCATTTTACATAATATACATCAATTACTTGAAAAGACGTTTCTGTGTGAGGATCAGAGGCAATCTGTAACTTTCAAATGTAGATTTCATGATGTCCATCTCAATCCTGGGGAAGCAATGGAAAAGATTTCAGCAGGAAGAAGACAGGAGAAAAATAGGTATCATTTTTTAAGGATGAACTTTATATCTGCCTTTGTGCTTTTCACTTTATAAATACTATATTTCTTTAATTCTAAGATGCTGTAAATTGAAATATACAACTTTTTTTCTGGGGGACAAAAGATATATTATTACCTTAAATGAAAGCCTCAATGGCAAGAAGCATCCAGATTTTAAAAATCATTATAAGTGCTTGGGAATAAAGTGTTTCTAAGACTGAAGGAATTATTTTGAGTTATTTCGAGTCTACACAATACAGTATCTACAGGTGCTGAGGTTCAGAAGTAACCTGTCCAAGGTCACTCTATTGGAGAGGGGCTGAGCTGCGATCCGCATGCAGGACTGGGAGACACTCTAGAATTTGACCTCACCATGTAGTGTCTCTCTCCCACTTTTGCTCTCCAAATTCTAGACCATGACTGACTAATTTGAATGTGACAATACCCTAAATATAGTTAAATCTAGTGAGTGAATGTTTCAAAAAGTGAAAAAAAAGTGCATTTTACTCCATTGATAATTTTCTAAATCTTCCTTCCCCAATTCATACATTTAGTGATTTTGAGCCAAGCATTTAAGGCTTGGTTGCATCTGAAGATAATGTTAACACTTTGTCAAGCATTTGAATTGCTTCCAGCATATTGTAGTATAATCCTCTGTCCACAAACATCCCTTCATTATTGCCTAATTACATGCAAATTTCATAAAATGAATGAGTTTTAAGGACTTGTCAATCTGTCATCCTAGGAACCACTGAAACATTTTGACTGTTAGATAAATAATCAGCAATAATCACACTATGCAAATTTGATATTTTCTGTACAATTATCTGAAACCATAAATAACTGGACACAAAGACATTTGGCATTCTCTCTGTGAGACTTGACCTATGGGGCTTTTTTCTCTTTTCCTCTTCTAACAAATGTGCTAGTGGGAAATTTGTTTTTTTTCTTTTTTCTAATTCCAACTGTGCAAATGTACCCAGTGGAAAAATTATGAGTACATAAATGCAAAGAGAATTTTGTTTATTTTTATCTGGAGTGTGTTTCCCCTTGGCAAACATTTTTTTGTTTCCATTTTAATCTTTGCTTTTTGTAATTTTCACCTCCTCTCTTAGAGCTTTTTTTTTTCTCACTAGTGAAGAGAATATAGGTGGGGAGCATTCAATACAAGTTTATTTGTTTTCTTTAAATTTATTTTCTCCATACTCTGCATCTTATTTAATTTTTCTTTTATAATTCATTTCTGGATTGTCTAATACACATCAGGCACTTGGGAGCATCCAGTATCGAAAGGCTAATTATCATTCTATAGCTAAGCTTGGAAACATGAAAACAGTCTATTCCAGTGAATTTACCAAATCTGCAACAGAAAATTTTTTTCCCCTCTGCGGTCAATGCTCACATCCCTGTAAGAAAATGAAGGCCATCCTGTCCTTTGTACTTTTCATACAAGCAAGCTGATGAGTTCTAATTACTAAAAATAAAGCTCTTTGATAATGAATTTACTATAAAGGCCCCCAAACTGAAATGGCATTGAAGCATTTAGCAGCCATATTTCCTTTGCTTTGTGAATATCTTCAAATCAGCACAGCTTAGACATTCCACAAGTTTCCTCAAAGCTTAAAGTCCAATTAAAGCCATTATAATTATTTAATAAAAGTTTGATTGGTTGGTTGGTTGGTTGATTGATTGATTGATTGTAGGAAGAGAGACTTGTGGGTTATCATCTGGCAGTAAGTCACCAGCTATGAGTCTAAATGAGAGGAGACCTTGCTTCTATGGTTTGCTAATGGCTGGGCTCATTAATGGAAATAAATCCAGTATGGCACTTTTTTTTTAAGCCACTGAAGAATCATCTGAATGTAGGGTATTAATTTTTTTAAATGTTAAGATATATAGGCAAATAAAGTACTCTGGTTGATTTCGCTTAGAAGGATAATGAAAGAGTGCCATTCAGAAACTTGGAATTTAAAAATGATTAATAAAGTGCTTTGCACCACATCCACTCATTTTCTTCTGTAAGTGAGGCCATCCATCAATAGAAAGCCAGTCTGACTCATTGATACTATTATTATTTCTAAGCCGCTGCTAAATGTGAAAGCATATATTGTGTTTTGCTGCTGTTAAAAAGCAGAGGTTAACTAAGTAGTTTTTCATGCTAAAGGCGGACGAGCAGGCAGGAAGAGGCAGCTGTGTCCTGGTTATGCTATGCCCAAATCAAACACACATTGGTAACTTGGGCAGAAGAAAATTCCCTTGCAAGGTAGCTGACAAGTTCAAAACTACCTCGTGGAAGCCGCCTTCCATCAGGGATCCTACTGGAAGTGGTGTCTTCCATTCCAGTTTTCAGTACTCCAACAGCAGCGTCCAGTGCAAGCATCCTGTAACGTGCAATTGCAAATTGCTTCAAGCCCTGAAATGCAACATTCTCCACTGATAAAGGAATATGAAATATGTTTCATCAAAGCCACCTTTACAAAATAATATAAAACCCTCCATATGGGTGAGGTAGAGAAATGAATGTGCAGAGGTTACAGCCCACTGATGCTGTTTAATCCTGGAAGAATAGCTTTGAGGACACCTACAGACGCATCTACTTCTCATAGCGCAACTTCTGAGTGAGGCGTAATTGCAATTTTCTCCTTGTAATATTTTACATGCAGTGATGTGTTTAAAGAGATTAAAATATTAACCCAATAGTTTTATTGTTTACACAACGAATATTTTGTTAGGCAAATTACAATGTCCATTCCACACACACCATTAAGTAATAATGTTAAATAGCATTAAAATATTTTGCTTTGGGTTAACATTGGAATTTAGAACGTGTGCTTTTCTAAACCTGTCTAGGCTATCCAGCAGGGGTATAAATTGTCCACAGATGTCTTGTCATACAGAGCTCTTCCTGGAGGTTTGCCATCATTAGGAACTGATGCTCTGTAACGTTAATGTGTGGATCTCTGCCTGAAGTTCCAGTTATAACATAGGTGTGGTATGTGGGGTGTGTGTGTGTGTGTACTTCTCTGAATTCTAGGTTTGAATAAAAACCTAAACAATTTGGAATCAGACAATTTCAACTGGCCAATCATCTATGCAAGTAGGCACATACCTAGATATTATTCATACACAACTTCAGTCTCTTGCTTTGGTATTTTGTATCATAGGCTAGGGCTTTAACATACATGGCTAAAATTGCAGCCAGAGTTCTAGAAAGAGTCAAATTTCAAGAGAATATGGGCATGCAGATAGAATATGTTTGAGAAAAACAGTTTGCAAGTGATTCAGAAACGTAATAGTTCATTTTTGCTTGTGCTGTTTAAAGCGCACTCTTCTCGTTCCTCAAGAGATAATAAAATAGCATTAATCATGTTATTTTTGAAATAAGGCCTACTTTATTTTTTCCGATCCTGTTCTTGGGTATATGTTATCAAATTCCCAGAGTGACTACTGCCATTTTAATCACTGCAAAATAAGTGTTTATCCAGAACATTCTTTCTGAATTTTTGAATGTTTTGCTTAGTTTAATTGTTCTGCTGATTAGAGTGGTGGTCCAGGCAAGGGCGGTGGGCCCCAGCTTCCCGTGTGCCCTCCTCTTGAGAACAGTGCTAGGACTTGGTTAAGCAGTTCTGTTGAAAACCCCTCTGAGGGCGGGACTGCTTGAATAGGACACAGGTGGGAAGTGCATCTCAGTGGCCTCGAGCCTTCAGGAGCTCTCATTTGCACCATCATTATTACTGATGTTGTTTGGAGTAAGAAAATTATCTTTCCGTGGTACAGATAAGGGGAAAAGTGATAAAAATGTTCTCCTTTTGTGTATTCATGTGACAACTTTATCTTCAACATACCATAGTTTGTTTTGATGAATCATATTTAACTTATTTGCAGCTATTATAGTCATGAATATGACCTACTTTCCTTGACTTCTTTCTAAAGAAATAGAAAGAAATACACCACTGAATTTAAAATGTACCACTAATAATAGTTCTAATATTTCTTTACAAAGCAGCAGAACAAGTTCTTTTTTCCTGTAAAATAGATCATACATCCAGAAAAGTGCGAAACACATGTAAAAGGACTGAAGCAAGCACCATGTGGCCACCACCACACTGAGTATTGTCGCCAACATCTCAGAAGCTCCCTTCACAAGCTCTCCAGGATACTTTTCAAATGATAATTATCTCCTTGCTTTACTTAATAGTTCTTTTAAACATATTGACTTACTCAGTGATATCACTTAGTCTGCTGATGCAGTAAAAAGTCAATCCTTGCCCCTTTGATTCAGTGAGAGCTGGTGGCGGTTACACCTGGCCATCTCCATCATGCTGCTGTCGAGGCAGACACTTGCCTCCTCATCCTTCCCTGCCACCTGCTTGCTGGGTAACTGTATGGGAAAGCCCACAGTCCTATGTGTCTCCTTTACTTTGCTTCTGACAGTTCTGGTCACCAAAGGTGTGGGGTTTTTCCCCCGTACCTAGCAATTCTCCAGGACACCAGCTGAATGTCCTACAATTTAACTCCTTCTGCTACTATCTACCTGGAGATAGTGTCGGATCCCACAGGTTAAGGGCTCAGTCCCACAAGACTGCTCCCACCTCACTTCAGATGCCAATCACAAGTAGTAGGTCCCCAGGTTACCCAAAACTTCAGCCTAATTTGGCCACAAATCAGTGGTTTTCACGACTCCCCCCTCAGGTTCAATTACTTGCTAGAGCAGCTCACAGAACTCAGGGAAACACGTTTACCAGTTTATTAAAGGATATGAAAAAGGATGCAGATGAAAAGCCAGATGAAGAGATACATAGGGCAAGGCCTGGGAGGGTCCCAAGTGCAAGAGCTTCTGTCCCTGTGGAGTTGGGATGTGTTACTCTCCTGGTACACAAATGTGCTCGCCAACCTGGAAGCTCTCCAAACACTGTACTACTGGAATTTTTGTAGAGGCTTCATCACATAGGCATGATCAATTATTAACTCAGTTTCTAGCCCCTCTCCCCTCTCTGGAGAAGTAGTGGGGATGCTGGGACTGAAAATTCCAAGCTTCTAATCATGGCTTAATTTTTCTGATGACCAGCCCCATCCAGCACTCATCCAGTAGCCTGCACAGAGTCACCTATTAGAACAAAATACCCTCCTAGTGCTCTTATCACTTAGGAATTTACAAGGGTTTCAGGAGCCCTGTGTTAGGGATGGGGTCAAAGACCAAGTATTAGGACAAGCGATGCTCCTAGAGTTCTTATCACTTAGGAAATTACAAGGGTTTTAGGAGCTCTGTCCCAGGAACCAGGGGAAGAGACCAATACATACATTTTCTGTTATCTCATAGTAACCTTATCTTCTTTCACTGATTCCTGGTACCTTCGGTGAAGGAAATGATACCTTATAGAAGGGTTTTGTGAATATCAGATGGGACAGTATGAGAAAGCAATTGGAAAACCACCATAGAAAACCACAGACAGGATAAAGATGTGTGCAGTCTGCAGTGATAGCCTTTAAGAGGGTCACTGGCCAAGGCGGGTAAATCCAGATCCAAATAATCAGGATGGTTGACATCTGGAGTGAAAAACATAAAATGAACATGGATGCTGTTAGATTTCAAGCTCTGAAAATTCATCACGGCAGGGGTGGGTATTGTTTGAGATGGTAGAATCACGAGCAGCTAGCTGTCCAAACTTTCTCGGCAATGATTGTAAGTCAGTATACGATTTCAAAATTTTGAACAATTACAACTATTCAAAAAAAAGAATGGGGTCATGAAAGCATGCGTTTTGAAGTCAGGTGGACCTGGATTTAGATCCTTCTAGCCCTTGCTGGCTGCATAAATTTGGACAGGTCCTGGGCAGGTACAGCCCTAAATGTATGTACCTAACCTGCTAATTAGAAATAAATACATCTGTATAGATTGTGGAATAAATTAGATGGTGGATGCAAAGCACTTAGGACAGTGTATGGCATGAAATTTATATTAAAATTGAATATGTGGGTTCCCCAGGCTGCACAGGACTCAGCATGAACTGAGAGGACAACTAGTCAAGGAAGCTTGTGCGAGCAGAAGCTGTGTGTCTTGTTCACTGTCGTATCCCTGGTCCTAGCACCCAGTAGGTTCACACCTAATATTTGTATAAGACATGAACAAGTAGAAGGGATGCCTGTACTGAGTTACGCTTAAAATTGTCTTTACGTGATTCTTTACTTCCTTAAAAACTCTTTAATTCTTGGATTAGCTGGGTCTGACTGGGAGGGTGGAAAATAAATCCAAAAGGAAGAGCTTCCCCAACTAGATACACCACTGTTTGTGAAAACACAGCTGCGAATGTTCACCACTGCGCTTATTCGGAACTTCAGACTTAGGAACACTTGGTGTTCTCAAGTTGTGCTTTAGGAGAGAAGCTCTCGAAATTCACTGTACACTAAAATCCTCAGGGGGCCTTTTAGAATGCCCATGCCAGCTCACATCCTAGACCAATCAAATCAGAATCTCTGAGGGCGGGGCTGAGGCATCTGTGTTTGTACAAACTCTCCAGGTGATTTCAATGTACATCCAAAGTTGCAAACCAGGACCTTAGGATTTACTGTATGTCAGGCCCTGTTCCAGGTGTGGGGCAAGAAGCCACAAAGCTCCTTGCTTAAAGAGCTGTCAGTTCCCTTCAATATCCCGTCCCTGGTATGTGCTGCAGGTGTTGTCCATTACTGTCCGCTCATGGTCAGCCATGTGGAGCGATTTCCTTGCTGCTCCAGGAACTGGGAGACGTGAAGTGGATGTTCACAGGGGTGGGAATAGGAGGTGCATCTGACTCAAATTCAAATTAAAATATCTTTGTTGAAGAAATAAACATTTTTTAATGCATTTGACCTGAGGTTCCTACAAAAGCGTCAGATTGCTGAATACTCATTGTCCACAAGCCATGCAGGCAGCCACTTGTACGGAGTTATTTGAGGGGTGTTGCAAAAGTCCCCTGTGATCCCGGCATCTCTCCTCCAAACTCTGTCTTAATTATTGCTAGTTAACCTGGTTGAAAATTTCAACACTGATCATTATCATTTAGTCATTTATGATGATTTAAGATATCAGCCATTTTTAATTAATTTGGTTTCATTCAAAAAATTATGTGACATTTCATTTGTAAGAAGTCTCAAATGAAGTAAGAAATGAGAGAAAGCCTTATAAATTGCAAAGATTTATGTCATTGTTGTTGCTGTTAATTAGTTGATCATATTAACAACAGCAAAGACTGAACAATGGGATATTAGTTGATTGGACTTCAAGGAATGGTGGTGGAAAGTTTGAGGCCTGGAGTCCTGAAGTGCTTTGGAGAGGAATCCAGAGGAAGAGTTGCCAGTACAGAGCAAGGGAGGGAGGAGAGGTTCAAGAGGATGATGGATAAGGCAACAATGTGACGATGCCAAAACCAGAACGTTCTTATCCTGGTTTCCGCTGAGCTTGTGAATATCTCTGAAAAGGGAGCTCCCTGTCATGTGGTGGAGGACACGCTGCCCCTCCTTGAATGTATCACAGGCCCTAATCCCCTCTTGGCCCTGACAGACTCCTTCACTACTGGGAGGTCCTTCTTAGATTCAGCTGCGTCTACATCCCTCTCTCCCATGAGTATACCTGTGTCATTGGCTCTCAAGTTGGACTGAGGATCACATGAGGGTTTTACAAAAAACGGAGATCCCTGGGCTCTGGGGAGCCTGACAATCTGCACTTTACAAGCTCTCCAGCTATATACAATGCATGGAAATGTCTGAGAAGCACTGACTGTGAGGATTCTCTAAAAATTAAATAATTTAAAAAATATATACTATTCTATTTACTTTTTGTAAGTAACAAAAACATGTCCTACTAAGGTTTAAAACGCCTAAGTGAAATGTAGTGCAACTTAATCGCTTTCGCTACAATTGTTATCCCTCCCTTGGGAACAACCACTGCTGGTTCTGGTAACACTTCATCCAGTTTCAAGACGATCTCTACTTTCATTTTGTTTACACTTTCCAGAATTCCTCTGCCCAGCTTCATGTCTTTGAGCATTTTAAGTCACTTTTTAGGGCATGGGTGGTTAGGTGTTTCAAAATTTTGAAATCGTATACTGACTTACAATCATTGCCGAGAAAGTTTGGACAGCTAGCTGCTCATGGTTCTACCATCTCAAACAATACCCACCCCTGCCGTGATGAATTTTCAGAGCTTGAAATCTAACGGCATCTTGTGTACACTATGAAATTGGGTTTTGCTTTGAAACCCAATGAGCATCTTTTTAAATTTCATAGACTAGCTTAGCCCACTTGTATTTATTTATATTATAGATTTGTCTATCAGCATATTTTACTCCATAATTTCTGTTTTTAATTTTAAAAACATTCCTTCATATAATCCATTTTGTTTGGTTTTTTGTTTGCATGGGGTTTCTTTTTGAGAATGTGAAAGTCTTGCATTTTAATCCTTTATAGCAGTGGTGTGGTGGTAAATGTTTAACACTAGCTCTCCAGAAGAAAGCCTTGGTTTATCACATTTACCGGTTTCTGTGGTATAAATATCACTACCATGGCTGCTTTGTGGTTACCTTTAAAACTCTATCTCTATATAGTCACATTTTAGCTTCATAATAGTTAGTTTCTTCTTTAGCTTCATAATAGATAGCTTCTTTAGACAGCATCTAACGAGAAATGGCAAAATTAGTTTATTTCCACTTCATCATTCACTTAAAAATATTTTCTGTTGACATCTTATGATATATGATATTTCGTTATTAAAAATTACGTATTTTGGGCGTTGGCGAGATAAACATGTCCTTGGATGGGAGAGATACTCTTACGTGCTTTTAAGTTGACATGCCAGTGGCTCAATGATTGAGTCTTTTCAGATCGTAACCATTAAATGAAACCCCAATAGGAATTAACCCATCAGGTGGCAAACACGATAAGATGCAAATAGAATATTCTTTGGAGCCACAAGGACTTGGGTCGGCCATTTACAAGCTGCTTTATCTTGGGAGAGTTAAAGCATCTCTCTAAACCCTTGGTTCTTTATCCGTGAAATGGGCATAGTACTAATTGCTCCACAAGGTATTAATGAGATGGTATACGTAAAGTGCTTGGCTGAGAGAAGATTCTGTGGAGCCACAGGGAGAAGACAGCCATCTACAAGCCAAGGGGACAGGCCCCAGAAGAAACCAGTGCTGCCGACACCTTGATCTCCACCTTCTAGTCTCCAGGACTGTAAGGAAATAAATTTCCATTGTTTAAGCTCCCTAGTCTGTGCAACTTTGTTATGGAAGTCTTAGAAAACTAACACAATAATTTTGCCACTCTTGAATTATCTTATTTTATTCTGTTTATTAAAGTATATCTATTAAATGTAAAACCAATTATGATTTAATATGTATTATGTAAGCCCCGTCTTTATTAGGCCACACATGTTCATTTTTAGTTTGAAAATGTGTTCACACATCTAACGTGAAGAGTGCAGTGCAATCAGGAACTCAGTGAGGGCCTTGCTGACATGCGTGTAGTGATCACAGGTCTCTAACACCTTTGTGTATTTGTGTATTCACCAATTAGGTAGCAGGTCAGAATAGTCGTCCTTGTTCCTGAAGAAAGCCGGTAGCTGTACCAAACAGAATATACAATGGAAGAGGAGCAAGCAATATGTACTTTCCATTGGGTTTTTATCATGTGAGGTCTCTGCGGGAATTATTTTTGTTCTTCCAGAGGAGGAGGCCCCAGAGGCATCATTACTGATGGAAAATACATTATTATAGCCAAGTAAGAAATTATTCTTATGGACAAAATATTTATTCTGTGTATGAGAAATTAGTGCTACTGACTGTTTGCCTTAGTCCATTTCTAAGTAACAAATTGTCCCAACCCTCAGTGGCTTAAAACAACACCAGCACTTATTTAATTCACCAAATCTGAAATTTGGGTAGGGCTCATTGTGACAGCTCATCTCTGCTCCCATTGTGTTCGGCTGGGGTAGCTCAAAGGCAGCTAGTGGGCTATGGATGCCGGATCTCAGCTGGCACTGCGGCTAGAACACCTCCACATGGCCTCCGCACACGGCTGCTGGGCTTCCTCACAACAGTGATAAATGTGATGTCATCTTTCCTTTTCTAACCTAATTTCTGAAGTCATGCCACGTCACTTCTGACACATTCTATTAAAAATGAATCACCCACCGTTTCCCATATTTAAGAGGAGAGGAATTAGACTTCACCTTTTAATGGAGGAAGTGTCAAAGAATTTGAAGAAATGCTTTAAAACCACAATATTGACCTGTTTTCAGTTGGCTACATGCTTTTAAGTGTTGTTATTGTAGTGTCCATGCGATCATACATTTAGCAAAACTTCTTAATCTTCCTGTGACCAAACGATTCCTATCAATGAAAAGATAGGCTAGCAGTTCAGAGGTATATACAGTTGGAGACCAACAAGCAGGATATCTCTTTTTCTTAGAGAAACAAAGAGGCTTGTGTGGAAATTATGTTTCCTACTTTGGTGTCGTTAGCTTCATGTCCTCACTGCTTGACTTCCATGCTTCCATAGCATGTTCTCTAAGGGAAACAGAATTTGCCATTTTCCTAGGGCTTTTGATAGGGAGGTGGGTACCTTGAGAAAAGAAAATGAGCTTCTTGGTAACTTTGACTGATTTTCTTAGGAGCCAGTAGTGGAAATGCTGTAATAACGACCTGTGTTAAAGTTCTACGAAGGCATCGAGTGCTGTAAGAAATAGTTATTCTTTTATTTTGTCTTAGAATCTCGGAAGCTCAAATAAGTTGTGTGTATTTTTTGTGGCATCAACTCAGCGTGTTTGACATTTACTCACTATTATAATATTGTCAAAGGATGTATACATATTCGTATATAAATATACAACAAATACGTATATAAATACACATGCATATTAAAATTCTTGCATTAAATCTCTTTTGAAATAAAGTATTTAATCAAGTTAGTAAGTAAATTGATAAATAAATAAACAAAAGCAGAGCGAATGTTTAGAAAAAGGAAAAATACTTTTCATGAATGGAGGCTGACAGAGGGAAAGAAGCTACAGTTAAATTGACATATTTTATTTTATTTATTTTTATCTTTTTAAAGATTGGCACCTGAGCTAATATCTGCTGCCAATCTTCCTTGTTTTTCCTTTTCTCTTTTTTTCTTCTTCTCCCCAAAGCCCCCCAGTGCATAGGTGTATACTCTAGTTGTAGGTCCTTCTAGATCTGCCATGTGGGGTGCCACCTCAGCATGGCTTGATGAGCACTGCCATGTCTTTGCCCAGGATTCGAACTGGTAGAACACTAGGTGGCCAAACCAGAGCATGTGAACCTAACCACTTGGCCACGGGGCTGGCCCCTGACAGATTTTAAGGGAACATGCAGCTGCTTGGCTTTCCCCTACAAATGCTAGAATGACTGTGTGTAATAAGTTTTGATACTTTTCTGTCTGACCCCGTGGACTTTGGTCCCCCTCTCACCATTGCGTGGGTTGGGGGTAGAGGCAGTCAATTCTCTGTAAGGAGAAGCTCTGCTGCTTAGAGGTCAGACAGACTTGCGTTCAGATTCTGATTCCACCATTTTCCAGCTCCCTGAGCTGGGGCAGATTACCCTGAATCTCTATCCACTTATCCACAGAATGGGGATAACATGAAATTAATAAAATGTGAGGATCCAGGGAAGTAACGTTTGTACCATCTAACCAGTAGGGGATACACTTTGCACCACTGTCTTCTTTCCGGATTTCCAATCTCAGCCAGTCAAATAGCAATGTGTCCTCAAAAACTATCCATTGAGGGGCTGGCCTGGTGGCACAGCGATTAAGTTTCCACTTTCCAATTCGGCAGCCGGGGTTCGCCAGTTTGGATCCTGGGTACGGACATGGCACTGCTTAGCAAGCCATGCTGTGGCAGGAGTTCCACATATAAAGTAGAGGAAGATGGGCACGGATGTTATCTCAGGGCCATCTTCCTCAGCAAAAAGAGGAAGATTGGCAGCAGATGTTAGCTCAGGGCTAATCTTCCTCAAAAAAACCCACAAAACTATCTGTTGAATGAAGGGCTAATCGTATAAGTTATATGCAAATTAAATCCTACTAGTATTCATAGAAAGTGAATATTTTCTATATTTTACCTGACTGTAAAACATACTTGCATTTCTTTTTTTTATCTATAGTGTTTCAATTTGAACTGTAGTCCAGGTTCTGCTGATTATCATTAAATTGTATTCTAAAGGATAAAGACTTTTATCACCCAACACATGCAGCAAAGCAACTTCTGTTTTCATATAATTATTTTAAATTGAATTTATAATTTAATAAGACAATAAGGATCAATAAATCAATGCATGTAAAATGGCTACAATCCCAGAACTCCTTTGGTCATTTCACCTTCCTTCACAAAGAAATTGCCTTCTTAGGTTATTAAATAAATTGTGTGTGTGGTGTGTATGTGTGTTTCTGTCTTTGTAGAAAAGACACGAGGAGACATTATGAGAGTCAGTGTAAGGCATTTCCCGTTCTAAGCAGAGGAGCTCTTCTCAGTCCACTGAGCTGCAGGGGAACTCCAGGCTCCAACCCTGGTTTCAGGCGCTGGCTTTATTGCAATTCAGTTATACCTGACTGTCCATGAGGAGGTCTTGCGGCTGCCAGCAAAATCAGCAGCACTTTCCCACATCACCATTCTCAATTAGTGATTGTCATGTATTTTTACTTTTCAAAAGTTGTCACAAATTTCAGAAACTAATCACAGCCCCTCAGTACATGTTCCACAGAATCTCCCTCCAAAGCAGTCTCAGCCTTGTTTCCTGGGGCGAGACGTGAGCATCATCGTGCTGGAAGGCCAGAGCCGCAAGTTCACCACCACAGAAGGCACTCCTCGTTTTATCACATCTCTGATGGCTGCTGACATTAAATGACACAAATTTGGTCAGCGTGCTCCCGTTCTCCCTTGGTAGCGCATCTTCACATCTTTTCAAATGCTAATTATATTTTTGACCTTGAAAAAAAAACCCAGCAAACTGTGATTTCTTCTACCTTTCTTTTTCCTCCACCCTCACCTGAGCTCAAGATGCCCTCATTTCTTCTACTCTGGCTCTCATGCACCCTCATTTTCGCTTTTAGGCATTTTCCCCCA
The DNA here is from genome assembly GCF_041296235.1 of Equus asinus. Classification (NCBI taxonomy): domain Eukaryota; kingdom Metazoa; phylum Chordata; class Mammalia; order Perissodactyla; family Equidae; genus Equus; species Equus asinus. Next base: position 10,579,117 of record NC_091795.1, read on the forward strand.
GACTTCGAATTGTCTCTGTGTTTTTGTGATGGGTTGTTTGTGCATACGCATTTAAGATCAACCATTTCTGTTTGCAGAGACTATTCTGGATAAAGAGATGATCCAGAATTGTGCTGACATTAGCTTTCATGGAGAGAGATAAAGAACATCGGCTGGAGAATGATGAAGACATTTCAAGGACTTCCCTAGAATGCAGTCGCTTCCTCTCTGGGTCAGGCGCTGTTTCAGGTTGCTTAATTCTGTGCATTCACCAGGTAGCCAGGATAAACGCGTAGAAAGACATTAGGAGGTCTCTTCCATTGTTTAACTACGTTCAGGAGATGCTACACACAGCAGAGGGATTCAGCTCTGGCTTTTCCTAGAATCCCCCTACATGGCCAGAATGGTAAACATTCAAAACACATTTTGAATCATTAAAATGTATGGATGGTTGATGGTTAGTGAAATGTTATTTCCTGTTAAATTTGGCTGAGTTTCTAAGATGGGATTGAGATTTTTATTGAAATTAACAGGGTTTAACGTTCGGGTCCTTTGGAATATTTCTGTAATGGTGGGCTTGGCACTATGATTGTGCAACCCTGTACTAACCAGACGATATGAGGGGATAATTTATTGGTGAAGATAAAAATAAGGATTACACAATCTGATTTCTTAATCAAAAAAAAAAAACCTAAGGACAATGGGAAATTACAAAAGGAACAAAGCATGTGAGAGCAAGGTTTAAAAACATTAGGACTATTTGCCTTAAGGAGTCAGCAGTTTACAAACGTAGTGCCAATGTTGGCTTTTCCTCAGAAAAATGAAGAAAAGAATCTGAAGCATAGGAAACGTCCAGTTAACCAAAGGCTCTGGCCTCTGGAAAAGAAAAAGAAACAAATAAATTCAGTTGAACAACTCGTTTAAATTTCTCTTCCTTAGCTTTCTGGGAAGATTTATATCGGGACTTCCTATTATAGACTCTCCTTTCTTTGAGGACAGTGATTTAATCATCTCCCTTCCTCCAGCAGCCATCTGTTCTCCAGGACACATTGTCCCAACACATTTCATCTTTTATATTTTCCATATTTGTACTCACATTTTTTCCTTTTTCTGGCTTAAATAAATTATATGTTTCCTTCCCAAAATCTATGGGCCTTTCTATGAGAAAAACTGCAGGTACAGCAACGTCTATAAACTATCAAAACTATCAGGAATTATGGTGAGGTTTTCTACTGTCAAATTCAAAGTGAAATAAAGAACATGTCTATTAAGTTAACTTTTCTGCCACAGCCCAGCCCTCCAGTGTACTCTGCGCGTCTACAGTGGGGAGTATATTTCGATGTTCCTCTGAAACACACGCAACGTTTAAATACTATGTATAGTTGCTCTTGCTCACCAGGTACATTTAATTTTGAGAGTTTGGGTTTAAATTGAATGTACAGCACTAGAAAGAGGGACAGTCTTTAAAATGATACCGCATTTCTAACTTGGGAGACTCGAGGCATGACACTGCCATCCCCTGTGGGAGGAGAAGAGTTCAACTTGGTGCAGAGAAGCTGATGTTTTCTGTGCAGTGTCCAGGCGGAAATGTGTCGTACGCCATTGGATATGATTCTGAAGCTCAGGGACATGTCTGGAGCTGGGACTGTAGATTTGGGGTTATGAACCTGCCAATAGCAATTGGAACCAGTTAGGAATCAGAAGGTTGATGAGCTAACTCGGGAACAGGAAGAGACAGAGACGGGCAGGAAAACAAAGAGCCTAAGGTGTGCCAGAGAACTGTAAGCAAGGAATGATTAACAATGTAAAAGGCAGGATAATGTCTTATAGGATTAGGATTGAAAAAGGCTAGCAACTGGGGGCTTCTTGGTGTCTCTATAGCCATTTCACATGAGTGGTGGGGAGAGAAGACGGCCTGTTCATTGGCCTTAAAAATGAGTAAATTTCAGGGGATTTAAAGTATTCCTGTTTTCATGCTCAAAGCTTGCCTTGATATTGTCCCTGGCATGTCAAAGTTACAATAACGATTTAGTTAGTTTAAGAAAATTTACTCAAGTCTCCGTTGTAATAGCAGCCAAAGTTATATTTCTCTATCTCCCAGCTATGCCTAAACAACGTCAAAGTAGAGAATGGAACCTCTACCAAATTAATTTAATAAGCCAGTGGCTGTGGGAAGACAACAGGAAACTTTGTATGGCCTTTTTATTACTCAGATTTTAACTTGTGTCACCTCCTCAGAGAGAGCATTATTCACCTCCCCATTTAAAATAGGTTCTAGGACACCTCTATCATATTATTCCACTTAAATTTTCTGCGTAGCAACTACCACTATCTGATTTTTCAGAATCTATTCCACCCACCACCCCCCCACCCATTATGAAGTGATGAAGTGAGATCCGAGGAGAGAAGCAGTGAGTGTAGTGTCTTGTTCCTGCATGGCCCCAACACCTTGAATAGTTCCTTATGCATTGGAGGATTTCAATCTGAGATATCAACAAACATGTTAAATGTATAAATGAATGCATAAAGTGTCCCCAACCTGCAGTTTCCAGATTTACAATCTGATTGGAGATCAATAATATTAGCAAATAATCACAGCAAATTGAATGAGTACAGTGTGCCAGGAGCTGTGCTAAGTCCATGTTGAATCCTTCCAATAGCAATCCACTGAGAGAAGCACTCATTTGGTTTTCTGAGCAGAAAAACTATCTGAGGCTTAAGGTGGATAAATATTTTATCCAATAATAAAGAGCAATTAAGTGATGGAACATGGATTTAAACCCAGGTTTGCCTGACTTCATGGCACACATACACTGTGCATCCAGCCTCTCCTTTCCATTATAACGTCAGCATCAGGACTGTGTCATAGCTACAGGTACACACAGCTGAAGACAGATACATAAAGGCTTTCCTATCGTAGTATATTATCCATGAGCACTATAGCAATGCGCTAACTTCTAATTGTTAGTTAATATTAGTTTCAAATATAGCATGGTCAGATAATTAGGCCTAGAAGCAGATCATCAAACCAGTAAAAATCATATGAAAATAGAATAAATATGATAATATTTATTATGAAAATACATAAATATGATAATTACTGTAGCTACTGCTCTCAAGTGCTTTATGTATACTAATCAATTTAATCCCCACGACAACCCTAAGAGGTAAATATATTATTATCTCCATTGCACAAATGAGAAACTAGGATAAAGGAGTTAAATAACTACCCTAATCGCGCACCTAGCAAGAAGTGAAGCCAGACTGGAAACCAGGAAGCCTGATCCAGGGTGTCTCGACTAACCCAGGCCAATCAAACCTGACATGTTAAAGAATTCTCTGTCTCTCTAAAGCCGACGTACACCAGGCTGTGTATAAAATTTCTAACTTAAAATGTACACCTATATTTAATTATTACTTTAGGCTGGATATACCATTTTTCATATGAAAGATCTTAACTAATTTGAAAAAGGAAAAGAAGAAAATCTTTCAAATGGTCAGTTGGCTCAAATTGTTATACTTCAAAGTCTCCAGAACTTTACGGAGGTAAGGGAAATTGAATCTCTGACATTTGCTAGTTTTATGTCTTAGACAAGTTATTCTGCCCTACATGGGACACTTTTGAAACTATGTTTAAAATGATTGTCTGAATAGATGATATAGGTTTATATCCCCTAAACCAGGACTGTCCAAAAGAAGTTCTTGTGATGATGGAAATGTTCTGTAAGATATATGGCCGTTGAGCTATTGAAATGTGGCTTGCGCAACTGAGAAATTAATTTTTAATTGAAATTAATTTTAATTAATTAAAATTTAAATCTAAGTAACCACAAGTGTCTAGAGGCTAGCGTCTTGAACAGCACAGACTTGGATTCCTTCAGGGCGTAGAAGATTGTGACTTACTTTATACAGTTAGAAAATATCAAAAATATTAGGAAACTGGACACTAAAAATATTATTCCATGAAGGAATAGTAGAAGAGATAAGCTATAATCTTGTAAGTAAGTGTTAAAAGGTTTAGTACATAGAGTAACAGCAATTTTAATTAAGACTGAGGCCTGTCAATTCCATTAATGTGGTCCTACAGAAACAAAAAGCTGCTCTGAATGCCATCAGTAGTTACTGAGAAAATTGGGTCTAATCATCCAAATCTACAAATAAGTAACCAGTATGTGTAGATAAAGAGCAATCTTATGCATCATAAGCATGTCGACTAAAATCATTTATTCACGACAGAAAAAATTTTACCAAGCACGGAGGAGCATCCCTTCCTGGAAGCCTATTTCTGGAAAATATCTGCTCACCTCAATAGTTCCTTTTGTAAAATGAAAGTGAAGGATAAGAAACTTCAGAAGTCGAAAGATGGGCTAGGAACAGAGATTTACCCTTTCAAAGCCCAGGAAAGCACCATGCTATTATTAATTACTTTGCTGCCAATGATCAACCCAGGAAAGATGACTTCACCAATGGGGGTAGGAAGTGCCATGTGCAACAACTCTTGGAATCCGCTACAGTTGACTGTGTACTCTGTGGTTTGGCCTTGCTTAAAGAAGGAATGTAAATACTATTGCTTTTTGGAATGTAAATACTATTTTGGCACATTACCCTCACAGGTGCCATATCTAAGTTTAGTTTTAAAAAATCCATTCAAAGATGTTGCAAATTTAGAGTACCTACTTCTGCTCTGAAAGAAATTACCAAAGACATGCATTTTATTAATCAGCCATTTATTTTTCCATTTACTTCTTTGAATTTAATGACATAGCAGGAAGCAAAGGAGGTACCTAAAACTCACAAATAGCTATTCGGATTACAATTGTAAAACATGGCTTTCTTTTAATTCTAAACCATGATTTTAGATTTTCTATATTTAATTTGGTTTATTTCTTGATTTCCTATAGAAGTAGAAAGTGAAAACAATAGAAATGCCTTAAACTTTTGTGGTTTTATAAGGCACACATATAAATTATGTATTCTATTCCTCAGACATACCAACCATTGAAAGTTTACACTAATTACCTGTAGTTTCGTTAATGTTATAAGCCGCCCTTCATCTCTCCTATCCAGACGCACCGTTCAGTTTCCTCGGCAGATATATTCAACAGCTTCTGTTCACACCTGACATCAATTTCCTTTGATGTTCACAGCCTAAATGAGAATGCTACAGCAAGCTGTATTTGTGAAGTATACAGGATGCCTTTAAAATGATGGCAGGTATTTTCCTCATTAAGGCAGCCATAACAGATAGTTAGATATGATGCTGTCCCTCACCTTCCTACTAATTAATGACTATGATTGCAACCCAAATAAGATCAGGCAATTAAATGTGATAACATTTCCGAAGCAAAGAAAATATACAACAATCTTGGAATAGCTTCTTACCGATAAATAAAGTTGATCTCTGGAAAATTACCATATAAATGTACTATTCTATCAAAAAAATCACACAAACTAAGGAACGCAATAATTTTACTTTTAATTGAAACATGAGTTACAAATCCTATTAAATTAAAATGTTGTGAGTGGGTTGTAGGAAGGTATTGTAAACAAGCGCTCTCGTGCTCTGTAGCGGGGCACAGCGGTCGGAGCAGGGCTCGTTCAAGCGTGTCCTGAAAGGCACTTTGGGGAATACGTTAGACTCATCTTAGCAAAATATCTAAGTGATTTTTTCAGGAACAAATTTGTGACTGGGTCCAGATAAAAATGAAAGCCTACCAAGGAGAACCGTGTAAGAGAAGTTATTGACCCCACCATGGTTTACAAAGGTGAAAATATTCAAGAAAACCTTCCAGAAAAGCTATCAATTTCAGAAAATGAAAGTGAACAAACCAGTAGGTAGCCAGCTGCTTTTTAATTTTATCAACGATGACACATTTTTGCATTTCTATTAATTTTAAAGTCTAGATACTACTTTCATTAAAATATGCAGAAGCCAGGTGCACCAGGTGATTACAATTGTCTTGTTAGGCTGCAGACCTCCTTCTCTGATCTTGAGAAGGGTCATAACTGGTGGTGCCAATACTTGCTCTTTATTGGAGCCAGGAAGTCAAGACACAAGGAGGATCTTGTTCCTTGGTGCATTTCCCTTATCTGTCACTTGAAATCTGGCATCGATAGACCCTAATCCAGGCCTTGAGGAAAAGGCTTTACTCTATTATTTGGTCTATATAAGCTCCTGTGTAGATTTCTTAATGGTTACAATGACCTGTGCATTGTAATAGCAGCAAGAAATAATCAAAGTAATGTGTTTGTCTGAAGTGCCCACTGTGAGAAGACCCCGAAAAAAATCTCTGACATGAAAACATTCTTGCACCAACTCCTTCCAAGGGTATGTATGTGATTTGAAGCATTTCTGGGATGCAGTGAATTTTGATTATTATCATGCTTGGTGCTTTGGAGGTGCCAGCTGCTGGGAGGTAAGTGGAGCTGTTCCTTAGAACATGAGAGAAAAGGATTGTGTCAGGAACAACTTGACCCTGATCTAAATAATGAAATATGTATATAATGTATATGAATATGTATACATTCATAATTATACGTGTGAATCTAAAAAATGTGAATTCTTTAAAGGCAGAGGACCTTCTGCTAGTTGTATCCTCAATACAGAGCATGGAGTGTTACCTGGTGATTCACAAAACTCACTCAACTCTTGTTGGCTGAGCACATACGCATACACACACACACACACACATACACACACAGGCACACACTCTCAGGTGTTTCCCTCTTTTTCCTGTGTGAATTTCTCAAGCCTTATGATGCCTTTGACAGAGCCTTTCCATCTCTTTATTTTGTCCCAAGGCCGTATTCTCTATACCTCCCCCTATTTCTCTCTCCCCACAGAATATCTTTGAGAATATTGCTCCCAAAGGCATTCCAAGCTGCAGTTGATCTTGGTTTTCTGTGAAAACAGAATATTCTTGTACTCCTTTGGACTTGGGAAGTCAGGCTAATAGGACAGTATTTTCAAAAGAGAATTAGAATGCCTAGTTATAAATCAAGCTATAGGTGAGTTGCATATTTCTGAAGAAGGCAAACATTCATTTTTATTGAAAATAATTTCAATTTTGCATAATGTTCAAATATCAATCAAGAAGCAAATTTTTGTCATTTTATATGGAAATTATTTTTAAAATTGATTGATTGGACTCCAGAAGAATTGGTTTGTCATCCTTGTGTGCCCCTTACTTGCTGTGTATCCTGACTCAAATATCTAAATTTCACCAAGACTTGATTTCTTCAAAGAAAGTGAGAATAATACATAACTCAATGGTTTTATGGGCATCAAATGAGATAATAAACTGCTAAGTAGTTTACAAGTGTGTCTAGTTCTTGGTGACACATTTCAAGAAGAAAAGTGAAAAAAAGTATAAATCCAGAGAAAATTGGTCATAATTCTGAGAGATCTACAATTACTAACCTGTGGGGAAGTTAAGTTTGGAGGGGGAAAAAGTAGAATAAACTTGAAAACTGTCTTCAGTGATTTAAGGTGTTTCTATAGGAAACAGAAATGACTTTTTATAATTTCATATGGCAGAGCCATGACCTATGGACCAAACTTTCCGAGTATGTGACTGCAGGTCAGTGTGAGCTGAAATTCTTAGCAACTATTAGTATCCAAAGCGAATGAACTACTAAGAGCGAGGGGTTTGAAATTGAGATATACGTGGATTCCAGTTCCAGTTCATTCATTGGCTGGCTGTATTACATTGAGCATGACATTTAATCTTTCTAAACTTCAATCTCTTTATCCTTAAAATGGAAATAAGCCCTTCAGAAGGGGAGGGGCCCTATCTGTTTTGTTCACAGTTATATTCCCTGTCCTACGAGAGTGGGGATTCACTTACTATTTTTCAAGTACATGAATAAATAGAAGAGATGGCTCCACTGAGTTGGAGGTTAAGATAATGACCTTTAGTCCCTTCCAACTTCAAGAAGCTATTCTTCTTGGATTTGGTGATACTGATCGGGAAGTAGAAAAATAATCCTAGAAGTGAGAACTAAATCAATGAGATAACTTCCCAGCTCTGCCGTCGGTTAAAACAAGCTGCGAAGAAACAGTTACCCCTGTTCCTTGAAAAGCTTGCTTAGGAGTTCTTAAGAGCCAGATAACCAATTCATGCTTTAGAAATCAAACAAGTTTTTCCTGTTAGTGGAAAATAATATAAAGACAAATCGTTCTATTTAAAATATCTTGAAAACTAAGGGTCAAGAGTGGATGTTTTTCCAGCTAAAATTATTTCCATTGATTTGGAAAACATAGATAATAGGATTCTCAAATATTTACAAATTTTGGTAGAAGATGCAATTGCCAATGTGTTCTCCTAATTCCTTTAGTGGTGATTAATCAATATTATTTCAGAAACACATATATGTTAACACCACACAAAAAGGCAGTAAAAGGTTTCCAGACTTTATTTTATTTCTTTTGTATTTTTTTTTGCTGAAGTGTCTATGCTTTTTCATTGCTGAAGCCTCACGCTTAACACATTTCTATGCATAGGCAATACTAATAGCAAATCCATACAAAGGCAAGGCTGGCAAAAAGTCATAACTGTTAAAAAGTTCTTCTATAAAATGCTATGAGATTATTTAGGTTAGTAAAAAACTAGCAAGGATTGTTAAAAACTCCAGAAGGATCTAATCAAAGTGTGAGACTGTGCAACATAATGACAGATGGAATTTAATGTAGATAAGAAAAAGGTAATGCATTTTGGGAGAAATCATTTAAACTTTTCATATACATTCATAGGATCTGAATTAGCTGAACTTCTCAGGAAAAAAATAAGGGGTAATTATGGATGGAAGTATTCACTGAAGACATCTGCTCAGTCTTCAGCAGCAGTTAAAGCTAATAGACTGATGGTTATATTAATAAGGCAAGGGAAAATAGTATGGAAAATATTATGACATTATGCTATATAAACCAATGATTTAATTTCACTTTGAGCACTGTGTTACTTTTTAGATTCCTAGCATTTTAAAAGATGCAGTGTTTACAAAGTGAAAGTGAAAAAATAAAAAAAATAAAAATAAATGAGAGCAGAGTGGAGGGAAGCATTAGGAGCAGAGCAGGTGAAGTGCAGCCCTGACTAGAGGAGGATGGGTTTTCCCATCTCCGCCCTCGCACAGTCTTACTGAATTCACAATTGCAGCTTACGGGAATCGCAGCATTCTCTCCAAATTCACTCCCAGATTATTTACCCATGAGTTTTGAGCAAAGCATTTGATACTTTTTAGCTCAACAGAAGATTTTATCTTCTATCTGCCTGATATACGGTTGGTAGCTGCTATGTCTGAAAATAATTTTAGAAGTGAAAAAACAATCCTTCTAATGCAAAGATTTTTCTTTTGTGTAAGTATCTCTTGGATAAATCATAAAATGGTGCCTGTTTTTGTGATATTCCCATTGATCCTTTGCCGTTTATTCTCCCTTCTGAGCTTCTGGAAAGTCAAGGATATCCCTCTAATAAAAAGATCTTGAGGAAAAAAATGTCTAAGTTGGTAGCAAGATGTATATAGTAGTAAAACACTACCCAATTAATTTTTCTGTCTTCCCTGTTTATCTCATTTAAGTCAACTACTTATAAAGATGGAACTCCTTTCATGGGAATTGCTCTGAACGACTGACCCAGGCAGCGGAGCATGTTGGGAGAGGAGCAGTAGGGTCAGGTGGCCAGGAACCAGAGCTGGCTTTGCCTGTGATCCTATGGAAGATCCTTTACTCACTGGGTCCTAATTTCTTCTCTTTTATAATAGTAATAACAATATCTAGCTTACAGCATTATTATAAGAATTAAATACAATAATTTATGTGGAACTCTTTGCACGTGGTAAATGCTCAGTGTTAGATATCAATGCTACATGGTAACAAATAAACGGGTTTTAAATAAAAATGAAATAACCATATTGTCATTTAATCTCAAAAGAATTTTTGCTTGCCATGCAATTTAAATTCTGCATATATTTAGAGTTTCTAGAGGCTGTGCTGAATTACAATTTTCCCTGATCCAACCCCAAATTCCCATTATAGCCTTTCTGCCACTAACCCCTGATAATCATTCCATTCTATGGCGAAAAGGACTATTCATATTTGCTCTTCTCTGAATGTCCTCCATGTTTCTCCAACTCAGAGCACAGCCATTATATCTAATGCCCAATTCCCTCTCCAGTGCTTGCCTCAGTCCAGCACAGGAAGCCCAGACAACACTTCTTTCCTTCTGGAAATCTGTTCAATTTCTCCAAGAGCATGTGATCAGTCCATCTCTGAAATTTCACAGAACTTAATCAGAACTTCAACTTGATCCTAATAACATCATATCTTGTCTTATTTGTATCATTTGTCTAATCACTCCCAATACTATTGTTAGCTGTTCTCTTTTGATGTCAAACATTATCCAGCCTAGGGCAAAAGAACACATTGAATGAATTAATAAATGTACAAAGTTATAGATCCACTTCTTACAATGAACTCATGGATGCAGCAAATTCAAAGAATAATAAGCAAACTTCAAAAAGAAAGCTATGTCTCATGTAGTAAACATAAAACTGGAGCTAAAATATTCATTTTTCCTGACCTTAGCTTTCTGGAGAACTATTATTAAAGAAGCGAGGATTTATGACTTTCTGAAAATATGGAATCAGTTTCTGCCAGAAAGACTACATTCCCATCTCTAAGCTTGAACTAGATCATATGAAGGTATTTGAAGCTTATTTAGAAAAAAAAATTCAGCACCAATCTGCAATATATGCAAGGTTCTATTTTTCTCTGAAACTTTACTGTGGGAAATAAAATGGAAGGTGTCATTGGTAATTAGTTTACGTGTTTACCTATTTTGTTTTGTGTGCCAATCTCCTCTTTTCAATTTTAGAATTGTTTTACTTCATTTCCTATCCTTTTCTTCATAATGACTGGCCACGAAGTTTCACTGTTTCATATTTGAAAGAAAGAATAGAAATAACATTTTAAAGAATCATTTCTTTCGTTGAATTTTCCTGTTCTTTGGCTAGCATGAATTACAAATTTCATGGATGAGGATCATTGTGTTAGTCTGAGGTGAGTGTTACGTGAGATAAAAGAGAAAGGATGAGATCAGCTCCTATACAGCTGCTAGACATATCCTCTTTATTGAAAAATGTATTTAAAATGTCCCCTCTTCAATGGATAGGCAATGATTTAAAAGACACAGCTGCTAGTTAAGTAACAGAAATGGCACCTGGGCTCCAACTGGGCTTAGGTGTGAGCAATTTTGAGAATAGGGTCAGAACAGAAGACAATGAGGTGGGGGTAGAAATCTTTTTGCTATTAAAGTCAATGTCATCATCAAAGTCCATAGGGATCCCGATTTTCAAGGTGTCACACTTGGAAATTCAAAGCAGTTTTGGGAAAAGATATGTGCCATTATATTGAACTATCTTTTGAGTTAAAAATATTAACTGAATTAATATTAGATGATTGAGAGGGATTTTTAAATCATGCAAATGAAAAAGGTATTTTTCTCAGGGCAATGAAATTCACATACAGAGGAACATTACTGATCATTAATATGGGGAAGGCATACTTGTGCCTAATCAAATGTCCATTAATACTGAGAATGTCTGTCCTTTTCATTGATTACAGTTTAAAAAGAAACACATGAAAAGGTGGTCACACAAGATAGAGATGCCTTCATTAGTCAACACGAATGGCATACTCTTCTTTTTAATGTTCTTTCCTTCTCTTTTCTTTTTCCTCAGAGCTTCGTGAAAAGTGGTGTGTGCAAACTTCTCTATAAAATGCAATTAGCAAGTTATAGATAAACATTTCCTGTTAAAAAAATTCCTTCTTCTTCAGCGTCCTCTTTACAGCATCTTAGAAAGTATTCTTGGCCATGAGGAAGGGTTAGACCTTCCATTTATTTCCATTGCTAATGTTTTGGTCATGACCTTGGGGGCTGGATGCAAGAACATGAGAGTCCCTTCTGTTAATGTTAGTAACAGGAAACAGTAATTTGAAAATATGAGCATTGACACGGACAGTAGAGAGAACTCTGCTTTACTGTACTGCTGACTTTGGTCTGAATCCTGCTTTTCCTTTCTATTAATTGGATACCCTTGGTAAGGTAAGCTATTTGATCCCTCTGTGGCTCAGATTCTTTATGTTTTCATTAGAAAAATATTTATGGAACCTCTATTTCCTGCCATATCATAGAAAAAACTGGGCTACACTTAGATGAAAGAAGAGTGAAAATTGGTGGAAGAAATATCAATAATCTAAAATATGCAGATGACACCATCTTACTGGTAAAATGCAGCAATGACTTGAAATGACTTCTGACAAAAGTGAAAGAAGAAAATGCCAAAGCCCAAGTGCATTTGAACACCAGGAAGACAAAAAGCATGACACAGAAGAACTACACAACTTTAATGTAGACAATGAAGACATTGAAATTCTTAAAGAATTTGTCTACCTTGGTTCAGTCATCAGTTTAAACGGAGACTGCAGCCAAGAAACCAAGAGAAGGCTGAGACTCGGAAGGGCAGGAATGGAAGAATTAGGAAGGATCATCAGGTGTAAGGAAGTGTCATTAGAGACCAAGAACAAGGTTATCCACACCCTCGTGCTCCTAACTACTGTGTACGCGTGCAAAAGCCAGACAGTGAAGAAGACCAACAGGAAAAATATTGATTCATTTGAAATACGGTGTTGGAAGAGAGCTCTAAGGACACTCTGGACTGCCAGAAAGGTGGCAGGTGGGTCCCAGAGCAAATTAAGCCTGAACTGTCACTGGAGGCAAAGATGATAAAACTGAGGCTGCCCTACTATGGGCACATCATGAGAAGGCAGGGTTCTTTGGAAAAGACAGTAACGCTGGGAAAAGTAGAGGCAGCAGAAGAGGAGGACCGAATAGAAGATGGGCTGACTCCATACAGGAAGCCATAGGCCTGAGTCTACAGGTGCTGAGTAGGGCTGTTGAGGACTGGACAATGTGGACATCACTCATCCATAGGATCGCCAGGAGTTAGAGTCGACTTGACAGCATGTAACAAAAAACTCCCTGTCAGGCACTATTTTGTGGTCTGGTATTCAATGACAAATCAAAAGAGGACGTGCCTGCCCTCATGGAGCTTAAGTATTAGAGGGAAACATTAGCAGTGAACAGGCACATGCATATATATATTTAGTGCCAACTGGTAACAAGTGGAATAAAGAAAAATAAAGCAGGAGAAATGGCGACAGTGAAGGCAGATGCTATTGGAGATAGAGTAGCCATATGTGGCCACACTGTCGATATCTTAATTGATGAGATCCTATTGAATGAATTAAGGTTCCTCACTTCATTGTAATTACTCTCTATAATGGAAATAATAGTAGCTATATTGGTGGAGAATAAGATAGTGCACGTAAGGCGCCAAGTGGCGTGTATGGAGCTCAATAAACAGTAGCAGCTGTTACTGTTACAATTCTGAAATGTGTGGTCCCCCATTATACTTGATAATTCACTTCAAGTCTGGGGTCAAATACGATTTGCATCTCTCCAAAAACAAATCTGATATTAGACAAGTTCGTATCAGTTAAATTCCTTAATTTCTATTTGATTCTTTCGTACACAATAGACTGGCTGAGGGAGTCTGCCTTTATTTTGAGACTAGACATGTTCTTCATCATTTAGCAGTAGGGATTGGAAAATATGTTGGGTAGAATCAGATTAATCAGAGCATTGAGCATTGGTCTTGCTTTCAACTTTTAAGTATTTTTCAAATATACATTCCACAGGTTTTTTTTTTTGTTGTTTTTTTTTTTGCTATTTGCATTTTGCCAATTAAAGGGCATGAAATCTTGATCTCCAGGTCTGTAATTCAACAAAGGACAACATAGGCAAATAAGAAATGGCAAGCAGGGTAGGATTTGGACAATGCACTAGAATTTACAGTTGGCTTTAAGAGAACTTTGAAGGTCAGCAGAGGGAAGTTAGTGTACGACAGAAGCTAATAGAAGTATCTAGGATAGACAGTGTGAGGCAAAGTCTACTTAGATGGATCCAAGAATGGCCTGGGAGTGTAGATGGTCTGGAAAAAGATAGAAGATAGTAACTAGGGCCAGCGATGATAATTTTTAGGGTACAAAAAGCAATTCCAGAGGTCATGATTACTATTCAACAATGCTTCATAATGAATGAATAGCCCACGGTTTAAAGAAGTGGAAAGTGGTATCTGAGAGGTAACCATTAGCCTCAGTACAAAGCAGGGAGTCAATTTTCTACATTTATCTAAACAGAAGGAGAACAGAGATGTTGTAGAGGAGAGAGGTACATTATAAAAGGATTTTGTCTTTCTTGGCTCATCCCCTCTTGTGATCTTTGACTGAATGGAAGGGAAGAGGCTGCCACTTTCGTTATCCACCTGACATTAAGTGAAATAAACTAATTATGTATTGGGCATTTAATGAATATATCTAACACTTAGTGAGGGTTCACGTGTTCTAAATGCTTTAATTGAGTATTAGGTCTTTTAATGCTTGGAAACATTTTTCAGATAGCTATGATGATCCCCGTTGTACACAGGAAGAAACTAGGACACAGAGAGGTAAAGTAACTCTCCCGACATCACACAGAAATTTGCAGATCCTTGATCTTCACCTAGAGATTCTGGTTCTGGTGGCCTTGATGTTAACGTACACTGTACTGCCTTATACTTGCTGATTGAATTAAGTCATTTCAGAGCTCTGGGTGGCTGATGTTATTATCTCCATTTAAAAAATTTATGAAATGGGGCATGCAGAAATGAAGCAACTTTTCCATGATGACACAGGTTGCAAGCAGCATAGAAAAAAAACAAAAGAAACCTACATTCTCTGAGTTAAAACCCTAATGCTTTATACTATACCATGCAGAGAGAAGACTAGGTACTCTGTATTAGTTCTTACAGTTTGATAGCAAGGCTACTGCCGCTGGCTAACTCTATTAGAATGATATTCCTGAGGGATAAATGCTTTCCAAAGGCAAAGCACTAAGCACACTAAGCTGATTTCCCCTGCTTCTGCTCCTCCTCCGCTCCCCACTGAGGCTGATTACATGACGTTGGAGGTGAAGACAGGACACTATCTATTCCCCTCAGTTTATAAAATGGGGAACCCAATTTCATAGAAATATTACACAATTTGTCTCAGGACACCCCATTGAAGACTAGTCATATGTTTCTTGCCACTATATCACATTGATGCTAGTTCTTTCATTTATGTACTCATACAGCACTTATTTGTTGAGAACCTACTATGTTCACTTGTAATCCTATGGGGTAAAAAAGATGAGAAGAATCCTACTCCCAGGGATGGGGCAGATATAAGCCAAGCACACAAACCACACTGTAGTATAAAAAGAAACGTGGTACATACTGTGTGAGAGAGGCAGAAACGCCAGAGATGGAGATTCGGAAATGAGGGTTTGCTTGCAACTAATGGAATAAAGAAGGGAAGGTTCTATGTTGAAGTTAAACTTAGAGCTGGGCCTGAAAAGATGATCAGAGGTATGTGGTTCAGAGGATAAGATCCCTTAAGGCAACGGGTGAATCAGAGCCTAGAGATGGGCCAATCTTTGACTTCACTGAAGTACGGGGGTAGGTGTGGCTTGACAAGAGCAGTGCAAGCACTAAAAGGTGGAAAGTCAGGGGGGTGTCTCATCCTATTTCAAAGATGATCTTGAGCCACAAAATAGGGACCATTTGGAATTAAGAAACACTAAGGTTGTTAAGATGTATTTATTGGAAAGTAGTGAAAAGACTATCTATACAAACCGAAATCGAAACCCGGGGCATTAGAACTAACACACTCGATTCAAAAGACTCATTGAGTCAAAAGACCATAACCAACAATATGAATAATAATTGGCCGAATCAAAATCACTCACGCATTAAATTAGAACATTTGTATTACAGTGCTTGAAGCAGAAAAGGCCTTTTTATGTTAGATATATGAAAGGCATAATTCATGATAGAGCCATTACTTGGACTCAAAAGGCACTGGGGCAGACGCATTCTCAGCCAGTTCAGAGAGTGGAACCAAGAACATATTTTGAGAAAACATGCTAATTTTCTTACACCTAAAGGTTACAGGTGATGCCCAGGTTTCTCTGTCTCACATTTGGTGCTGTCTAATAAAACGAAAACTGCTTTTATCTGGTTTGTATTATGACTGCCGTTGTTTTATCTAAGTCAGTCCTTCTCAGAATCTTCTGCAGCTCCTAGAACCCCGCCCTCTGACACTTCAAGCCAAGTTCCTTCTGAAACTCTGAAAATTTCCATCTGCCTAAATGGATTCCTTCTTACAAGACTTCTGATAACTCAGCAGATAAATCTGGGGCATCGGAACTGGCTTTGTTCATTCTCATCTATTTATTTATTTACACTCAGTGAGGCTGCTCTCACAACTGCCCTCAGCGGGCCTTGATGGTGCCTCTTGGAAATCACAGGACATTCCCAGGAATAGCAGGGAACAGAAAGGGCAGCAGGGAGACCCAGGACGTCCAAGGACCAGCAGCAGGCAGGCAAGTGGAGGAAGCCCTGTGATGTGCACGTGAGCAGCTTAAGATGTTATTGGAGGAAACAAAACCTAAGTTTGATAGTGGGAATCCATGTAGGCTGAAGAACTCCTAGCCCCTGCAGTAGGATACATCCCCCTTTGAGCATGGCCTCAATTATTAGTTCTGTTATGTAGCAGTTACCTTAACGTATATATACTTATGGGTAATTCTTTTTTATAGTTGTTACAGGTTTCCTTAAGAAGGGCTCAATAGCCACACTAGGAGTCCAAATAGCATACAAATGCCGCCAAGACCCACGGAGACAGGTCTCCTTATAGAAAATAACCATATGTGATGCAATATTAAGAAAATGTGGTGCTAAGCTGATGTGCAATACTAATCAATAAGCATATATTATTTATGAATGAAAACAATGAATAAAAGTAGAAGGAGAATATCGATTCTAGGAGTCCTAAAACACCTGAGAAATATATCTTGCTGTTGCTCATAGAAATGAGACTTTATTTTGGGTAGGAAACAGCAGAATTTTATTCTAGGGAAGAAATTTGATAAGCATATCAGATGTCGATTATCCTGATCAATATATTTTGAGATGACATTGGAGTAGATAATAAAGTTACAGTTGGATAAGACCTTGCCTTCAAGGATTTTATCATCTTATGTATAATTCATACTCTGAACTATACAGAAAAGAATTCTGTATGACAGTATTAGATATTAGAGCAACCTTTGACAAATAAATAGAAATTTAAAACAAAAAGTAAAGCCGCATGTCAAGTATTAATTGAAAACTGCAAATTACTAAAGCAGAGAGTTCACCTGGCTAACAAAAGGACCATCCTTGTGTTCCAGGATCAGACACTTTCAGAGGGCAAAAATAAAGTTTCATCCTATTACAGTGTCTTCAACATTATCATAGCATAATGTCACCCCCTTAATGGTGCGTGAGATAAATTTATCTATCAATGGTCTATCCAATAAGCACGTATTGAGTACTTATGATGAAACAGACTATTCCAAGTGATGATTCTACAAGAGTTAAAAAGACAGACAAGTCTTTGCTCTAATTCAATTGTTTTATTTAGAAACATAACATTTATGTTTAATTATTGAGTAAATATTCCATGATTGGTGGCAACAAACCAGAAACAGTACTAGTAGGGGATTCAACTAATAAGACGACATAGTCCACATACCTGGGAAAGACATACGCTTAGCATATGATGGAAATACAAAGAGATAACTATTGTATTATTTAACTGGGCAGGGTTTTTAAAACAGTTTTATTGAGATGGAATTTATGTTCCATAAAATTCACCCATTTAAGATGTACAACTTAGTGTTTTGTTAGTATATTCACAGAGTTGTGTGACCATCACCACATTTTAATAATTTTAGGACATTTCCATCACCCCAAGAAGAAACTTTGCACCTATAACAGTCTCACCCATTTCACTTCCACCTCTTCTAGGAAAACCATCACATATATTTTATCTCTAGAGATTTGACTATTCTTATCTTTTGATATAAATTGAATCACACGATATGTTGTTTTTTGTGACTACATTCTTTTGCTCAGCAAATGTTGTTAAGATTTACCCATGTTGTAGCCTGTCTCAGTACTGCCTCCTTTTCCTTGAAGGATAACATTCTATTGTGTGGATGTACCATATTTTGTTATCCCATTATGGATATTTGGGTAATTGCCACTTTTTTACTATAATTTAATTTTTTTTTTAGCTTTGTTGGGCTATACTGGACAAATAAAATTGTATATATTTCAAGTATACAATATGATGATCTGATATATGTATATTTTGTGAAATGATTACCACAATCAGATTAATTAACACATCCATCATCTTACATAGTTACCTTTTGCGTGTATGTGTAGTGAGAATGCTGTCTGCTCTCAATAAATTTCAAGTACACAGTACAGTATTATTAATTATAGTCACCAAGCTTATAGATCTCCAAAGCTTATTCATCTTATATCATAAATGAGGGCTAAACCTGTTGACCAGCGTCTCCCCTCTTCCTCATACCCTAGGCCATAATAACCACCATTTTACTCTCTGTTTCTATTAATTTGACTTTTTCTCTTTTTAAGATTGTACATATAAGTGAGATCATACAATATTTCTCTTTCTCTCTCTGGCTAATTTCACTTAATATAATCTCCTCTAGGTTCATCTATGTTGTTGCAAATGTTAGGTTTTCCTTCTTTCTTACAAATAATATTCCATTTTATATATATATATATATATGAATATATATATATATCACATTTTCTTTCTTTATTTGTTGACAGACACTGAGATTCCATATCTTGGCTATTGTGAATTATTGTGAATAATGCTGCAGTTGACATAAGAGTGCAGATATCTCTCCGAAATACTGATGTCATTTCCTTCAGATATATGTATACACAGCAGGGAGACTCCTGGATCACGTTCTGTTCTTAGTTTTTTGAGGAACCTCCATACTATTTTTCATAGTGGCTGTAAAAACTTATATTCCTGCCAACAGTGAACGAGGGATATCTTTTCTCCACATCCTCACCAACACTTAGCTGTTGACTTTTTGATAAAAGCCATCCTAACAGGTATGAGATGATATCGCATTGTGGTTTTGATTTTCATTTCCCTGATAATTACTGATGTTGAGCATCTTTTCATGTACCTGCTGTTGTATTTCTTCTTTGGAAAAATGTCTTTCCAGTTCCTTTGTCCACTTATTAATATGGTTATCATATTTTTTCCTATTGAGTTGTTTAAGCTCCTTATATATTGAATATTAACTCCTTATCAAATATACAGGTTTGCAAATATTTTCTCCCAATCTATAGGTTGTCTTTTGATTTTTGAAGGTTTATTTTGCTGTGCAGAAGCTTTTGGTTTGATATAGATCCACTTGTTCATTTTTGCTTTTGTTGCCTGTACTTTTGGTGTCATATCCAAAAAATCATTGTCAAGACCAATGTCGAGGAGATTTTTTTTGGTTTTCGTCTAGGAGTTTTATAGATCTAGGTCTCATATTTAAGTCTTTATTTTGAGTTAATTTTTGTGAGCAGTGCAAGATAGGGGTCCAATTTCATTGTTTTGATTATGGTCATCCAGTTTCCCAGACAGCATTTATTGAAGAGACTATCCTTTCCTCATTGTGTGTTCTTGGTACCTTGTTAAAGATTAGCTGACCGTATATGCTTGGGTTTGCATATGGGCTCTCTATTCTGTTCCATTGGTCAATGTGTCTGTTTTTATACTACTACTATACTGTTTTGATTACTATAACTTTGTAATAGAGTTTGAAATCAGGGAGTGTGATAGCTCCAGCTTTGTTCATCATTCTGAAGATTGCTTTGACTGTTCGGGTCTTCTGTGGTTCCATATGAATTTTAGGATTTTTTAAAAAATTTCTATAAAAATTATCAATGGAATTTGGATAGGGATGGCATTGAATCTGTAGATCTTTTGGGTAGTGTAGTCCTTTTAACAATATTAATTGTTTCAATCCACAAACATAGGATATCTTATCATTTACTTGTGTCTTTCTCAATTTCCTTCATAACGTCTCATAGTTTTCAGTGTACAGGTCTTTCACCACCTTGATTAAATTTATTCCTAAGTATTTTATTGTTTTTGATGCTATTGTAAACGGGATTGTTTTTCTAATTTCTCTTTCCAATAGTTTGTTGTTAGTGTATAGAAATGCAACCGATTTTTGTATATTGATTTGAATCCTGCAAGTTTACTGAATTCATTTATTAGTTCTAAAAAAATTTTTTTAGCGAAGTCTTTAGAGCTTTCTACATGAAACCTGCCATCTTCGAAGAAAGACAATTTTACTTCTTCCTTTCTGGTTGGAATACCTTTTACTTATTTCTCTTGCCTGATTTCTGTGGCTAGGATTTCCAGTATCACGATGGATAGAGGTGGTGAGAGCGGGCATCTTTGCCTTGTTCCTGACCTTAGAATAAGAGCATTCAGCTTTTTACCATTGAGTATGTTAGCTATGAGCTTGTCGTATAGCTTTTGTTATGTTGAGGTACATTCCTTCTATACCTAATTTGCTGAGAATTTTTATCATAAAAGGATGTTAAATTTTGTCAAATGCTTTTTCAGCATCTATTAAGATGATCCTGTAAACTTTATCATCCATTCTGTTAATATTGTGTATCACATTTACCAATTTGTGTATGCTGAAACATCCTTGCATCCCAGGCATAAATCCAGTTTGATCATGATATATGATGCTTTTATTTTTATTTATTTGTTTGTTTGTTTGTTTGTTTTTTGAGAAAGATTAGCCCTGAGATAACATCTGCCATCAATCCTCCTCTTTTTGCTGAGGAAGACTGGCCCTTAGCTAACATCCATGCCCATCTCCTCATTCTACTTTTCTTGTAATTGAGTTCTAGTTCTCACCATTGTGGTTGGAAAGGATACTTAGTATGATTTCAATCTTCTTCAATTTTATTCAGACTTGTTCTGTGACTTAACATATGATCCATTCTGGATAATGTTGTGTGTGTGTTTTTGAAGAATGTGTATCCTGCTCCTGTCGAATGGAATGAATATTCCATGTATGTCTGTTCGGTCCCGTTAATTTGAACTGTAGTTCAAGTCCAAGGTTTCTTATTGATTTTCTGTCTGGATGATCTATCAATCATTGAAAGTGGGTACTGAAGTCCCCTACTATAGTATTGTTGTCTATTTATCCCTTCAACTATGATAGCATTTGCTTAATATCTTTAGGTGCTCTGATGTTACGTGCATACATATTTATAATTGTTATATCCTCTTGGTAAATTGACCCCTTTATCATTATATAATGATCTTTTTTGTTAGATTTTTTGACTTAAAGTCTAATTTGTCTGATATAAGTAAAGTTACTCATGTCCTCTCTTGGTTTTCATTTGTGTGAAGTATCTTCTTATACCCCTTCATTTCAGTGTATGTGTCCTTACAGCAAAAGTGAGTCTTTTTGTAGGCAGCATATAGTTGGGTCTTGTTTTTATCCTTCAGCCACTCTGTGCCTTTTGACTGGAGAATTTAATCCATTTACATTTCAAGTAATTATTGATAGGTGAGGACTTAATAATGCCATCTTATTAATTGTTTTCTGGTTGTTTGGTAGTTCCTTTCTTCCTCTCTTTCTTTTGTCCTTGAATGGATGATTTTCTGTAGTGGTATGCCTATCTTTATCTTTTGTGTGTCTGCTATAGATTTTTGCATTGTGGTTACCAAGAGACTTACATGAAACGTAATTATAACCATCTATGTTAGGTTCATAACAACTTAACTTTGATTGCATACAAAAACTTTACTCTTTTATTCCTCTCCCACATTTTATGTTTCTCATGTCATAATATACATCTTTTTATATTTTGTATCCATTACCAAATTATCGTGTAGTCAATACAAGACACATAATCATATACAGCATCAGAGTATTCTGAATTTGACCAAATACTTACCTTTACCAGTGTGTTTTATATTTTCATGGGATAAATACCTTTCTTGACATCCCTGCTAAGGATTCTGAGGCTTTTCTATAGATACAACTTCTCCACACTTCTTGTTCCCTCTTGGAGTGGAATTCTTAAGATTATATGCCTTCTCTCAGTCCTGCAAATCCAGGTCAGGGGCTGCCAGCCTTCAGTTTGCTGTCCTTAGGGTAGCCCTGAATGCTCAAGTTGTGTGCTTTCTCCCAATTCTATAGTCAGGCTGGCTTTCTGCATGTGTTCACTAGCTGTCTTCAAAGGCTCACAGTCACCTCCTTTGGGTGCTCTCAAAGGGAGCTGGCCAGTGGTACGTGTGAGTGAGGCATGTATAGTACTAGGGGTGCCTGTGGGACAGGTCGGGGGAACCTCATGCAAGATAGTCCCAGCGTCTCGTTGTTAGGTCTTCCTGAAGGAGTCAGTGAAGTGGTTAGTAGGATCCATATTCCTTTGATGAATTCTGAGCCCTGGCTGCTATGCTCCCAGCCTCTCCCCACCCCTCAGACATGCAGATCACCTCAGTATTCTGGATTGGGTGAGAAAGAAGTGGGCAATTGTATCAGCATCCTGCACAACTGAGTAAGCCAGAAGCTCACTCACACACTCTCTTTCCCCTCTGGGAGAAATCACCAGTTGAAGGGGTCTCTTGGGATTGAATTATGCTGCCTTGGGGAAGGGGCAATGCAGGTAAAATGAAATTATTTCTCTTATACTCATCAATTAGTCCAATCTTGGATATTTTTTTCTCCAGTGGTGTGCTGGAACTTTCATGCTGGATGCCCAGACCCCCGAAAGTTGCTCATGTCTGTGAGTGATTGTCAAAAGTCATGTTCTTCGGGGGGAGATGGTAGGAAAACACTAATTCTGCCATCTTGCTGAAGTCATGTTCCCTGCCCATTTTTAAATTGGGTTATTTGTCTTTATATTATTAAGTTGTAAGCATTCTTTAAATATTCAAGTTACAATTTCTTATTCAGATACATGTTTTGCAAGTATTTTCTCACATTTTTTGGGTTATCTTTTCACTTTCTTGATGATATTCTTTGTAGCCAAAAAAGCCCTTAATTTTGATGAAGTCCAATTATTTACTTTTTCTTTTGTTGCTTATGCTTTTGGCTTTACATCTAAAAAGCCATTTCCCAAGAAGAGATCACAAAGATTTACTCGTAGATTTTCTTCCAAGAGATTTATAGTTTTATCTCTTACAATTAGGTACATGATCTTTGTGTGTGTATGTGTGTGTGTGTATCTGTGTATAGTTTAATACAAGGACTCAACTTCATTCTTCTTACATGGATATCCAGTTGTTTCAGCACCATTTAATTGAATTGTCTTGCCATCCTTGTCAAAAATAAATTGACCATAAATCTAAGAGTTTCTTTCTGGACTCTTACTTCTATTCCATTCATCGGTAAGTCTGTTCTTGTGCCAGTCTCACATTATCACATCATGTAGCTTTGTAGTAAATTTTGACATTGTGAAGTGTGGGTACTCAACTTTGTTCTTTTTCAAGACTGTTTTAGCCATTCTGGGTCATTTTCCATATCAATTTTAGGACTAGATTGTCAATTTCTGCGAAGAAGCCAGCTGGTATTTTGATGGTGATTGCAGTGAATCTGTAGATCAATTTGGGAAGTTCTGTCATCTTGACAGTATTAACTTTTCTGATCCATGAACATAGGAAGCCATTCAACTTACTTTGATCTTTTACTTCTTTCAACAATGTTTTGTAGTTTTCAGTTTTAGTCTTTCAATAATATTTAGCAGTTTTAAGTATACCTTTCTGGTACTTCTTTGTTACATTTATTTCTAAGCACTTTATTCTTTTGGATAGTATTTTAAATCAAATTATTTTCTTAATTTTATTTTCAGATTGTTCTCGGCAAGTGTAGAGAAGTACACTGATTTTTGTATATTGATCTTGTATTATGCCAGATCTTGTAGTCTGCTCTTTTGGAAGAGGTTGTGAATGTTTGGTTTTAATTCTTAAATGTTTGTTAGAATTTATCAGTGAAGCCATCTGGGCCTCAACTTTTCTTTGTGGGAAGTTTTATAATTACTAATTCAATTTCTTTGCTTGTTACAGGTCTACTCAAATTTTTTATTTCTTCTTGAGTCATTTTCAGTACTATCTTTCAAAGAATTTGAACATTTTATCTAAGTATATAATTCCCTTACTTACAATTGTTCATAGTATTCCCTTGTATACTATAAAACAAAAATGTTTTTATTGTTTTTCAACTTGCTATTGTTTATTTCTGCTCCTGTCTTTTAATTTTTGTTTTAAGGTCTATTTTGTCTGATATCATTATAACCACTCAGCTCTCTTTTGACTACTGTATTCATGGTATATCTTTTTCCATCCTTTTATTTTCAACCTGCTTGTGTCTTTGGATATAAAATGCATTTTTTGTAGATAGCACATAGTTCCACTCTTGAAGTCCACTCTTCTAATCTATGCCTTTGGTTAGAATGTTTTATCCATTTATGTTTAATGTAATTAATGATAAGATAGGATTTACTTCTGTCATTTTGCTTTTTATTTCTATATGCCTTATATCTCTAACACTTTATTTCTTTGTCACTGCTATTTTATGTTAAATACATATTTTCTAGTGTACCATTTTAATTACTTTGTTAGTTCCCCTGTGTTTCTGTATGTGTGTGTGTGTGCATATGTTTGTGTGTGTATAGATATAGATCTTTTTATTAATGATTGTCCTGGGGATTGAAATTAACACCTTAATTTGAAACAATCAAACTCAGATTAATACTAAATTAATTTAAATAATTTACAGAAACTTTGCTCCAAGATCACCCCATTTACCCCTCCTTGGGCTACTATTATCATGATAATTAGATCTTTATACATTATTAGCTAATTAACACATCTTTATAATTATTTCTTTATGCAGTTGTCTTTCAAATATATCAGAGAAGAAAATATTACAAAAAATATATTTAAACACTTTCTTATATTTATCTAGTTATCTTTACTAGTGCTCTTTATTACATCCTGTGGAATTAACCTATTATTTCGCATCCTCTTATTTTATTTGGCCTGAATGATTCCCTTAGTTTTTCTTGTGGGATAGTCTGCTAGGAAGAAGTTTTCTCACTGTTTATCTGGGAATATCTTAATTTGGCTGAATGTAGTATTCTTGATTAATAGTCTTTTTTTTCAACATCTGAATATGTCTTCCCACTGCTTTCTATTCTTCATGGTTTCTGATGAGACGTCAATAATTGCTCATTTGGAGGATCCTTTATATACAATGAGTCATTTTTCAATTATTTGGAAGTTTCTTAAAAAGGTGATGTTGACAATTTTGCCAGTGTCTTTGTTGCTATTAATAGATGTATAGATTTATGAAGCTACTCACTCCACCATTCGAGAAGTCCTGCCACCAAGCTCTTTTTTAAACGGATGCTTATGAAGTGGTCTCACACACATGAAGAGGGTACTAACATAGCCCTCAAATTTTTCAACTGTAAATCAGGTGAGCTATAGTAAAAGAGGTACAGTGAGGATGGAAAGACATATCTCTCAACTCTGTGGATTTTGCCATTCATATCTATGTGGCTGGAATTTTTTAAATTGTATTTTATAATTTGACTCCTCCATAATTAGCTAATACTTTGTTAAAAAGTTTATTTGTATGTGTGATAATGATAGTAATTCTAAACATACAAACATTCCATTTATTAACTATTAATATGTAAAACTATTTCATATCTCTTTCTTAAAAAGCATGGTCCCAACTTGTTAAAAAATTGTTAAAGTCTTGCTTTACAATAGCTAAACGCTCCATGTTTTTCTCTTAATAGGAAAATTCATTTACATTCAAAGTATTTATTAGCATTTATTATTAACAAATATGGGCCAGAGTTTTCTGCAATTAGATGGTATATGATAAATAAGACTAGGGAAACTCTACACCACTCTATTTCTCTGTACAGTATCTTTCAAAAGGAGTGATGGAAAGTAAGGCATCAAAACATTTATTAGTCTTTGCCTATAATTTTTTCTCATCTTACAAGTCAAAAAACATCTATAATCACATAAAGACTTGATAAATCGGTTTAAGTTTATGCTAAATGCTTTGGACAGCAAATGAATGTCTGAATATAACCATATAGATTAAGGAGGGATACCTGCCAGTATATTTAATATGTGCTGATAAAGAGAGCGAGGATTTGAAGGCATTTTGCTGAAGCTTCCTATTCAAAAACTATTGCATCCTATTCTCTGTTCTAATAAATATGGAGAAAAATCTACTCCACAGAGAAATGCTCAAAAACAAACTGCATGACTTAGAGTCAGTGGCTCTTTTTGTTGTTAAAATAAATTGAAATAAATAAGAATTATTATATCAAGGACAACTTATCTAAGTTTTAGAATTATTAACATTAAGTTAATACAATCTTTTCTCTTTTTTTCCACAAATTTGTTTAGGGGTGATTTTGCTCTGGTCTTACTATATTTTATTTTATTGTTTTTACTGTTAACACTGCACCTATTAACGTGAATAAATTCCTTGATGGGCTGACAAGTAGACTACCACCCACAATTGGAATTACTTTTTCCTTTTTAATACATGGACTCCTGTAAATACCAGGGGTAGCTGTACAAGTTATAGGTAAGAACTAAAGTTTATTAAAAAAAAAAAGTCAAGTGTAAGAGAGGTTGAGCAGAGACATGTGGGGAATCTGACTGCCCATTTTCATGTCATACCAGCTCCATAGATCAGTGGTGGGTCTACTAGGTTAAAGAGCCATAAAAACACAGGCACAAGTTCATTTGGTTTTATGTTCATTCATTTAAGTTGAACTTAATAGTTGTTCCAAGGAACCCATAAAGTATTTTCATAGTATATCCCAATGTATTAATATCAAATTTCATCATAATTTACTCTTTATCATGGAAGAGCCCTTGCTTTAGTAAACTTAAGAAGTTAATACATAGAGAAAGAAATAAAATCCTTTCAAAATGTAACTCTTGGATCAATGTGAATAAAATTCACTAAGTCTGTTTTATGTATATGGTGGGTTATATTTCAGTAGACATTCATATTTCTAATAGCTATTTCACATATAATTACATGGCATCATCAAATGGAATGTTAGGCTGTATTATTGATTGAAGGAGAGAAATGAGGCAAATACTCAAAGATGGTTAAACGTGCACAAAGTAAAAATGTTGGGTAAGGACAAAACAAGCATTATTTAGTCTCTTGGCTCTTTATGAGGCATCCTTTCTGCTATTACATGTGACTCTAATGACTTGTCCTTCATTCATTCAACAGAATTTTGTTAGGGGAACAACTCAGTGTGTCCAGGCTTTGATTGACAGTGCTACACTGTTGCTACAGAAATAGAAGACAGAATTATTGCTGTCTGGTTGCTAAGAGTCTAGAAGGCAGGAATCAAGTATAATCCTTCATGATCAATGTTATGATAGAATTAAACCAAATACCCTAGTGTGGTTGGAGTACATGATGTGGGTAGAGATATATGGCAGAAAAAAAGCCCAGAAAGGAAGCTTCTGAGTACCATAGAAAGCAAGGAATTTGGTAAAACACTGGAAACGTGGTGAGTTTAGCCTTGAACATCTACAGCTTCAGCGACCTGTGGAACGTCCAAGGGGTGACATCCAACAGTCACTTATCTATGTACCTCTGAGTAGGCGAGTCTTTGTCTAGGGATCTAGATTAAAAATCCATTAGCACGGTAAAAAATGTGTCCATTAATGAGATTAAATATGGTGAGTATATCATAGAGAAGAAGGTTGAAGGTAGAATTCTGTAAAACACCAGACTGGAGGAAGGAGACAACCGCAGTGAACGGGAGCTTGTCGTGTAAATTAAAAAAAAAAAATGGACATATCAAATATAGCAAAACATCCAGTAAGTTAGGGTTTGAAACAAATCCTTTGCATTTGGGAACAGAGGCATCGCAAGTTACCTTTGGCAGAGCTATCTTGACGGAATGGTTGAAGTAGAAGCAGTGCACTCAGGAAAGAAGACACTGAGAAACTGGAGAAAGTATTATAATTTACTACGCCATCTTCCTTCCAAACTTTTGTCTGTCTTCTCTGTCTTCCTTCCTTGCCTGTGTGCTTCCTTCTGTCCATCCTTCCCTCTGTTCTTGCGTTTTGCTACCTTTTAAGCAAAGAGGGAAAGAAGTGGGTCTCTTTAAAGGAATTCAATGCAATCTTTAACCTTTTAAAATCACAGATCCCTCTTAAAATATTATTTAGCCTCTACTAGGAAAAACACACATGTACACAAAATTTTATAAACATTTTCAGGAGTTTCACAGTCTCTTTGAAATCTATTCATGAAGTCCAAAACTTCCAGTGCGTGCTCAGTTAAGAATCTCTGCTAGCAAATCTTAGTATCCATGTAGTGTAAGTATAGACATGTGGAATGTGTGGGTATGTGGGAGAGATGGAGGAGGACATACAAGGACTGGAACTTATATGTGTTAAAGGGAAAGATCCCTTTGAAAAAGAAAATTCGTTCTCCTCAGAAGATATTTTTTATGAAGTAATTTCATATAAATAAAATGAATTTTTGGTCATTTCTTTATTTTTGGTTGTAATAAAATATATTATAAATGGGCTTTAACATAGCATATTGGAAACATTAATTCATTGAATAAGCATTTATTGAGCATTTTCTTAGAGCAAGGTGTTAGACTGGGTGCTTGGAATAAAAATAAGAATAAAATGTTGCTGTTGCCCTCAAGATGTTCACAGCCTTCTCAGGAAGATGAGAAGTAAATAAATGATGATGGTGCCATGCGAAGTGCTCTATATCAAGACTGGATACGTGATGTTTTCTCATACAAATGAGGAGCTGCCTCATAGGGTCACAAAGTTAGTTCTTTGATATTTTTGTGGTTGCAATATAATTTTTAATACTAAAATTTTTCTAATACTAAAATTGTTTAGGAGTAGAAACTCGACAAATGTCTATTGTCTTCACTCATGACCCAAGAAGAGAGTGTTTGGGGGATGAGCTCTAGGTACAATGAGACATGGGTCCACGTCTGGGCAGTGGCTTTGCCAGCTGCATGACTTTGAGAAAGGTACTTGATCTATGAAAGCCTCAGGTCTTTCATTTGTAAAATCAAATTATTAATAGAAACATTGGTTTACTATGCACATATACTAAGCTAAATGCATTTAAAACAAAGAACGCAGGATCTGACACAAAATCAGCAAAAGAAATTTGTAAGTCATTATTATTATTATTATTATTGGATATGTAGCTGTGGTGGTTTTTAAACTTGAAAGGTTTGACTTGATTGGAAACCACTGGAAATATTATTCAGATCCCTACATTGTTCAAGAAAACCATGAATCAAAATGAAGACGATGCCTTATTGATAAACTAGTTGTGAGATAATTAAGATTAAATGTTTTTTTTTTTTAAGATTTTATTTTTTCCCTTTTTCTCCCCAAAGCCCCCAGGTACATAGTTGTATATTCTTTGTTGTGGGTCCTTCTAGTTGTGGCATGTGGGACGCTGCCTCAGCGTGGTTTGATGAGCAGTGTCATGTCTGCGCCCAGGATTCGAACCAACGAAACACTGGGCCGCCTGCAGCGGAGCGGGTGAACTTAACCGCTCAGCCACGGGGCCAGCCCCAAGATTAAATGTTTTTTATAAGAGAGAGTCAAGCGGAATATAGGATAAAATCAGGAAAAAACACTAAGAATATCAGTGAAAAATTAGATAAATCTAAAGAAGTACAAGGAAAAATTGGAAACTTTTTTCAAAAGGATTTTTTTTTTTTATTGGGGATTTTATTTCCAGCCAAGATGGAGTAATGGAGGCTCAGTTCACCATTAACCTGAACAAACTGAAAATCAGGACTAAATAAATGTAGCAATGATTTTCAGACATCAGGCAACACAGTACAGTAATGCCTGAGAGAAAGGACAGAGATGAAATGATATGAACCCTATTATTGACCCAATTACTGTCTGGAGAGAATTTCCAAGGTGCAGTAAAAGGAAAGTGAGCCCAGGCAGAGCCTAGCAGACTACAGGAACTGAAGAGGCCAAGGAGGGAGTACCCTCAAGCCAAGGCAGCTAGAGTTCGAGAAAGGAGAGAGCTTCCCAGAGTGAGAGCTTGAAAAACCCTCAGAAGGTCCCTGCGAAGTCTTCAGCTGATTAGTGACAACACATCCATGTGAAGAAACTATCTGAGGCCTGGAAAAGGACCACCCAAAAGCAACAGAGGAAACAATCTCCGAAGCTCACAGAGGGAATGTTTGTGTTGCCATTAGTAAGAACAGAAAACCTTGTAATTCAAGGGGTTTTCGGTAGAATACTCAGAGAGGTATTGTCTCAATAATGGGGCAAAGTTAGCATTAAACTAAAGGTTTCTCTATTTTTGTCAATAAAAGTCAAAAGGCAAGGCTCAAAAGATCAAAGTCTTTTTAAACAACTTACTGCAACCCAGGCTAATGATCATGTACCTCCACAGGTATACTAAAATTTTTAGTATCCAATAAAGCACATTTCCCAGTGGTGGGTAATTAATATAAAATTACCGGGCATGCAAAAATTGATAGAATATGGCCCATGATAAAGAGTAAAAAAATCAATAGAAATGACCTAGAAATGGTACAGGTGATAGAATTAGTAGACAAAGACAGTAAACGTTATGATAATCGTATTCCATATGTTCAAGAAGTTAGAGGGAAAACTGAGCATCTTAGATAAGGAAATAGAAAATATAAAGAAAAATTGAAATCAAGCTTCCAGAGACAAAAATGATGTATGAGATTAGAAATCCATTAGTTGGAGGACTTATTTTATGGGTAAGATTTAGTAAGCACAATTCACCCTGCTTTTCACATTGAATACAGATAAGAATCATAAATGAAATGCACGGAAAAACTATTTTAGGATGGTGGTAGGCAGAATTTTGCCCCCCATGACCTTCATTCTCTGGTATTACACCTGTGAATATGCTGCAGCTCAAGAATGAACCCAAGAACGTAAAAACAGCTGCATGGAGGTGGTTCGCCAAACTCACCTCTGAGTTGTGCGTTAGTGAAACCAATCCTAAACAGCACACCAAAGACTTGGATAGTTAAAAATAGACCTCCACCCACGTTCCAGAATGGCCACTGGATGCCAAGTACAGGAATTGATCCATATAACACTTTGGCTTTTATAAAGGCTTTGAAATCTGAATATTGGAACTACAGGCCAAATCCAGTGGATTGGAACACACAGCCTTAACTTGACCAGGTAAATTACTTACTAAAATGAAAATATCAAAATTCATCATAGGATTTAAACAAGACTCCACCCCATAATGATGTTTTGGTTTACCACGGACTGCATATAGGATGGTGGTCCCATAAGATTAGTATCATACAGCCTGGGTTGGTAGTAGGATGTATCATCTAGGTTTGTGTAAGTATACTTTATGATGTTCAACAATGAAGAAATCGCCTAACAATGTATTTCTTAGAATGTATCCCTGTCGTTAAGTGACACACGACTGTATTCAAACTGCCCAGATGCAATCCAATATTACTCAGAATGTGAAATACCAGGACAATCTTAACATGCATATGAAAAAACCAACACCGAAATGACATATGTTAGAATTATCTGGCAAAACTTTAAAATAGCTAATATAAAAGTGGTATAGCAAGCAAGTCTGAACACTCTTTAAACGACTGGGAAAATAGAAAGCTTCAGCAAAACATAAAATATATATTAAAAAAACTAAAGAGGAATTTTGAAACTAAAAAGTAAAAATAATGCAAAACAAAAACTCATTGAATGGACTCAGTGGTACAATGAAGATGATAGGAGAAAGAGTCTGCTTACATGAAGATAAAAATAAAAATCATCCAATCAGAACAACTGAGGAAAATAACTGAAACAAACAAACAGAGCCAATGATCAGTGGGACACTAACAGATGATTTAGCATTTATGTTGTCAGAGTTCCAGGAGAGGAGAAAAAGAGTGATACTGAAAAACAAAAGCAAAACAAAACAAACAACTGAAGATAAGTGGCTTAAAACTGCCTAAATTTGATGAAAGAGATAAACTTACATGTTCAAGAATTTTAGCAAACCCCAAAATAGACACAAAAACATCCATGTCCAGATACATATATCACAATCAAACTGCTGAAGTCTAAAGATAAAGGAAACTTGAAAAAAGCTAGAGAAAACTGCGTTAACTGCATTATCTGTAGGGGGCAACGATTTAAATGATTATGGATTTCTCATCAGCAACCATGTAAGTCAGAAGGAAATGACATTTTTTAAGTGCTGAAAAGAGTCACTCTCAACCCAGAATTGTATATCCAGTGAAAAAATCCTTCAGGATTGGAGGTAAAATACATCCTCAGAGGGAAAGAAATACTCAGATGTCATCATATCTGCTCTAAAACAATTACTAAATGAAGTTATTCATCAAGAAGAGAAATATTAGAAGGAAATTTGGTGTATCAGAAATGAAGAGCAAGAAAAATGGAAACTATCAAATAGATTATTTTCCTCTTAGTTCTTTAAAATATGTTTGATGATTGAAAAAATTATTACATTGATGAACATTTTAGAATAGTAGATTTAATATAAAAGAAACATGTATAAAGTATAAAATGGAAGATTGAAGGCAAAAGGACCTGTATGATGGTATGATTTCTACATCCAACAGGTAGTGATAAAGTATTGATTCTGAGTAGAGTGTGAAAAGTTCTGTATGCATATTATAAAACTTAGAGCAATCAGTAAAAAAAAAACTATACAGAGAGAATATAGCAAAAAACAAAATAAACTAAAATGAACGCTAAAAAAGTCTCCATAATCCAAAAAAGGCAGAAAATGGGAAACACAAAAATAAAAATTACATGAAATAAACAGAAAACGGAAAGATCTTAGATCTAAACCTAAACATAACAATAACCTACTAAGTATTGATGTTTAAATATCCTGACTAAAAGACGGAAAGTGTCACAACGGGTTTTAAAAAATTCAATTATATGCTGTCCCCAAGAAATTCATGTCAAATATAATGAAAAAATTAGGGGAACTATAAAGGGATTAAACTATATAACATGCAAATACTAATCAAAAGAAAGCTTGAGTGGCTAAATTAATATGAGACAAAATGGACTTAATAGCATAAAATGTGCCAAAGATAAAAAAGGACATTTTATAATGATAGAATTTTATCTTAATAAGAAGACATGTTAATCATAAATGTGAATAAAACCAAACATTAGAGCTTAAGAAAGTATGAAGTAAAATCTCACAGTCAATTGATCGTTAAAAGGGTGCCAAGAATACACAGTGTAGGAAGGACAGTCTCCTCAATAAATATTATTGAGAAAACTGAATATCCACATGAAAGAGAATGAAATTGTACCTTTTTCTCACACCATACCCAAAAACCAATTCAAAATTAATTGAAGCCATAAATGTAATACTTTGAATTATAAAACTCCTAGAAGAAAACATAGGGGAAAAATTTCATGATGTTGGTCTTGGTTATGATTTCTTGAATATAACTCTAAAAGTACAGGCAACAAAAGCAAAAATTGACAAGTGGGACTACATCAAACTAAAAACTTTTGCACAGAAAAGGAACTAATCAACAGAATGAAAAGGCAACCAATGGAATGAGAGAAACTATTTACAAACTATGTATCTAACAAGGAGTTAATCTCCATAGTATACAAGGAACTTCTTCAACTCAAGAGCAGAAAAATCCTACAAATAATCCAATTAAAAAAATAGACAAAGGACTTGAATATATGTTTCTCCAAAGAAGACATGCAAGTGAGCAACAGATGTAAAGAAGGTTTTTAAGATCGCTCATCATCAGAGAAATTTCAAATCAAAATCACAAGGAGATGTCATCTTACACCTGTCAGGATGGACATTACTGAAAAAACCAAAAGATAACAAGTATTGGTGAAGATGTGGAGAAATCAGAACGCTTGAACTCTGTTGGTGGGAATATAGAATGATGATTGCTCCCATTTTATGCTTCTTTATAAAAATTCTTTTAGATATAATATAGTCTGTGCCTGTCCATATAACTTTTAGAATCAGCTTGTCTTTGTCTGCAGCATATGTTGCAGAGGTTCTGACAGGAATTGCTGTAAACATCTAGATAAATTTGGAGAAAATTGACATCCTTCCTTGGTTGAGTCTCCCAATCCATGTATACACTTGTCTCTGCATTTGTTTAGGTTTTCTTTGATTTCTTTCATCAGTATTTTATAATACTTAGCAGGCAAGTCTTATTCACATTTTGTTAGATTTATATCTAAGTATTTTATTTTCTTTTGAGCAATTGTAAATAATATTTATTTCATTTCTTTTTCCACATGTTCATTGCTATTACATAGAAATGTAAGTAAATTTTGTGTGTTGATCTTATATCCTGCAACTTTGCTGAACTCACTTCTTTATCCCAGGAGATTTGTTTGTTTTGTTTTGACAGCTCCTTGAGATATTCTACATAAACAATCATGTCATTTGCAAATAGGGACAGTATTAATCCTTCCTTTACAATTTATATTCCTTTATTTTCTTTTCTTGCCTTATGGCAATGGCTAGAACTTCAAATACTATGTTGAATAAGCCATAAGTACAGTGATGCACTGCATAACAGTGTTTCAGCCAACAACAGACTGAATATACAATGGTGGTCCTATGAGATTAGTATCATATAGCTTAGGTGTGTGGTAGGCTGTGCCATCTAGGTTTGTGTAAGTATACTCTATGATGTTTGCACAATGACAAAATCACCTAATGATGCATTTCTCAGGACACATCCCTGTCATTAAGTGATGTATGACTGTACTATCTTGAGAGTGGACATTCTTGCCTTATTTCCATCCTTATGAGGAATGCTTTCAATCTTTCACCATTAAGTATAATGTTATCCGTATGTTATTTGAAGATGCTGTTTATCACCTTAAGATAATTTCCCTCTATTCTTAACTTCATGAGAATTTGATCATACATGGGTTTTGAATTTTACAAATACTTTTTCTTAATCATTTGATATGATCATATGATTTCTTTAGCCTATTCATAGGGCAGATTACATAGATTGATTTTCAAATGTTGAAGCAGCCTTGCACGTCTAGAATAAATTCCACTTGGTCATAATGTATGGCCATGAAAACCCTGTGGTTAACAGTGAAGCACTGTCTGATATAGCACCAGAAGATGAGAGGGTGGTGCAAAAAGACCAGGAAGGGTTCTGCTCTGCTGTATGCAGGGTTGCTAGAAGTCAGAATTGACTGTACAGCACTAACAACAGCATGATGTATATTTCTTTTTATGCACTACTGGAATCATTTTTCTCATATTGTGTTGAGGATTTTTGTGTCTAAATTCATGGTAGATATTGCTCTGTAGTTTTCTTTTTTTAAAACTGTCTTTGCCTGGTTTCAAGATCATGGTAATGCTAGCTTCACAAAGTGAGTTAGAAAGTATTTCCTGCTCTCCAATTTTCTGGAATATATTGTGAAAAATTTTTGTTAATTCTTTATTAATTGCTTGATAGACTTCCCAGTGAATCACTCTGAGTCTGGAGATTTCTCTTCCTGCAGCATTTAAAATCATGTTTTCAATTTCTTTAATAGTTATAGAATGATTCACATTGTCTATTTCATCTTGGTTGAGTTTTGACAGTTTGTGGTTTTCAAGAAACTGGTCCATTTCTTCTAAGTTCTCAAATTTATGAGCATAAAATTGTTTGCAATTTTTTCCTTATTATCCCTTAAATGGCTGTAGTTACACCCATTACTTCAACCCTGATATTGATTATTTTTATTTTCTCTCTTTTTATCTTTCTCATATTACAAGAGGTTTGTCAATTGTATTGATTCTTTTTTAAGAATCAGCTTTTGATTTGTTGAATTTCTCTATTGGTTTCCTATTTTCAATTTCATTTATTTCTGCATGTCTTTATTATTTCCTTCCTTTTGTGTTTGGTTTGCTCTTCTTTTTCTAGTTTCTTGAGGTAGAAATTTAGATTCGATTTGAGACATTTTCCTCATTGCTTTTTTTTTCTCTTTTTTTGAGGAAGATTAGCCCTGAGCTGACATCTGCCGCCACTCCTCCTCTTTTTGCTGAGGAAGACTAGCCCTGAGCTAACATCGATGCCCATCTTCCTCTACTTTATATGTGGGACACCTACCACAGCATGGCTTGCCAAGCGGTGCCATTTCTGTACCTGGGATCCAAACTGGCGAACCCCAGGCCACTGAAGCAGAATGTGTGAACTTAACTGCTGTGCCACCAGGCTGGTCCCGACATTTTCCTCATTTCTATTGGCAGCATTTACTGCTATAATTTCTCTCTCAGTACTGCTTTAGCTGCATCTCACATATTTTGATATGTGTTTTCATTTCCATTCAGTTTGATGTATTTTCTATTTATTGCCTTTGAGAATTTTCATTTTACTCATGGTTTATTTAAGAGTTTTTATTTAATTTCCAAGAGTTTGGAGATTTTTCATTTGTTTCTCATTATTGATTTTTACCAGATTTCATTATGATCAGAGAACATATTCTGCATAATTTCAATTCTTTTAAATTTGATGAGAGTTATTTTATCATCTAGGGTTTGGCTCCTCTTATCAAACATTCCTGTGTCCTTGGAAAAAAAGTGTATTATTCTGTTGTTTGGTGAATGGTTCCATATATGTGAGTTAGATCCCGTTGCTTGATTGTGTCATTTAATTCTTCTATATCCTTACTCATTTCTGTCTGGAATTTCTACTAATTGCTGAGAATGGGATGTGGGAGTCTCTAACAATATTAGTGGATTTATCTACTTCTACTTTCAGATTGATTAGTTTTTGTTTCATGTATTTTGAAACTCTTTTTGTGTGTGTGTGTATACATTTTGGATTGTTTGTTTCCTGTTGCATTGTTCCTTTTACTGTTACATAATGTTTCTTTTTTACTCTAGTGATTTTCTTTATTCTGAAATTTACTTTTATCTAATATTAATATGTGACTTTTTAATTTTTTGATAACTGTTTTCATGGTATACCTTTTTATGTTCCTTTACTTTCAATGTACATATTCTTTTGTATTTAAAGTGAGTTTTGTAGGTTCATACACTTGAATAATATTCTGGTTTTTTTATCCATTCTGTCAATCTCTATCATAAAGCTGGTGCTATTAGACCATTTGTTTTAGCATAATTATTGATATGTTAAGGCTTAACCTGTCATTGTATTATTTACATTCTATTCATTTCTTCTGTTTCTCACTTTTCTGTTTCTCTTTTCTTGACTATTTTTCCATTTGTTGGTTGCTTGAATGAGTTTTAGGATTACATTGCAATTCATTTACAGTGTTTTGATTATATCACTTTGTATAGTTTTCTTACTGATTGTATTAGTCAGAGAAACAGAATCAATAGGATGTGTGTGTGATACAGAACATCCCATTGACAAAAAACATACAGCTGAAATTATACTTAACAGTGAAAGGTTGAATGCATTCCACTTAATATTGGAAACAAGGCAAGGAAGAGAGACAGCGAGAGAGAAATTGGCTCACATGATGATTGTGGAGGCTGGCAAGTCCAGAATCTGCAGGACAGGCTGGCAGCAGACTGTTGAACCTGGGAATAACTCATATTGCATCTTGAATCTGAAAGCAGTTGGCTGGACAAATTCCCTCTTTTCAGGGAGGTCAGCTTTTTTCTTAAGGCCTTCAACTTCTTCGTTGGGGCTCCTCCACCTTATGAAGGTAATCTGACTTACTCACAGTCCACTGATTTAAATGTTAATCCCATTTTAAAAATACCTTCATGGCATCAACCAGATGTGTTTGACCAAATATCTGGGTACCATAGTCTAGTCAAGTTGGCACATACATTTAGTCATCATACTAGGTATCGTCACATTTCTCTAAGTATTAAAATGTACATATGTTATCCACCACAGTCTACTGGTATCAATATTTACCACTTGAGTAAAGTTTAGAAACATTACCTTACCTTTTCCACTTTTAAAATATAACTATCTTAAGTATTTCTTCTACATACATTGAGTGCCATATCAAACTGTTGTATAATTTTTGTTTCTGTCATCAAATATGATTTAAGAAACTCGCAGGAAGAAGGATAGCCTATTACATTTTCATGTGCATTTTTACACATTTTTCACTGTAATTCTTTTCTTTTGATATTCTAACCCTTCTTTT
This sequence comes from Equus asinus, assembly GCF_041296235.1. Lineage (NCBI taxonomy): Eukaryota > Metazoa > Chordata > Mammalia > Perissodactyla > Equidae > Equus > Equus asinus. The sequence goes on from NC_091795.1 coordinate 10,617,341, forward strand.
GTCATCATTTCCTTTCTGTTTAGAGAGCTTCTTTTAGCCTTTATTTAAGGGCAGGTTTACCAGCAACAAATACCTGAGTTTTCCTTCATCTGACAATGTCTTTATTTACTTTCACAGTTACAGAATTTGTGATGTACAGCTCTCTTCTTTCAGCACTTGAAATACATTAAGCCACTTTGTTCTTGGCTCCATAGTTTCAGATAAGAAGTGCTCCTTAATTTGAAGTGGTGTTTTCCTATAAGTTACATGTAATTTCTCTCTGGCTGCTTTAAAGATTCTGTTTTTGCTTTTAGTTTTCAAAAATTTAATTATGATATATCTTAATTATTACATATTTAATTATGATATGTGTGGATTTCTTTGGATTTGTCATGCTTGGTTTCCTTACAGTCTTGATTTTATAGGTTAATTTTTTTCCAAACACAGAAAAGGCATTATTTTGTTGAAAAACCACATTTTGGGGAATATTTTTCCAGTCCCACCTTCTTATTCCTCTTCTGGGATTTCGATGATATGAACATTACATCTTTTGTTATAGTCTGACATGTTCCTGAGTCTCTATACATTTTTCTCTCTTTTGTTCAGAATGGTTATTTAAATTGTTCCATCATTGGGCTCACTGATTCTTTCCTCTTATCCCTCCATTTTATGTTCAGCCCATCCAATGAGGTTTTTTTGTTATTTTTAAATTCTGTTATCATACGTTAATTCTAAAATGTCCACTTGGATGTGATTTATATCTTTTATTTATTCGTTTAGACATTCTATTTGCTATTTGTTGGAAGTATGTTTGCATTTTGTCTTTAACGTATTTTTATGATGGCTGCTTTAGAATCTTTGTCAGATAATTCTAACATCTGTGTTACCCTTTTGTTGGTGTTTACTGATGGTTTTTTCTCATTCAATTTGAGACATTTCTCTTTTTTGGTATGAGTCATTTTCAATTGACACCTGGATATTTTATGTATTATAAAATTCCACATCTCATTTACATCTTATTTCTTAGCAGAGCTTGTGTGACATCTCTGTTTGGTGAAAGGGTTGGGGGGCCACCACCCTATTAGATCCAGGTAGGAGTGGAAATTTAGATTCATTACCACCTGGCAGAGACGAAGTCCCAGTTCCCAACTTGGCCTCAAACACCACTCTGACAGAGGGGTTAGTGTCCTTGTTACCAACTGGTAATGGTGGATGTCTTGGCTCTGTACTCAGCCTTTGTTGGCAGGTGGGGAGGGTATAGTCTGTTTTCACAGTGGTATTTTGCAGCAGTAGAGTGGCTATTGTCTGCAAGTTTTCTGTCACACAAAGCTGTTTCTTTCCTCATCCTTTGGCTAGAGAAATGTGGCTTTTCTTGGGGCTAATTTTCATCTGTGAATGTTGTCATTTGTGGGTTGCCAACTTCTCCAGCACCTATTATCGAATATGAGGCAAAAAGAAAACCCAGGGAACTCACCATTTTGTCATTCCTTGGATTCCAAGGTTCCTAGCTGTTTGCACTCCACTTCTCAGAGTCTTTCTATACTTTTTTTTTTATATTTGATGTTCAGGATTTTTAGTTGTATTTAGTGAGAGTAATAGGAAAAGTAGTATAATACATCTTTCTGCCAATTTGACAATAGTGTAAGGTAATTCAATAGAGAAGGATATTCTTTTAAATGAATGGCATTGGAACAAATGGAAATCTATATTTTAAAAACAGAACATTGACCTAAACCTCACATGGTGAGCAAAAATTTACATCTAAAAGTAAAATGTAAAACTATGAAAATTTTAGAGGAAAACATAGAAGAAACTAACTTGTTAGAGCGAGAGTACTTATACATGACATCAAATGCATTATCTAGAAAATATAAATTTGGTAAATTGGACTCCATCAAAATTTTTAAGCAATTTTTTTCTGTTAAAGATACTGTAGAGACTGAAAATACTAGTATTACAATTGGGCATAATATTTGCAAAACACATATCCAACAAAGGACTTCTTTCTACAATGTATATAAGAACATTCAAAATGTAGCAAGAACAAAAAAAGTCCAGTTAAAAAACAGGGACAGATTTTAATATATTCTTCACCAAGGAGGATCTAAGAATAGCAAATAAGGACATGAAAAGATGCTTAACCTTAGGGGAATGCAAATTAAAACCATGATGAGATATCTCTGTTTTTATATTAGAATAGTTAATATTGAAAGTACTGACCATCCAAGTGTTGGTAAGAATGTGGACCAACCAGAATTCTCATACATTGTTGGAGAGAGCATCAAATAGTATAACTTTTAAAAACAGTTTGACAGTTTCTTAAAATGTGAAGCACATATTATTATATGATCCAGGCATTATATTCCTACATAATTGCCTGAGATGAATAGAGGGTATGTCTCACAAAGACAGGTGTGCAAATGTTTGTGGCAACCATACTTGTAACTGCCAAAAACTAGAAACAACTCAAATATACATCAATAAGTCAATGGCTCAATAAATTGTGGTATATCTATATAATGAAACACTAATTGGCAATAAAAAGGTATGAACTATTGATACACACAACAATATGAATAAATCTCAAAATCATTATTTTGAGTGAAATAACCCAGAGTATGTACTCTATGATCCCCTTCGTATAAAATTCAGAAAATGTAATCTTATCTATATGACACTATGTAAGTGGTTGCCTGGGAATGAGATGGGGAGATTGAGTAGGGAAGGATTACAAATGAGTGATTAATATGTTCATTATTTTGAATATGTTATAATGTCATTAGTATATGTATATGTCAAAACTTATTAAACTGCACTCCTGATATATATGAAGTTTATATGTTAACTACGTCTCAATGAAGCAAGCATTGAAAACAACGTATTAGAGGGGCTAACCCCAGGACCTAGTATTTAAGTTCAGCCTGCTCTGCTTCTGTGGCCCAGGTTTGGTTTCTGGGCATGGACCTACACCACTTGTCAGTGGCCATGCTGTGGTGGTGACCCAAATACAAAATAGAGGAAGACCGGCACAGATGTTAGCTCAGAAAAAATCAGCAAAAAAAAAAAGGAAATTTATTAGAATTTACCAGGAGGGTAGGAGTGTTTAGTGGAGAGGCTAATTACTATGCATAAAATTTATATGGGAAATATTTATATGTTGTAAGTATGGACATCTTTAAAAGTACAGCAATAGTAAACAATTAAATCAACAATAAATAAAATAAGAAATAGCAACAAAAATATTGCTACTTGCAAAAATTTCCTGAATTTTCACCCATTTTCCGAAAGAGTAGTAATTAAGGGGTGTTACAAAACGGTTCCAGAAAAAATAAACTAATATGTTTTCATTTGAATGGAAACAGTCTTTGCAACAAATAACATTGGAACAATTGGACCTCCATATAAAAAGTAAAAGGAAACTTAATCCTCATTTATGCTATATACAAAAATTAACTCAAATTTGTTCATAGACTTAAAAACCTAATACTTTAATTTTTCTGGAAGAAAACATAAAAGAAAAACTGAGCTAGGCATACCTTTCTTAAATATGACACCAAAAGCACAATTCATTAAAGAAAAAAACACAAATTAGTTTCCATCAAAATTAAAATCTTCTAGTCATTGAAGGACTCTGTTAAGAAAATGGAAATGCAAACCATTGACTGGGAGAAAATACTTCCAAGTACATATCTAAAAAGGACATGAAACCTGAATATACAAAAGAATTCTCACAACTCAATAGTTTATAAGCAAAGAACCCACCAAAAAAAATTGGGCAAAAGATTTAAACAGACATTTCACCAAGGAAGCTCTATGCATGGTAAATAACAATGTGAAAAGATGACCAATGTCGTTAGTTATTAGGTAAATGTAAATTAAAAGAATAATGAAATGCCATTACATACTTATTTCAAAAAAACAATAAAAATTGACAATATCCTATGCCAGTGAGGATATGGAGCAAATGGAGCTGTCATACATTGCTGGTGCAAATGCCAAATGATAGAGCCACTTGACAATACATTTTGGCAGTTTCTTATATAGTTAAATATGCACTTTCCATATGACCAGGAAATCCCACTCCTAGATGTTTACCCAAGTGAAACAAAAACCCATATTCACACAAAATGTCTTCAGTGGGAACTAATCATCTTTAGAGTATATATCAGTGGTTTGCAAACCTTCCCACTGGTATCATCTGGAGATCTTTTTAATATTCTAAAGCCCAAACCATACCCCTGATCAATTAAATTAGGATCTCTGGACTCGGAACACAGGCAAGAGGTTGTTTTTTTGAGGAAGATTGACCCTGAGCTAGCATCCATTGCCAATTTTCCTCTTTTTGCATGGAGAAAATTGTCACTAAGCTAACATCTGTGCCAATCTTCCTCTATTTGCTATGTGGGATGCCACCACAGAATGGCTTGACAAGTGGTGCTAGGTGCACGCCCAGGATCCGAATCTGTTAACTCCAGCTGCCGAAGCAGAGTGCGTGAACTTAACCACTACACCGCTGGACTGGCCCAGGAAAGAGTATTTTTTGAAGCTCCCTAGGTGATTCCCATTTGCAGACAACTTTGGGAACCATTGGTACAGCTTAAAAGACATATATCACTGTTTAATATGAATTATTTTAAAGCAAATTATAGGTACCGTAATGGAGTGAAAGAAAGAGAAAAGAAACCTAAATAGATTCTCTGATGCAAAATATAGAAAGGGCCAACAGATATTTGGGGTATGATGAAGCTTTAGGTGGAGGGTCCATTCTTAATAACTGACAATCTAATTTTTCATAAATGATAACCCAATTTCCATTGCCCTCTCGTTTTCAATATTTGCAGTCATTCCTCATTGACTATCAAGTTTTTTATTTGACTGTTTGAAGATTTCTTTGATTTTTTTGTCTGTCACATCCAAAATTAGAGCAGTAGAATTCACAAGATAAATTAAAAACATTCAATTTGAATTTATCCTCTTCTTTCCGCTCTCAAATATCACACACGTACATATCCTCTTACCTAGAAACATTTAGGATTTATTTTTTATATATCAAACAGAGATCTTTTAGTTGTAATTCATCTGGCAATTAGCATCACTGTTTACATAATTTTGGCAATGATCAGTATTCCTTAGTGAGTGTTGCTTCTAAGCAGTCTTGGAGTCCTCATCCAAATCAACACAGTGTTGGATATAAATACCTCCTTGATCCCACTTTATTTTTGAAATGCGCTAGTCAAAGAGATAACTGTGCAAGTCACTTCCATGAACTTAAGAGTGAGCTCATTCATAAATTAATTCTGCAGTTTCCTTCCGGCCTTTCTACAAAATACAATACTCTATTACATTTCAGGTTTATTTTGTACCACCTGCTTCTGTTAAATAGATTTTCTACTTCTTTTCTCTCAGAAAAGTTGAGCTGCTTCTTTCTTATATTTCTGCTCTCCTGGCCAAAGACCTTGGCTCTCCTATTCTTAGGACACACGCATATACACTCACACACATTCTCCCTTCAATCCCTTCCTGCTTCCAGCCCTTCTAATAATGCCAGCTTTGCAGCATCTGCCTGTTCATGACTCTGTCTCAGTGCTCAGTTACGGAACTTTAGCTGGCCTCTTGGTTGCAACAGTGATGACTCATGTCACGTGTCTCAATTTAAATTAATCTCTATATTGTGTATTTGTCATTACAATCACCAGATGTAGTCTAAACCCTGAATGTAAAATGTCGTAGACAGTTTATAAGACACATAACATGAAAAAATCACTTTATATTTAAAGTGCAAAACACTTTGTAATTTTAATATATATTGAGCTTAGTTGAAGATGGTTTGTTATACATATCATATGTATCAAAAACTGTGTAGGGCCTGGCCCGGTGGTGCAGAGGTTAAGTGTGCTCATTCCGCTTCGGCGGCCCGGGGTTCGCTGTTTTGGATCCCCGGTGCGGACCTGGCACGGCTTGGCATGCCATGCTGTGGTAAGCGCCCCATATATAAAGCAGAGGAAGATGGGCATGGATGTTAGCTCAGGGCCAGTCTTCCTCAGCAAAAAGAGGAGGATTGGCAGCAGATGTTAGCTCAGGTCTACTCTTCCTCAAAAAAAAAAAAAACCTGTGTAAATATCCTTTGAAGTCATTGCAATCTAAACCTATGTTTTCTAGATTACTTTTTACTGTACCATATATCTGTAAATATATTTGTAAAGTAGTTTGAAAATAAACCCAAAGATGCATTTTTTTAAAATATGGAGAATAATTATAGTGATAATTAAGTCAACCAGTTTGATATCATTATTGAAATATTTGAGTGGAACTTGTACCTATTTGTAAGGATTATATTTTCTTGAATAAGTGAATTTTGTGCTAACTCTGCCCTTAAACAGAAGAAAAAAGATCACAGTAAATTTAAAAGGAGAAAATCTTATTTTATAAAATGAATAATATACTTATCTAAGTTGCTCCTTTTTGGAATTTTCCAGGAAGATTGCAACCAAAAAAGGATAATTTTAGACAAAATGTGCTCCTGTCACTTAAGGCACCATCCTGCTCTGGTTCCAGCTCTGTAAATACTTTGCATCCCTGGTGCATCTTCTCTTCCCTCCAATGGTGAATGTGGAATGATCTCCTACAACCCCTCCCAGCCACAGGGACTGCTGGGACTGTCACGAAGTGTCAGCAAACATGACGACTATCAGAATGTGTCAAGAACTAAATAAAGACAGGGACTGAATAAAGCACCTGGACACAGAAGACTATACATCATTTCCTTTGCTTCCCTTTTGAAAGTTGGCATATACAGGGTATTTTTAGCAGGAAGGGAATGGCATGATTTTGCTTAATGCTCGACAGCTGCTCATTAGGCAGATCAGAAAGAGATAAGCAGGATGAGATGCTGGTTAAAATTGCAGACTAGGTGCCAGGAGTATTAGATTTCAAGTCTCGCTCACTAACCTTGAGTGGCCTTGAGGACTTATTTTTCTCTCGTTGTTCATGGCTTTTCCAGCCTTAAAGTTGAAACAAGAACACCCTCCAAACATCTCAATGGCTCTAGTCAGAATTTGTAAAGCCTTGAGAGGTTTGAAGTTACAGGTCCCCCTTAAAATCATTGACCAAAATAGATGCCTCTAGGGTTATCTCATTTAGATACAATCCTCATGAAGCGTAAAACATGAGAGGGATGTAAGATAGAATTGTTAAAAAAGTAAAATTTGGTTGGGTGAAAGTCTACCTTGGTAAGGTTAAAATTATTTTTAATCAAATTGGCCTCATGTGGTTACCTTGTCACTAGGTAATCCTATTTTACTTCAATCAAATTGAATGTATCCAAACACGAGATGTACAACCAAATGGAAATGTATTTTGGTCAAGTCAAGTCAAGATAGCCAGTTGCAAGGTTCAGAACTTATGGTTAATTCTACAATTCAATGTTTCATCTTCATCTAGTCACTTGTTCCTGATTGGAGTGATGATCTCTTTCTTTTAAGTTGAGAATTTTGAAGCTAATGAGGCTTTTACTTACCAAATAACTGAGGTTAGCAAAAATGAATACATTTCGATGTCATTATTTTAGAATATTGTTGGTCTATAATCTGGGTGAGTTTCTTTCTCAGGCCCTTGAATTATAAGATGATAAGATAAAAGTGAGATGAGAACTGCTTCTTTCAAAGAAATTACTTCACATTCCAGAAAAACAGGAGTTCATGGGTCTTGTATTTCTTCAACCTTGATTCCTGTGAGAAATGTTTCACTTCAGTCCAAGGTCGTTTTTAGTACAATATAATACTGATAATATTGATTTAATTGCTGGGAAGAAATGTGCAATTTGACTTAGGTTTGTTGACATATAATTTTTTAACTAGCTTTGGCCTCTTTCATGTTTTACTGCTTATAATATTGATTTGAATGAGTGATATTTAAAAAAAAAAATCCTGGTAGTGAAAGCCTGGTACAGTTACAGCCTGATCCATCTAAATGAGCTTTGTGAGGGCCTCCGTTCCAGTCGACCCTGGGGAGCCGAGAGTAGCCTGAGCAGTCAGCTATGCTGACTACGTGGGCTGCTGAGAATAGGGGAGGCAAACACAGAGCCAACAGTAGCTGTTGGTTCCCACAAATCAGTTGCCCATGGTCAGCATTTATGATTCCAACGAGCCTCGGTTGCCAATGTTTGAGACGCCATGGGCCTATGCCAACATTCAGATGGAGTCTGTGCCAGAGCTCCTCACTCCATCCGTGGCCTAGGTACATTTCTGTGGAAAGATGTGACTCACCGTATACATTTCCATCACAATCGGCAACAGAGTAATAAATCCGTTTCCCTTGAAAACAGCTCTTTTTATAAAGCCTCTCCAATAAAAATTTATAGTGTAAAAATGCCCACATATAACCAGATGTCAACTCTGTAAGTTTCCCCCATCCTCATATAATGTGAAGACAGAGGAAGAAAAGGGAATAAGCAGTCAACACATTATCAACTGATGAAAATGGTGCTGGATAAATCATCATAGCCGTGAAAAAGTCATAGGTCAAATTCATTTTATCTTTAACTTTAATTCAAACTAATTTCTCATACTCAAGCCCACCAAAGGAAAATGCTTTAAAATTCCTAGCCTTGGGCCAATATGAGTAGGGTGTATGATATCTTTTACTAATTAAGAACATTTGAGGAAAATGAAATCTATATTTTTGGCAATAGATTTTTTTCCCTCAGAGATAAAGTCAGTGAATATTTTGGAAATATTCAAGTTTTTACTAAAATGTTGAGCTTTATCTGATCTTGGTAAATTAATTCTTGCTGCCAAAGTCAGGCATTATCATTTTTTTCCACAAGAAAATTACATAGGATATAAGCCAATTGCTTAATGAAAATCTGGTTGTAGCTAACCACAGAGGGTGAAGGGGCCATAGGTAAAGGAGTTAAATCCTTTTTCCTGGATCCAGCTGATCTTTTCCTTTGACATACAGCCCCTACTTGCCAGGGCACACTTCTTTCTGAAAACTCCTTCTCTCAGAGGCAGAGCAAGCTGCTCTTTCCCCAGGGTGAGCACTACAATATGCTTGAACTAAGGGATTTTGCTCTCCAGAGCAGATGTGACGGGAGACAGCTACTCATCCAAGCTGAGTCAATTCATTGGTTGTCCAGGTGTCAATTGCATATTTTCAAGCAAGAATTCCGTAGAAGAGTCACAGAGGCTCCAAGAGAGGGAGTTCAATTCTGCTCCCCTTGAGTGTAGGGGGATTCAGCATCTCTCACTAATGAATGGCACATATGATACATGACACTAATAAGACTAGGTTGTAAAAAGCCTGTGACTTCTGTCTTGGATTCTCTGTCTCTCTTTTTCTGTGGTGTCTCATTCCGGGGGAAGAAAGCTGTCAAGTTTTAAGCAGCCCTATTGTGGTGAGGTCTTGAAACCTCTGGTCAACAGCCAATGAGGAACTAAGTCTGCCAACAACCACAGCAAGGAGCTTGGAAGCAAATTTCCCAACCCAAGTTGAACCTTAAGATGATTGTAGCCTGAGGTGAGAAATTGATTGAAATCTTGTAAAAGATCCTGAGCCAGAACCATTCAGATAAGAAGCACATAGATTCTTGACTTTCAGAAACTGTGTGAGATAATACATGTTTATTGTTTTAATGCTAAGCTAAGTTTTGGAGTAATTTGTTACATAGCAATAGATAACATACAATTGGTTTCAATGACAAATCATCTTAGGAGTACACTTTTTGCATCCATATCTCCTGGTCATCCTTTATTAGATTCTTTTGAAGGCATCCCCACTCCTCCTCCGGACTTCAAGAATTAGAATTTCTTAAGACTCTGTCTTTGGTCCTTTTCTCCTCTTACTCTATAATCTTAGGTGATCTTATTTGCCTGTATAGCTTCAAATACCAACCAAGAACTTATATTTCATTCTTTTGACAAGGATTTTTCAACCTTGGCACTTTGAACACTTTGGATAGGACAACTGCTCCTTAGAAGGGACTGTCTGTGCATTGTAGGATGTTTTGCAACATCCCTGATCTCTACACTCTAGATGCCAGGAACACCCTCCCTTCCCCCAGTACTGAAAACAGGCATTGCCAAATACTCCCCTAGGGCAGGGGCATTAATATGGCTGGTTGAGGATAACTGTTCTAGACTTCCACTCAGATATTCAGATCCATATATCCAGCCACCTATCTAAGGTTTATTGAAAGCCTCCACTCCATAATACGATCTCATTAGTGTCTCAAACTTTACCTGTTAAAATTTGAATTCATAACCTCTATCCTTTCCCCCAACTCTTGCTAGAGACCTAGTTACCTTGAGCGTTCCCCATTTCATTAGACAGCTACAAAAATGGATGAACACAGTTAAAAGGTCAACAAAGAGAGAAAATATAAGAGAGTACCAAAGAGAAATCACAGACTGAAAAATACAGTAACTGAACTAAAAAATATACTAGAGGGGTTCAACTGCAGATTAGATGAAGCAAAAGAGAGGACCAGTGAACTCGAAGACAAGACAGAGGCACTCTCCCAGTCAGAACAACAAAAAGAAAAGAATGAAAAAAAGTGAATATGGCTTAAGTAACTCATAGGACAACATCAAGCAAAGTAACATTTGCATTATAAGAATCCCAGGAGGAAAAGGTGGGGGAGGGGGGGCAGAAAACATATTTGAAGAAATAATGGCTGAGAAGTTTTCTAATCTGGGGAAGGAAACAGACATACAGATCCAGGAAGCTCAGAGAGTTCCAAACAAGATGAACCCAAAGAGACCCACACCAAGACACATTATCTTTAAAAGGTCAAAAGTTAAAGACAAGGAGAGAATCTTAAAAGCTGCAAGAGAAAATCAACCTGTTGCATGCAAGAGAATCCCCATAAGACTATTAGCAGACTTTTCAGCCGAAATGTTGCAGGCCAGAATGAAGTGGCGTGATGTATTCAAAGTGCTGAAAGGAAAAACTTCCAATCAAGAATACTCTACCCCAGGACTGGACTGGTGGTGGAGTGGTTAAGTTCATGTGCTCCATTTTGGTGGCCCGGAGTTCACAAGTTCAGATGCCAGGTGTGGACCTAGCACCACTTGTCCAGCCACGCTGTGGTGGCATCCCACATAAAGTAGAGGAAGATTGGCACAGGTGTTAGCTTAGTGATAATCTTCCTTAAGCAAAAAGAGGAAGATTGGCAACAGATGTTAGCTCAGGGCCAGTCTTCCTCAACAACAACAACAAAAAAACCCAGAAGAATACTCTACTCAGCAAAGTTATCATCAGAATTGGGAGATAAAGAATTTCTTAGACAAGCAAAAGCTAAAAGAATTCATCACCACTAAACCTGAAGGGACATTTTAAGCTGAAATGGGAGAGCAGTAATTGGTGACAAGAAAACATATGAAAGCATAAATGTCACTGGTAAAGGTAAAAACATAGTAAAAGTTGTGGGTTAAGTGATTACACTTAAAAAGCTAGTATGAAGGTTAAAAGACAAAAGTAGTAAAAAATAACTGTAATTACAACAATCATTTAAGAGACACACAAGATAAAAAGCCATAAAATATGACATCAAAAACAGAAAGCATTGGGGGCTGGCCCCATGGCCGAGAGGTTAAGTTTGTGCTCTCCCCTGCAGGTGGCCCAGTGTTTTGTTGGTTCGATCCTGGGTGTGGACATGACACTGCTCATCAAACCACACTGAGGCAGCATCCCACATGCCACAACTGGAAGGACCCACAACAAAGAATATACAACTATGTATTGGGGGGCTTTGGGGAGAAAAAGGAAAAAAATAAAATTAAAAAAAAAACAGAAAGCATTGGGAGCATAGCAAATATGTAGAGCTTTAGAATGCATTCAAACTTAACATTTTTATCAGCTTGAAGATGACTGTTATAAATATAAGTTGCAATACATAAGCCTCATGGTAACCACAAAACAAAAACCTATAGTAGATACATAAAAGATAGTGAAAAAGGAATCTAAGCATAACACTAAAGAAGGTCATCAAACCACCAAGGTATAGAGCAAGAGAAGCAGAAAGGAATAGAGGAATGACAAAAAAGCTAGAAAATAATTAACAAAATGGCAATAAGTACATGTCTATGAATAATTACTTTAAATGTAAATGGACTAAATTATCCAATAAAAAGACATAGAGTGGCTGAATGGATTAAAAAACAAGACCCATCTTTATTCTGCCTACAAGAGACTCACCTTAGATACGAGGACACACCAAGACTGAAAATTGAAGGGATGGAAAAAAGATATTCCATGTAAATGGAAATGAGAAGAAAGCTGGAGTAGCTATACTTATATCAAACAATTTAGCCTTTAAAACAGAGACTGTAATAATAGACAAAGAAGGGCATTACATAGTGACAAGGGGCCAATCCAACAAGAATATATAACACTTGTAAATATTTATGCACAACATAGGAGCACCTAAATATGTAAAGCAAATGTTAACAGACTTAAAGGAAGAAATAGACAATAATACAGTAATATTTAATATCTCACTTACATAAAAGAATATATCATCCAGAAAAAAATCAATAAGAAAACATCAGCCTTAAACAACATATTATACAAGATGGACTTGACAGCTATATACAGAACATTCTGTGAAAAAGCAACAGAATACACAAAAGTACATGAAATATCTCCAGGATACATGATACGTTAGGCCACAAAACAAGTCTTAATGAATTTAAGAGGATTTAAATCATATCATGCATCTTTTCTGATTGCAACAGTATGAAAGTAGAAATCAATTACAAGAAGAAAATTGGAAAATTCACAAATATGTGCACATTACACAACATACTATTAAACAACTAATGGATCAATGAAAAAAATCAAAGGCAAAATCAAAAAATACCTCAAGACAAGTGAAAATGGAAATACAACACACCAAAACTTATGGAATGCAGCAAAAGCAGTTCTAAGAGCAAAGTTAATAGCAATTAATGTCCAACTCAAGAAAAAGGAAAAATATTAACTTTACACCTTCAGGAACTAAAAAAAAGAAAAACAAATGAAGCTTAAAGTTAGTGGAAAGAAGGAAATAACAAAGATCAGAGCAGAAATAAGTGAAATAGAGACTAAATAAACAATAGAAGAGATCAATAAAAACAAACTGATTTTTTGAAAAGATAAGGAAAATTGACAAACCTTTAGCTAGACTCACCAAGAAAAAGAGAAAGACAAATAAATAAAATCAGAAATGAAAGAGGGGACTTTACAACTGATAACACAGAAATACAGATGACCATAAAAAAATGCTACAAACAATTGTATATCAACAAATTGGACAACCTAAAGAAATGGATAAATTCCTAGAAACATACAACCCTCCCAAGACTCAGTCATAAAGAAATACAAAGTCTGAATAGACTGATTACTAGTAAGGAGGTTGACTCAGTAATCAAAAACTTCACAACAAACAAAAGTCCAGAACCAGACGGCTCCACTGGTGAATTCTAGCAAACATTCAAAGAAAACTTAATACCTATTCTTGTCAACTCTTCTAAAAAAATAGAAGAGGTTAACATTTCCAAATTCATTTTTTGAGGCCAGCATTACCCTGATACCAAAACCAGACAAGGACACCACAAGAACAGAAAATTACAGGCTGATATTCTGATGAATATTGATGCAAAAATCCTCAAGAAAATGTTACCAAATCAAATTCTACAATACATTCAAAGGATCATACAACATGATCAAGTGGGATTTATTCCAGGCTTGCAAGGATGTTTCAACATTCACAAATCAATTAACGTGATATACCACATTAAAAAAATGAAAGATAAAAATAATATGATCATCTCAATAGATGCAGACAAAGCATTAAAAAATTCAATATACGATTATGAAAAACCTCTCAACAAAGTGGGTATAAAGGGAATGTACCTCAAAATAATAAAGACCATATATATCAAGCCCACAGATAACATCATACTCAATGGTGAAAAGCTGAAAGATTTTCCTCTAAGATCAAGATCAAGACAAAGATGCCCACTGTCACCACTTTCATTAAACATAGTATTGGAATTCCTAGCTAGAGTGGTAAGGCAAGAAAAAGAAATAAAAGGCATCCAAACTGGAAGGGAAGAAGCAAAACTGTCACTATCTACAGATGACATTATATATAGAAAATCCTAAAGACTCCATCAAAAAACTGTTAGAATTAATAAATGAATTCAGTAAAGTTGCAATATAGAAAATGAATACACAGAAATCTGTTGTGTTTCTATACACTAAGAACAAACTATCAGAAAGAGAAATTAAGAAAACAATTCCATTTATAATTGCATCAAGGAGGCTGGCCCCATGGCCGAGCGGATAAGTTCACTCGCTCCACTGTGGCAGCCCAGTATTTCGGCAGTTCGGATCCTGGGTGCAGACATGGCACCACTTGTCAGGCCACATTGAGGCGGCATCCCACATGCCACAACTAGAAGGGCCTGCAGCTAAGATAATACAACTATGTGCCAGGGGGATTTGGGGAGATAAAGCAGAAAAAAAAAGAAAAGATTGGCAACACTTGTTAGCTCAGGTGCCAATCTTTAAAAAATAAATAAAATAAATAAAATACCTAGGAATAAATTTAACAAAGGAAGTGAAAAACCCATGCACTAAAAGCTATGAAATATTGTTGAAAGAAATTGAAGAATACACAAATAAATGGAAAGATATTGTGTGCTCATGGATCAGATGAGTTATTATTGTTAAAATGTCCTTACTATCCAAAGCAGACTATAGATTCAATGCAATCCTTATCAAAACTCCAATGGCATTTTTCACATAAATAGAACAACTGATCCTAAAATTTGTATGGAATCACAAAAGACTCCAAATAACCAAAGCAATCTTGAGAAAGAAGAAAAAAACTGGAGGCATCACACTCAAAACAGTACGATATTGGCATAAAAACAGACACACAGATCAATGCAACAGATAAAGAGCTCAGAAATAAACCCACACATACATGGTCAATTAACTTATGACAAAGGAGCCAAAGATACACAATGGGGAAAGGACAGTCTCTTCAATGAGTAATGCTGGGAAAACCAGACAGCCACACTCATAAGAATGAAACCGGACCATTCTCTTACTCCACACACAAAAAGTAACACAAGGTGAATTAAAGACTTGAATGTAAGACCTGAAACCATAAAACTCAGAAGAAAACATAGGTGGCAAGCTTCTTGCCATTTGTCTTAGCGATAATTTTTTTTTGGATTTGACCCCAAAAGCAAAAGCAACAAAAGCAAAAATAAACAAATGGGACAACATCAAACTAAAAAATTTCTGCACAACAATGGAAACTATCAACAAAATTAAAAGGCAACCTACTGAGTGGGAGAAAACAATTGCAAATCATTTATCTGATAAAGGGTTAATATCCAAAACATATAAAGAATTCATACAACTGAATAGCAAAAAAAAATCTGATTAAAAAATTGGCAGAAGATCTGAGTAGACATTTTTCCAAAGAACTAACAGGTACATGAAAAGATGCTCAACTAACCATCAGGGAAATGCAAATGAAAACCACTATGAGACATCACCTCACAGCCGTTATAATGGCTATCATAAAAAAAATAAGAAATAACAAGTGTTGGCGAAGATGTGTAGAGAAGGGAACCCTTGTGTACTGTGGTTAGGAATGTAAATTTGTGCAGCCACTATGGAAAACAGTATGGAGGTTCCTCAAAAAATTAAAAAGAGAATTACCATATAATTCAGAAATTTCCACTTTTGAGTATTTATCCAAAGAAAATGAAAAGTTAGAAAAGAAATATGCACTCCCATATTCATTGCAGCATTATTTACAATAGCCAAGTCATGGAAACAATCTAAGTGTCCACTGGTGAATGAATGGATAAAAAATGTAGCACATACATACAACAGAATATGATTTAGCCTAAAAGAATAAAATCTTACCATTTGTAGCAACATCAATGGAACTTGAGGGCATTACGCTGAGTGGAACAAGTCAGAGAGAGAAAGAAAAATGCCGTATCATCTCACTTACAGGTGGAAACTAAAAATGAAAAACAAAAACAAGCTCATACATACAGAGAACAGATTGGAGGTTGCCAAAGGTAGGGTGGGAGGTGGATGAAATGGTTGAAGAGATTCAAAAGGTACAAACTTCCAGTTATAATAAAATAAGTCATAAGGATATAATGTACTGCATGGCAACTATAGTAAAGAATACTATACTGCATATTTGAAAATTGCTAAGAGAGCAGAGCTTAAAAGTTCTCATCACAAGAAAAAACTTCTGTAACTATATATGATATGAATTTTTAACTAGACTTATGGTGGTGATCATTTTGCAATATGTACAAATCTGGAATCATTACATTGTATACCTGAAACTAATATGAAGTTGTATGTCAATTATATCTCACAAAAATAAACAAATAAATGGCTAATAAATCAAGAGGTAACAGGAATTTTACTAATCATGCTAGTGAAGGCTGGAGATGACCCAACAGGATTTTATGAGGTCCTAAGTATTTTTTTTAATAATTCTTTTGTACAAATATCTCCTATTTTTATAATGCGGGAAATGTATGCTAAACTTGAGGTTTAGTGAGCTTCACTATTCCTGTAAGAGACAACATTATTGAGCAATAAATTATAAATGTGTCATCAGAGTTAATGAACTGACTGTTGAAACTATATTTACCCCCAATAGCAACTTAGAAGTGGAGTATACTTTTATTCTGAAAAATGTCAAAATACTTCAATTTTACAAGTGTAAATGAAAATGCTTTTTTTCCCACAGATGGTAATAAAAAAAATTCAGTAAACTGAAACATTTTTATGTGGCTAAAAGTGACATCATAATTAAAATTTTTAAAAATTGACAAATTTAGGACAAAGTATTATCATTATATTTAAAGAATTCTTACAAATTAATAAGAAAAACGCAAATAATTTATTAAAAATAGTGAAAAAATAGAGTATACAAATATTGTTTGAATGAAAAAATAGTACATCCTGGCTTATAGTAGCAAAACATAGAAACACTCTATATATCCAACAACAGAGGAATTTTTAACTGTATCTCCCTACAATAAATTTCTACTTAGAAAATAAAATTTAGAATATAAATCTATATTTGTTGGCATGGAAGCATGTGTGTTTAGAAATACATACTCCCATACACAGAATATTTTCACATAGTTAAATAAAAATAAAAGAAGTTTACAAAATATGGATATTATGATACCATTTTCATAAAAGGTGTGTGTTGTGTATATGTCCATAGAAATAGGTTAGACAAAAGCAAGTTAATGTACTGATGGTGTTTGAACGATGGAATTCTACTACTACTTAAACTCCATGTATTGGTCTAAATTGTTTACGATGCATATTTATTTTCAATGAGAAAAAAGCTAGATTATTTTGGAAAAGTAATCCAAAAATCAACTTTAATGACCTTAGATGTTTTTCCAGGGAAGCAAAATATACCAAGAATTTTAGCCCCAATTATCTGTCTCTTAGAAATATAATTTCTAAAAAAAAAGTCTTTGCTACCATAGACTATCCAAAGCTTTCTTCTCTAGCTTCTAAAAGTCCTGATAGCAACTTTTAATAACACAAATTTGCATCCCTTATGCAACTATCAAAGTAAATTTGGAATTTTAAATCTGCCTAAAACTCATCCATCACATTAACAAGGAAAATTGGGATATGCCTTACGATCCCAAATGAAAATTAAAGCCATCTGCTAATTCCATAGCATACTTCACCTAAATATTTCACAAAATCTTGTTGTAACTTGAGTAAAAACAAGAAAAGGAGCAAGCAGCGCCTCAGAGCTTCTTTAATCTTTGGCTGAGGACCATGCAATGGGGACCGTGCCATCAACAGAGGAATGTCTTTTGCACAGGGGGCTTCCTCACAAAATAAATTGTCTTGTTTGTCCTTAAATTTTGTTTCAGTTTCATAATGGTTAGCAAATGAGCTGGGCTTCTTTGGTAGGTCAGAGGAAGACTGTTAAAGCTCTGTTTTATCTTTCTTTTACCACAAATTTTCTGCTGAACCCTAAGGGCCAAATTTAGAAATGTGGATAAACCAGATGTGCTCATAAAATTGAATGCATACCTGTGCTGCCTACAAAAAAACCTCAGAAAGCTTCCCATTGCATGATGTTCCGATTTCCTAGTGCTGCCTGTAAGGTCCCAGCAGGCAGTTTCTTCCCCATCTTCTGAGCAGGCTGGCAGCTCCAGCTTTGAGAATGTTAGTGATGAGGCCTTTGCAAATAAGCCCAAGTTGCATTATGTCAACTTCAAAAGAAATCATAACACAGAAACAAAACATTCATAAATTGATAGAAATTATAGAGCATCAGATGAGACACAAGAATTTTATCTCCTCATTTGTATATTCTTGTCTCCCTGTCTATAAACATATGTTTGCACATGCTGTGTATTGATAGATTAACATATAAAATTACAACATTGCATTTGCAACACTGTAGTTAAGGTTGTCTTCACATTTATATTTCTGAGGTTTTATATCTGAACCATAAACATCTTCTCTGGGCTGAAACTTGGCATGGAGTGCAAAACTAGAAGCGGGCTCATCTTTCTCCTAAACACAAGGAATATTTCACAGAAATGCTTAAATCTTTTTAAACATTTTTTTAGTTGAACTAATAAAACATCATTTTTTTAAGCTGACTTACAGAAATGTATAGGTTAGGATTCCTAACAATAATAACAATAATTCAAAACAAAATGAACAGAAAGTTTATTTTCTACTTTAGGGCAAATGTAGCATGTTTTTAATCTAATAATAATTTTTATAAATTTATGATCATTTGACTAGAAAAAGTATATTAATGACATTTCAAAAATTAAACAATTTAAAAACATCTAGGAAAATATAAGAAATCTTCTTAGCTTTTGTTGAGATAACTAAACATTGCCTGTGACATAGCTGATTTAAAGTTGCTTTCCAAATGATGCTAACAAGAGAATTATGAATGCTGTTAAAATATATATTCACACTAATCTTCAAAAAATATTATTTTAGAGGAAAAGAGTTAATTGAGATTATAAGGGTGTTCACACTATTTTGAAATTGAAGTAGTTCAGTGCCTTTCTTTGAAATAAATTTTTTCAAAAGATTTATAAATTTGGAACAAAAATGAAACTTCAGAAGTCAAATTTATTTACTGCTTAGATTATTTCCTGAACATGATTAAATTTTCATTGTTCTTCTGGTGGTTCTGGACACTGATTGTTTTAACCAAATTTCTTGTTTGTTTGCATAGACCTTGCTCACATTTATTAGAAAAATATGTTTTGAAAATTAAATCTCTCTGTCACAAGAATGGGTTAAATACAAGGCAAATGTTTTTCAAATTACATAGAGTTCGTTGTATAACTTAAGAATATCTTTAAGTCCCTTTTCAATATTTTCCAACCGTTCTCAGAAGATCCTTACTTTTTTTAAATTTTGAAAGTGAAAAAAATGTGTATTTTGTGGAATGTAGGGCACACATTCATGATTAGCTGTGAAGCATATGGAATAAATTTCTCTTGTAGTACACAACTTTGAAAGTTCAGATTGGGAAATATGGCTGAAATACTTTGGGGTTTTGCACACTGAATTTGAAAAATCAGTCATGATATTTAGCGATCCTAATGTGTTCAGTTTCAACTATGTAAATATACATACAGTATATCAGAGCAAGGAGGATAAAATAAATGAGCAAATTTCCAGAGTTGGAAACACTAACTTTTGACTTATTACCCCAGTGTTGTTACATTATGCACTCATCCCTTTGGGCTGTTTTCTAACTTCTGCTCCTGCAGTCTCCTGGGAGCTGTGAAGTTATGTGGGCTTCACTGCCCCGGAGCCTACAGTGTGTGTGATTTAGTCAACTCTACATCCTTCACCACTCACCATGTTAAGCATTTGGACTTGCTTACACTTCACTGCCAGTAGCAAATGCTTCACGTCATCGTTCCCTGTGGACTGAATCAGAATAAGTCACTCACCATTCAAGTGGGACAGCTAGTGATGGGTCTGAACTAGGAAAAACCAACAATTGCAATACAGGGTAGAAAGTTGATATTATTCAAAATTATAGACCTTGGCTTTATTTCCTGTTCTATAAAATATACATTTAACAATCCTACTGTTTTTCTTAGAACATAAACATTTCCTTGTGTTTTTTTTACATCAAGGTGGCACTTTACAGATACAGATAACTCCGAACTTGGAATAGTCATCTCCTGAAGTTTTAAGCTGGAAATTAGATGATTTCTGGAATGTTTATTCCTCTTCTTGTAGGAGGTCGGCATTTTGGTGAGGAAGAATTGCTTTAACAAATGCAATATGTTCTCAATTACAGAAAACAAAGATTCTTATTCATTTTTTTCTACCTGTCTTTCCATAGCTTATGAGACAAACAAATTTCTGAAAGCTAACGGTTGAATCCATTTCTCAGGATAACAATTTATGCTGACATCCTTTTATGGATGCAGGATAAAGAGTGATGAGGAACCATGCTAGTTGAGGGCAGCACTGAGAACGTGCATAATGTTTAACATGGTCCTTAGCACTGATAATGGTTGAATAAATGAATGCAAGAATGAATGAATAAATGCACAAAAAAGGTATTGTTTTGGGGGGATATAGGTGACCACTTTACCTGTTAGTCTCATGCAAATATTTCTGAGGCATAATACTTCTGGGAGATTGGAAAATTCAATAGTGTGTGGATGCTATTCTGTCTGCATCACTGCTGGCTTTTGTGTGCATATTGTCACAGAGCCACTGTGTGGACCAACAGTACAGAGGGAAGTGTATCTGTATAAGTGTATTGTATTTACCCTAGCCTGGTGTTGGATAGAGATAGAACTTAAAGCCATTGGACCCATGGTGTTGAATATTTTACTTATTTCAGAAAATAATTGAAGATCTCTGGTGTTGGGGGATGTTACAAAATCATTACCACAAAATATTTGTGCTTTACCGGATGGATGTAACGTAGCCTTCTCCCTACCAAAGAGAACGTTATTGGCAAATCTTCCTTATTTTTGCAAAATTTTCAGGCCTTCAGGCCATGGTCCCCACTTGTAGTTGGAAACACTGAGGTTATTAGATGGTGCGTGAGCTATGACGTAGCCGTTGGTTCACATCTTACTATGTTGTCTCTTAAGTGGAAGATCTATCGCCTGGCATCAGTGTGGTTTATTTTCCATTGTATTATTGTTGAATTTGAAATGACCTACTTGGCCACTGTTCTTTCCTGCTCTAACTCCTGTGTATTTCACATGCTGATGTAAGGCCCAGATTCTTAAAGTATTTAATATATTACATACATGATTATATATGCATCATATATTTTTTATATGTTACATATATTTTACATTTATGTATTACTTAATATATTACATATATACTTAATGAATTGTTCATACTTAAAGTGTAGTATCATGACACTGTCAGTGTTCTTTGATGCCAAAGACTGTTAACCTAGATCTTAACAGTGCAGCCACATTCTTCTACTCCAGTCTAATCTCCCATCCCTCTTTTGCATGAGTCTTCCATTGCAAGCAAATTAGTCTACACACTATCTCCAACATCTTGAATCTGCGGGCAGCATTTGCAAAAACTAACGGTAGGGTCTATATTTTTCCTAGCCCCCTGCACATCAAAGTGGCCATACATAAAATCGCCAAATACAGCAGTGACTAAGAAGAGGCTCTTGATTTGCCCACTAAGGGGCATTCAGTCTCAATGACATTCTTCAGTTAAAAAAAAAAGCCAAAGAAATTAAATATTGTTCACAACTCATTCTAACAGTTGCTTCTTTTTATCGAATACTGACACAACTCAATCTAGATGTCTTGACAGAGTCCACCCTAGATTCAGTCCTTAGTTGAGTTCACAATTCAAAGCAAACTGGGGAAGATGCTACAGAAGCAAACCACTCAGCGAAATTCTCAAACCTGATCTTTTCTGAGTCTGTCTTTTCTCCAGATCCAGGAAAAAAGGAGCTCTGCTGCCCACCACAGAACTGTTCATCTGGTACAGATAAACTCCAGAACCTAGTTGAGGAAAGAAAAATGTGTTTTTAAAGGAACTTTAGATGCCTTATAATAAATCTGGATGTGCTTAAAAATCCCCAAGGAATTTAAAAAAGTCTGGATGTGTTTTCTCAAATAACTATTTAAAGCATATTAGAGTTTTTTAATTGCACTGGGGACTTTTCAAAGCATATCAGGACAAAACAGTAGAGTATAGGCCCCAATATGCTAATTAATAGATAGCTAGACCCCTGAAATAAACCTGCAACACTCCATTAATCAGGGAGTAATTGAATTGGCACAGTGCTTTTGTGCAAACTACATGATAATTGAAAAACCAAACCTGGCAGCAGCGAGGGTAAGGTTCTCCACAATGGCATGTAACAGGGCATCCTGTTTCCTGTTGTCAGTGGGCACTTGGTCCCACTGCCAGGAGGTTCTGCACAGGAAGAAAGTGGGCTGCTCCCTGAGTCCAGTGTAACTTTGTTTCCGGCTGAGATGGTCATGTAGGTCTGTGATGGCCAGCAGTCACAGGCATAACCCTATGGAAATACATGTAATGGCTGATATGCTTTTCTCTGTTACCTAAAGACATCTGCCAATTAATGTGATTATAAAATAATAGTGAGGAACAGATGTTTCATTTGCTAATTTTATATCTGTTTGAAAGCTAACTACCTGGGGATTTAACTGGCAAATACTACTTTGCTTACGAAAAAAGAAACAATGCTTGCGTTTTTCCCACACAGCTGATGTGGTATAATTCTGGATATGAGTTGCCTATAGAAAGAGCTCAGTGAGAGGAAGACTGATTGCTTCTAAATGAAGAGAAGAAAAATAGCATTTTAAGCCTTTTTGCTACAAACAAAACATTAAGCATATCGCTATGGAAAAAAAAGGCTGTTGCAATGAAAGATTTTGCTTGTCACACTGTGATGATAATGGGTGGAAAAAAGATGTGGATGAAATGAAGATCGACATTCGTTTTCCAGCTAGAACTTTCAAACAAGTCATCTTGAACAAGTTGAAGATCTTTGACACTTGCCAGTCCTTGAATGACACAGGTGAGGTGAAGGAAAGGGACACCATGGTGAAAGACTGAACTTCAGGGTCTGGAGAGAAATATTTTAAGAAATGCAGAAATCTAGAAAAAATATTTAAGTACTATTTTAATTATTTTCATTCTAATTTCCTCATTTTCTTCTCTAGTGAAGGTGGGTGCAGTGTGAAATATACCTGAGATGTGTGCTTCTGAGTCCAGGCTGGTGTCTGAATCAGATCCTTCTTCCCGTGGTGGCCCCTTGCTGTTTCTGTTGCAGGAGGTCAGCTCTGGGTAGGAGTTCCTTTTCCTGATCATGCTGTTAAATATGACTCTATCAAGGAAAAAAAAACAAACTTAGATTTGAGTACATGATATGCCCCTCGCTATGTCTGCCATCTCAGGCAGGTCACTTAATCCCTCTGCTTCACTTCCCTTATCTGTCCAGCAAGGAATCTAGACAAAATCAGGGTTTCAAAACTTTTAAACTTCATGCCCCCTTTTACCAAAGTAAAATCTTTGGTTTTCCTTTAAAATTTTTCAAATTTATAAAATAACATATGTAGCATAATTTAAATCCCAAATCAAAGTTATATGGAAAATGGGTTTATTTTCAAACCTCCACCCCTCCTAAGCTTCAGAGAAGTTGCAAAACTTATGTAAAGGCCATGCAGGCCATGATCGTTCCTGCCTGCTAACCAGGACGCAGGCCCTGGGAGAGCAGCCTCAGAGCCAGTGTCAGGACCACAAGACTGAAAGGGGTTTTCACTGTACCAGACTGGCTTGTTGTCCTTACAACCTTTGGCTTGCAAATTGAACTTTGTTATTACTAAATATATTTATATTTTTTCTTACTCTCCATGTAACGTGATAGGACATTGGCTAGGGTCTGTCACTGATCATCAACTCCAATGACTGCACCTATGCTATGGATTGTGTTTCTCTTCCATAACACAAAACAAAAGACAAACATCTGATAGTTGCTTTTCTGATTTGGGGCTCTGCTTAAGCCCAAGGGTGCTTGATTTTACTTTTTTTTTTCTTTATTATAGTCCGTCCCCTCACATGTGAGCCTAATCACCCCTTTTGCCCTCCCCCCCCTTCCCCTATGGTAACCACCAATCCAATCTCCATTGCTATGTGTTTATTTGTTGTTGTTTTCATCTTCTACTTATGAGTGAGATAATATGGTATTTGACTTTCTCCCTCTGACTTATTTCACTCAGCAGAATACCCTCAAGGTCCATCCATGTTGTCACAAATGGCCATATTTCATCATTTCTTATGGCTGAGTAGTAGTCCATCATGTATAAATACCACATCTTCTTTATCCATTCGTCCCTTGATGGGCACCTAGGTTGCTTCCAAGTCTTGGCTATTGTGGATAATGCTGCAATGAACATAGGGGTGCATGTATCTTTATGCTTTTGTGTTTTCAACTTCTTTGGATAAATACCCAGCAGTGAGATAGCTGGATCATATGGT
This sequence comes from Equus asinus, assembly GCF_041296235.1. Lineage (NCBI taxonomy): Eukaryota > Metazoa > Chordata > Mammalia > Perissodactyla > Equidae > Equus > Equus asinus. Next base: position 10,641,893 of record NC_091795.1, read on the forward strand.
AGATCTATTCTTAATTTTCTGAGGATACTCCACACTGCTTTCCATAATGGCTGCACCAGATTGTACTCCCACCAGCAGTGAACAAGGGTTTCCTTCTCTCCACATCCTCTCCAACATTTGTTGTTTCCCATCTTGTTAATTATAGCCATTCTGATTGGAGTGAGGTGATACCTCATTGTAGTTTTGATTTGCATTTCCCTGATTGCTAATGACATTGGGCATCTTTTCATATGCCTGTAGGCCATCCGTCTATCTTCTTTGGTTTTACTTTTGATCTCAATGTATTACACGGTGAACTTTTGTTACCTTGTGCTAGCAAGCTTGTCTTGTGTTGTGTTTTTTCCTCTGGCCACAGGCTTTATTTCATATCACCTGCTCCTGTTCCCTTCTCTCTTATATGTGAGGTCATTCCCAGTCCTCCTGAAGAACCTACACCTTCACCCTCCAGCTTCAGTGTTTCCAGGCACTGCCAGGGCTGAAGTTTTCCCACTCCTAGCTTGACTTTTCTCTCAATATATTGGTTTGGAGTAAATAAGTTTGGAATCAGTTTCAAAACATTGATTCCTTCTACCTTGACTCTTCCTTTGTTTTCTTTTTATATCTTACATCCAAGACTTCCAGCTTTACTTCCAACACATAACTCATATTTTCCTACTTCTCACCATCTGCGTGGCCCCAGCTCCTGCCATTTCTTGGGTACACTTCTGCAGCAGCCCCCATAGTCTCTCTGCTTCTACTCTTGAAATCACAGAATCAACGTGCAAGCATTGATGGCTCTTTTGAGAATGCAATCATATGTCACTCCCTCCACTCCATTTAAAAACCTATCAGTTGCTTCCCATTGTGTTTAGCGTAAAACGCAAACTCCTCCCTGTGATGTAAAGACATTAAATTGCAGTCTGGTCTGGGTTACCTGTCTTATCTCCTCAATCCCTCTTTCCTTCCAATGCCCGCCCCTCTCACTGAGGCTCAGCAGCACATTTGCTCTTCCTCGGGTACCATCAGGCTCTCTCAGCCTGCAGACCAGGGCCTACTATCCCCTTTACCTCACTCACTCTTTACTGGGCTTTGTGCATGGCCAATTTCTTCTATCCTTCAGGCTTCAGCACAAGGATCATTTCCTCAAAGAGCCCTTTCCTATCTTCATAAGCTCCCCCATCCCATTCAAATCACTCTCCATCCTGACTTATTTTATATATATCACTTATCACAGTCTCAACTCATCTTGTGCATCTGTTTCCTTCTTCACTGTTTGCCTCCCACTACGAGAACGTGCCCTCTGTGAGGACAGGGGCTTTGGCTGTCCTTCCCCCTGCCACACTCCCAATGCCTAGGACAATGCTCAATAAATACTTGTGAAATGGATAGCAAAATGTTTCCACTAAGAGCATATGCTTGCAGTCTGTGCGACTGTTGAGGAGACACTAGCCCACTGGTAGACACACACTAAGAGTCTGGGTCTCTTCCAAGTGTTTTCAGAAACAGAGAAATCAATAACCATCCTCAAATTACCATTTCCTCTTCTAAAAAAAAAAAACTCAATTTTTAACACAAATTTATGTCAATCAAATTTGACTCCGTGGAAACAGATATAAGGAAATCGATCTATTTTAAAGAAAGATTAAAAGAAAAATAAAGAAACTTACAGTTCAGGGGCTGCTAAATTATTCCAGAAAGGGCCAGAAAGCAGTAAATGTTTTAGGCTTGGTGGGCTCTATGATCTCTGTTGCAATCACTCAGCTCTGCCCCTGAAGTAAAAGGGCAGATGTAGATACAGGGAAAGGTGAAGCAGTGTACCATTCAAACTTTATTTATTGACACTGAAATGTGAATTTTGTATAATTTTCAAATGTCATGAAATATTATTCTTGTTTTGATTCTTTTCAACCATTTAAAATGCAAAAAATTCTTGGCTCATGGGACATATTAAAAACTGGCAGTGGGCCTGATTTGACCTGTAGACATAGTTTGCCAACCTCTCTTTTAGGAATGTTGAGCTGTCCCTAACTCCTTCTGTGACTTCCTAAGACTTGATAGTTGCCTTAACTTAGAGTTTCTAGGAGGTTCTCACTCTGGCATAGAGTCTGGACCTTCTGAAGGCATTTGCATTTCTGGCTTTGTTGCTAAGAATCCCCTTTGAGTGTCAAAGTTATTAATCCCTTTAAAATCTGTAATGACTTTATTTGTTGATATCCCCAGAAAACTTCACTTGTGTAGGAAAGAAAGAAAAGCTACCTCGTGTCCTAGCTTTCCCAGTTGATGACATCCATTTTCTTAATATTATTTCCATGAATAAGTATTAACCTGCATACATTCTACTCTATGCTACCTCATGTATTCCATTGTTCCTTCCCTTCCACCTAGAGATTAGAGATTGGAAAGTGGAGAGAAAGAAATAGAATATCATATATGCCCCATGCCCTTGTAATCTAAAAGAGAAGTTCCTCTCTCTTTATTATGGCTTAAAATTAATCATTGAATTTCAACTAAGGAGCACTTGCAATAGTAGTTTGCCTACTATTGTTTATTTCTTCTTTAAAACTCTGTCAGTTACTTATCCTCATCTCTCTCTTTCTGAGAGTAAATTTATCCCTACTCCTTCTTTCCCAGGCAAAATGTGCCACCTGTGTTCTAGATTCCATCCCATTCCACTGTGTTGCCTCCTTTTCATTGGCTGAATAATAGCAACTCTCTCCTGTATACTCAGTGTTTCCTTCTCCTTTAACTTCCTCTATATCCTTGCTCAAGACTCCTAAATCCTTACAAACCTTCATCTCCATCCTGCCTTCCTTCAAACCATTGTCCTATTTAACTCCTTCCCTTTATTTCCAGCCTATGTAAACAGACGTTATAAGTCATTTTGTCACCAGCTCTTCCAGTTACTATTGCTGCATAACAAACCTCCCTAAAACCTACTGTCTTGAAACAATAGTCTTTCATTTTCTTCATAATTTGCAATTTGGACCAGGTTCAACAGGGACCTCTCATCTCTGTTCTGTAGGACATTACCAGGAATGACTAGACTGGTGGCTGGAGGATCTTTTTCTAAGGGCTTCTACATGGCATGGAAGTGGATCTTGGCATTCCATGAGCTTCTTGGGTGACTTACAGCTTGATGTCTGGGTGCCAAGAACAGGCATCCAAGAGACAGAAAATGGAGCTGCCGGTTTCTTAAGGTCAACAGAACTTTAATACTGCCATATTCTCCTGGTCAACAAGTCACAGAGCCCAGATGGATTCCAGGGGATATAGATCCCAACCTTTGATAGGAGGAGTGTCAAAGAATTTGGGGGCCATCTTTTAAAACTTTGCCTTAAAATTCCTTTGGTAATGACATTATTATCCTCCACGGTACCAGATTCAATGGCTTGTTTTCAGTATTTCCTCTATATGTTCTCTCCTCTTTGCTCACATGCTTGGGCCTCCTTTCTCTCTATAGTCTCACTTCCCTTGGTACATGGTGCACTATTTCCTCTTTATCCTCTTTTACACCTTGATTTGTTTCTCCCTTTGTCATTTTTGCTTTTTTCTTTTCATCTTCATATATCTTAAACATTGGAATTCTCCTAGGTTTGATCTTCCATCTTCTTCTCTTCTTTCTAGGTGTTCTTATTAAGTCCTATAGCACAAATTAATATCTATACTCTGATGATACAATTTATATTTTAAATCCAATCTATTTTACTGAGCTCCAGAACTCCTTTTCTAATTGTGCAGTGCAAGTATTCATATTAAACAGTTCCACAGAGCCACACTCTGTCTATGTTGAACTCTCTTCCTCTTGAAAACTCCCCATCCTTGATTGACTCTGTGTCTTTGCATAAGCTATACTTCATACCCATATTGCCTTTTGCTCACTTGGATGAACTCCTATTCATTCTTCAAAACCCAGCTAAAATAGCTCGTGCTCTGTGAAACATGCCTGATTCCCAGGGAGAGTAAATTGCTCTGATTGGGTATCCATAACACTTTGTCTTTTGAATATGTGAGAGAGAATCTTAGTTGCAATTTTATTTGATTACGACCTTCAGCTCTATTCATAGATGCTCAGCTTCTGCTCATTTACTGCTCATGCAGCATCATTAAAGGAATAAAACATGCCTTTAACTTAAAAAATAGTGGCTTATTCATTTGCAAAAAAATCCAGATATGAATTAAAGGGAGTTAATTACTTTGACATTTCCTTACTTGTGTGAAACTGAAACTGGGGTTTTAGTTTTGTTTCATTTGGGTAGGGAGTGGAGGTAGAGCCCTGATGTAGGGCAAACTCTATTCTTTAGATCAGAATAATGTGTCCTTGCATTTAGCAACTCTGATGGCCAAAACAGCTTTATTGAGAGAAACTGCCTGTCCCTCCTATTTGACTTTAATTTTTGAGAAATGTGGGCCATGTCAAGTGGTCGCTTTTCCACATCAGACCATTTACAATTAAAAGTAAAATTGATAAATATCCGGTGTCCTCTCCCCTCTGTGTGAAGAGGAACTAACCTACCAAGTTGTCATGTGGCCAGCCCCTGTGAAGAGGCCTTAGCCAAAAATGTTGCTGAGTATTTTGAAAACTATCAATAGCATGGCTCAGCTCTTTAACACCACAATCTGAATAACATAAGCTACACAAATGGTGCTGGGATAGCAAACGGCTATTATGGTCATATGATGTATCAGAAGAAGCTGCGGTTCTTTGATTCAAAAGGCGAAGAAACCTACCTAGTGCTTTTTCAACAAACAGTTTCATCCTAATAGGCATTTTGAACTTCCAGACTTATACAAAGAAACTCTATACTTACTTAGAGTTGGTCTGTTTAAAAAAAATTTAGTAACACATTGGGGAATATTTTCTTGAGCTATCTTGTTTCTTCTAATCATTGTCCCCCCTTGACTGGAGAATTTCCCATTATTCAGAAACATATGGATGAAACATTTTTTCAGTAATCATGTCTGAACAAAGTAATCATTCTCTCATTAACCAATTATTCTTCAGAATCAAATGGAACAGGCATATTTGCTAAGACAATTTACTTTAATAAACCCTATGGAATCAGATCTCACATATCTCATGTTCAAATGGTTTAATTCAAAGATCAGAGTGTAGATAACAGAGGTGGTTTCTTGGGTTTCTTTTTATTTTTCTTTTTTTTTGGTATACTGACAACATGTGATCTCAAGAAACCAGCTAGAGATGGAATAAAAACTATGTTTTTAGAAGGGGGAATAAAGAATGAAAACATCTGTTTATGTGCAGAAATCCTTAATCTAGCCAGCACAAAGAGCCTTCTTTTCTTTCTTCTCTTCTGCATCATCAAAAGTTTATAATTTATTTCAGCTCTTTTACCCTTTAGAAGATGTTGGATAAACAGACTGACCCAAGATGTGGAGGGTGAGTGCTCTGCCCAGACACATTTTCCCAAAGGGCCCAACACAGTGGTTAGGAAAGGTAAATTATTTTCAGAATTTCAGTGACCTCTCTAGTTCTGGATGACATCTTAAAGCATTGGGAAAATGAGAAAGCATTTTCAGGGTGTCACTGGGGTGCAAGCAGGGAAAGAGGGAGCCCAGTGCTCTTTCGCTCTTGGATGTCATGCCATTTTGCTGGCATGTGACTTCATGGTGTTCTATGTGATTGTTTATTTCACTGCATTCTGAGGTGATTCCCTTTGATACAAGAGGCCTCCCCTAACTCCTGCTCCATTTCTCTTTGTGACTGACTCTGTGAGAGTCTTTTCTGGAGACTCAGTTTGGCAGTATGTGACCTCTTTGCCATCACAAATCAGAATGCATATCAACAGAATTCTGGGTTGCCTGCCGTAATTCCAGGGTCACCAACTATTTTCAGGTAAAGTCCTAACATAGCAGAAATCATTAAAGCAAAACCTGGGAACAAAATTTTTTAAGTCCCAGTTTTCGCTCTAGTTATCAAAATAATACTTGACTCACTACCAGAGCCTGAAAACTTGTAAGTTCTAGTCTTTCCTCTGCAGCTAATTAGCTGTAGAAACGTAAGCAAGAAATTTATCTTCTTTCTGAAACTCAGTCTCGTTCCCATAAAATAAGTTCTTCTGTTCCAAAATTCTATGATTCTTTTTATTTGTCAGAATGAAATTTTGTACATTTTCTAAAACAGCAAATAAGGACAGATCTGCCAACATCAAAAGTAACAGTAACAAAATGCATAGTCCCTTCAATTTAAACTTTATCTACTCACAAGTGGGAAAGACACACAAAACCGCACAATAATATCAATCTACAATACTTACATAATTGTTTAGATGACCTCATATCCCTAGTCTGGTGTATCCACTATCAGGGTGATGTTTTACTTTCAATAACTTTTCTAAAAAGTTTCATGTCCACACTGTTAAACACCACAACATAATCCCACATTTAAGTAATTAATAACTGTCGTCACAGTTCTCTGCACTGGGTGGATTTGGGATGACAGCTGTCATTGCAGCAGGATGCATTTTTTTATAATAGTTTTATGATTCACCCTTTGAGATGAAGATTTGGACACCTGATACCAGCCTGTGATTTTTTTCCTGTAATTTTCAGAATGAGTAAAACCAAATAACAGCCTCCAGGACTCATAGGTCTTATGCCAAGTGTTTCAGAAATTACATCGGTGGGAATTGAAAACCACGTTCAGCTTTTTCCCTAGTATATGCTGATAACTTTCGTTTGCTAGTGCTCATTGATGATGGGAGTGGGGTGAAGGCTGGCTTTCCTTCAAAGTCATAGCAAAGCCATAGTTTTCAACCTAGTTCACTTTCACATTAATATGGAGGTGTTTCCCAATGTTGTGTCAGTTTCATATCATGACAAATATGTGATCTGTAAAAAAATCTATTCAACAGTATACTGAGCATTCACTCTTTAAAATCTAGAATAACATTAAAAATATTTGGCTTGTACATGTGGGCAATTTAAATGTGAGTAAGAACGAGTATAAACAAGGTTGAATTTTTAAAAATGGCTTAATATTGACAATGCACAGGCCAACTTCTTGCATTCAGGAGAGCAAAGAGGAAGACTTAGCTTCTTTCTTGACTTTTGGTGTTTACCTAAACTTTGTCTTTGATCAAACAGACTAACTTGGGGTCTGAGAAGTCTGTCTATCCCCAACCCAGATTCAGAGTGCCTCCCCTCTCCACACCCAGCACCCTCATTCAGCACACGGACCTCTCTCTTCTGTAAGCCAGTTCCCTGAAAACATGAGACTAGTGACTAGACCATCCCAGATGGATGACATTGATGAAGGAAGCTGCAAATGCAGGTATCATCATTCCTCTCCTGGCAGTAAGATCAAAAAAGGAGCATTTGGTACTCTGCAGGGGCCTGAGATTATCAACCTCATACAGTCAGTGTAGTAGAAAAGAAAACAGGCTGCTGCTTTGTAAAGCAGGAGCTGTTTTATGTGAACCCTTAGAACCACGTCCTCCATAACCTGCGTCAAGAAGTCAAAGCAAAGAACGGGTATAATGAAGAGCAACTACCAAAATCTCCATAGAATAGTTGGAGTTAAATGAACTTTAGCTGGATGGAATAAATATACTAAAGATCCCTGAGCAAAAAGAAAAATTTAAACCATACTCACGTATTCCTCAGAGGCTAACCAGGCCTCTCAAAGGCAACATCCTCAGCCTCCTCTGGCTCAGCGGGAGACAGTCTAGGATCAGATCCTCCGATCAAGCAGAAGTGTTTGAAATGTTCCTGATGAAAGAAAGGTATGTGGGGGAAGCAGTGCAGGAAGGAGAGAAGCAGTGGGAACCCTCCTTCCTAGTGTTTGGGAAAGGAGTCTGTGAGTTTTGGGGAGAAGCTTAAGAAGAATAGGAACTAAGTACTACATTGAGGGAAAATAGAGTAAAATTGCTAATTTTTAGTAGTGGTGACAATGGATGTTACAATGGTCTATGCACAAGATTACGCAAATTCAAGGAACGAAGACCTGTAAAGGGGGAACCTCTCAGCCACCACTGCCCAGTCTCATGCTCTTCAATGGAAAAGGAGAGGCAGCACTGCTGGGAGCTAAGATGATTCCCAAATTTAATAGCGTCTTTACAGAAAGTAATGTCAAAATTTGGGATAATGAAGGACAATTGATAACATTATTTAGGAAAATAAAATTAGAGATAATGTGATGTGAAATTGCTTTCTCCTTGAAAAAATGAAGGTATTTGTTAACCTTAGAAATAATACAGTTATTAATCTGTCATGAGTTTATAAAGCACAGGGAACATTGAATTGTAAGGTTCTATCCTCACGCAATGCGTAATGAATTTCAACTAGCTTTACCAATTCAGAAGATTTCCGTATTCTAATCCTCACGAAGGCAATTTGGGCTTTGGAGTCTAAGTACCTCAGATTCACATTCCACCTGCACTGTGGAGTCTCGTGAGTGTTGCTTAACCAACCCGAACTTCACTCACACATTTTTCAGAAAGTAGAGATAACAATACATGCATCACAATGTTTCTAAAAAGATTAAATTCCATAATATTTATAAACTGGTTTACAGTCCCATCTCTGCTTGGAGCAGCTGTGGAGAGAATTGATCTTCCTCCAATTAATATTTCCAACATTGTTCTTGAATCTCTGCTCCTAGTCCCTTGATGAAATTTTGGGTGGATTTCTTAACTTTTAGATTCCTTTGGGTATTAAAGTACTGTTTGATTTAAAGCTTTGGTCTTAAATTTGATTTAAATCAGTTCCTCAACCTAAATGCCAAGATCAAGCTGAGCTGAAACAATGACTGTCTGGAGTGTGGTGTGATCTCTCTCTGGGAGAGCTCTCCTTTCCCCTCTCTCTCCAGGGACTAACTATTCCCATGTGTTGGGAAGGAATGGAAAGAGAGGGAGAGGAACCTGTATCTGTAATTAGCTGACTTCTTTGGTGGTGTTCTTCCTGTTAGTTAATGCCACTTCTGTCCCACTGATAGACTACTGATATGCTCGGTGCCAGGTATCTAAGGAGGGTTCACGTGTAAGTTCTTCAGAGAGGCTCCTGTACACAAATCTATCTAGCCATCTGTGACGGGTCAACCCCTTTAGCCACAGGGTCTATAAAAATTCCTTGCCTTGTCAATCTCTGGGAGTGCAGACTTTTCGGTACTACAGCTCTCCAATTCTCCTTTCCCCTGTCCAGATAGGCATAGGGGTATTTTAACAAATTCACTGGACTTCCCACTGGAGCTCTAAATGGGAAACAAGAACCTAGTCTCCTCTTCTTGCAGGCGTCTTGATTCTTACTGAGTAAATCTCTTGGAACTTTTTTCACCTAGCTTGGGGAAGGATTTCCTCTCACCAAGGAAACTGTGCTCCAACAGGTCCGTGATGCTACTGAGTCAGCAAAGGCTGCAGCTGGATATACATGTGACTGAGTGGCAGCATGTTTGTCCTTTCACCTCCTAGTAAGCCCTCCAAAATAATTTTGGGTGTGAATTGCTTGCTTTCTTAGAGTTTCCATCATTCTGTTTATGTTACTGATCTGTTCTTTCATGTTGCCCACTTTTTCCATTAGCACCTTTAGTACATTAATCATAGTTATTTTAAATTCCTGGTCTGATAATTCTAAAATCCCTTCCATATCTGAGTCTGGTTCTTATACTTGTTTTGTGTCTTCAGACTGTGTTTTTTGCCTTTTATCATGACTTTACCATGTTTTTTTATGTTTTTTTTTAAGCTGGACAGCATGCATTGGGTATAAAGAACTGGGGTAAACAGGACTTTTGTTAAGGTTTTATGTTTACCTGGCTAGGATTTTGGCTGTAGTTTGCTATAGCTGTTATGTCAGAGGTTAAAATTTCTTCTAGTGTCCACATTTTTGTCTTTGTCTTTATATTCCCTGGAGATTCCTTCTTAAATAGAGCCTGAGTCCTGGAATTCTTTCAGTTTAATCTCCAGGAGCCCTACCGATGTGGTGTTAAGGTGGAGAGGAAGGGGAAGTGTTCTGAAATCTTATGACTAGGTCCCAGTCTTTCAGTGAGTCTGAGTTGAGTATGTCCCTTTCTCCACATTGAAGACTAGAGAGGGCTAGAGTTGGGTATTTGGAGTTGGGTACCAACATTGGGAAATCCCACATTAGTTAGGTTAAGTTTGTTCAGCGTTTTCCTTGTTGTGAGAATGGCAGTGATGACTTCTAAGATCTTTAATTGTTGGATGAGAAACCACAAGCCAATAGCTTACTCTTAGCTATGATCTAGTGCCAATATATTTATATAAAATACCTGGTGTTGGGTCTGGTACACAATAAGGAAGCCACTTTGGAAAAAGTTATTTCCTTTTTATAAATCCTTTAATATCAAAGTTTAAAATATAGGAGAAATCATGAAAACATTACTTTGAATGCAAAGAATTATAAAACATACAAACATACCAGAACCAATATATGCAGCCAAAACCAGGCTTGAAAAAATGCTTCTATTATCATTCTGAAGATTTATGACTTCTTAGTTTTACTGAATAATAATGAAATATTTATCTTCCTGGAACAAAACAAAAAGACTGACAGAATGGCCAAAAGTACTGAGAGGTCACTGAGATAGTCGTATTTTATGGCAACTGCTTTTGAACAGCAGCACATATGAAGAGCCCTCACCTATCACTCCACTTCAGTCCATTTCTGTTGCATAGTCAGAGTGTCTGTCCAAGTCACTATGTGGCCTTTAGGAGAAGAGGTGGAGAAGCTCTAGTTCACTATTTCCACTATTAAAAAGCAAAACGGATCTTTCTATCTATCTATCCATCTATCTGTCCATCTATCTATCTTCTATCTGTCCATCTATCTATGGAAATTCTAACCATGATGTATTTAATCTGTGTTCTCCTGCATGAATACTTCTGGTGTTATTAGAAAGAAATTAATTTGAAAATGTGATGTTGATGGCCGCCACTAAGGGTGACTCATTGTTTGAACTTCTAGAGAGTTTTATAAATGTACATTGAAACAACTTGTGGGGAATGAGATAGGAAGATTTATCCATTGGCTCTTGTCTCCTTTTAGTCAAGAGTTGCCACATGAGCATTAATCTCCTCCCGACTTCTGCATTTTGTATGCCTGAGAACAGTGGATTCTTTTCCTTATGTCCTGAGACATCAGGGAGGCAGGGCAGGGAGCAGCATGGTTTGGATATGAAGCTCGTTCGAGCTATATTTGTGTGAAGTTGGTCCTAGCAATGTTTTGGGTGTAAATGGGACTGAGAGGATTTGACAGCGGAATACAAAATAGTGTGATACCTGTGGTAATACACAACTGCTGTTTTTGGAAACAATCCCATTTCCTGGTGGCCCAGCAGTGATTAAAGAAATCTTGAAAATACAAAGAAGCCAGAAGAAGCTAGCTGTTTTCCTTCTGTTTTCTCTGAATACTAAGATTTTTAAAAAATAATAAGACTATGTTCATCAGTGTCTCAAACACCTTGATGGACCTTCTTACAACCAGTTATTTTTGTTGTAAAATGTCTTGCCAAAATAAGCTATCCAGAACACTTCAGTGAGGATAGAACAGAAAACACTATTAAAACTTACTTATTTGAATTACTCAAATTTCAGAGTTTGTTGAACTCAAGAGGAGGGGTTTCCTAGTTAGTTGAATTCAGGTGTGCTTTTATTTCCAAATAGAAATTTTCTTTTACTTTCTCTGTGTGTATACGTATATGATTGGTATATGTATATGTACTGATAAAATATATATATAGAGATACAGATACATACGTGTAAGTATTTATGTATATATACACAGAAAATACATAAGAAGAGGGAATTATATGTGTATATTATATACACAGAGAGATTGCTGTATGTGTATATGCATATGTGTATGTAATAGAGATGTGTATACACACATATTTCTAGAGAGAGAGGGAAAGATACATTTTTTTCCCTCAAAATGGACACCCCAACTCAAGCATAAAAAGCATAAACAGACAGATTTCTCCTGTGTGTTTCCTCTCATACCTAGGATTTAACATTTACTGATTTTTTAAGTAAAAGGAAAGAATAGAGAAGCTTCTTCACTTTCATATTTTCTAATTCCTTGATCACCCTTTCAAACACATCTCATTTCATCAGACTGCCTAAATCTCCCTCATGTCCTCACCTACTCTCTTATCCATTTTGTGAAAAGTAAATGAAAGAAGACATTTAATTCTTAAGATTCTACCATTTTGTCAATAAATTACCTGTCTCTCTCTTTGAACATTCTACTGTCTTCTGTGTTGACCCCTTGTCCCTTAGTTCTTTGAAAAATGTTCTGATATTTATCTAAACTTTTCTGTAATCTTCCTTTCATTTTTCACCTTTGCTTTCCTTATATATTTTTTACACTTGAGTTCATTCTATAATCTTCTCAGTTACTTCTATATGTAGTGTCTTATATTTCACACATTCTTGTCTCTTACCCTGATTACTTTCCGCACCTCCTTATTTATCCATGTTGACCTTTCTTCACTCTGAATGCATTTATTGGTATGTGACATTCCTAACACTTGGGTATATATTAATTTGTCATTGAATATTTTCCATTTCCCCTTTCTGGCCTTTGTAGAATTCCATTACTTTATCTCACTAGATTGCTCCCAACTCTTATCATACTATTGCAAAGAATGTACTCTCTTGAAATCTTGCATTTTTTATTATTCAGCATTTCGATCCAAACCAGGATCATTTCTATGGTTGGAGTCACTGTGTCATAGTGAGCTGTCTCTGTGGAGGACACTAACCTTGGCATGGAGTGTCCTATTTTTCAGTTAATTCTCTTCAGACAAGAAATGCAGATTATGCCATTTAAACAAGTTTAGTTTCACTTGCCAACAGAGGAAATGTGATGACCAGGTTGATCACCTTTATGTAGTAGAACATGCTTGCAATTTGGCCCAGGACATAAACAGCAGGTTTATTACCCAATTCACGCATATCCTGCTATTTCTCTCTTTCTCTGTGGTGACTTCCTGCTTGTGATCAGCTATTGCCTGTCTTGACCATTTTTCCTATACTTATTTTGAGTCTCTGGCCGTATGTACATTTGGGGCTACAAGTAATTTTAAAACAGTCGACATGAGAATTTGATAGTAATCAAATATATCTGTGTCCCTACTTCCATAGATTTATTGCTTTGCTTTAAAAAACAAGAGTTTGCTTATTTGAGAATGTTTCCTAGAAAGTCAGCTTAAATATTAGGAGTGTATCTTTTTTTCTCAACTCTGACCTCTGAGCACAATTTTTTCTACTTTCTCCTGTTAAAATTAACTTCCCTCTATTTTTTAAAAGTAAAACTCATAAAATTCAGGAAGAAGATCCAAGATGGCGGAGTGATTAGTCTTCTTTGTCTCTCCCCCTTCGAATCTACAACTAATTGGAGATTCATCACTTAACAAAGGATATCCATATAGCATCTCAGGATGCCTGAGAGACCCACACTGCTATACATCGAAAGGCAGACGGACTTCCCTCCAGGAGGAGGTGGAGATAGGTGAAAACTCTCTGACCCCGACCCCCGAACAGCCTAGTACCTGAAAGCGGCTTTCTTCCAGCGGATGCCCCCAGAACATCGCCACACACCAAGGGCAGGAGGGAGCACACACCAGAGGAGCAACGGTGGAAAGAGGTGACCAGAGCCCTACCTAAGCCCCCCACAATTACACCTAAGCCCAGAGGGAAGCTCCAGAGTTACACACCAGAGGTGGCAGGGAAAACCCCTACCCGCCATTAACGGAGAGGCCCTCCCCAGCATCCACAATGCCGGGAGGTTCCTGGAGAGAATCCCAAACGGGGCGGTGGCCTGCCAGCTGCTGCCGCTGGCCCCACTGACCGGGCTTTTGCCTGGGCGGGGCTCGGGGCTACTGGAGATGTCCTGGGAGAGGACTGGGGCTGGGTGGAGCTCCAGTGGCAGGCTCTGCGGCCTGGGGGGCAACTCAGGAGTTCCATCTGGGCAGCAGGCAAAGTCTCTACCTGCCATTAGCAGAGAGGCCCCGCCCAGCATCCACAACACTGGGAGGGTCCTGAAGAGGAAAATCCCAAGCAGGGCAGCAGCCGACCAGCTGCCACTGAACTCAAGGTCTCCGGCTATCCCCCAGATAGGGCAAGGGGCTCCCCGAGATCCTAGGGGAGAGGACTGGGGCTGGGTGGAGTTCCAGCAACCCGGCTCCGTGGCCCAGGGGGAAACTCTACAGTCTCACAGCAGCCTCAGTGATAGCCTCTGCACAGCACTCGTAGAGAGCATCCACCCGGCAACCACAAGGCTGGAAGACCCTGGGACAAAAGTAGCATAGCTAGGTGAGCTAACCACAGACTGCAGAAGATGCCCATAGCTCTGCTGTGACCCATAGTGGACAAGCGAGATTTTGTGGGCACCGACAGTGACAGAGCTGCAAATATAAGTTATCCTGCCCGTGGCCACTGGGAAAGCCCATAACACCTCTGCAGACCCTAAGGAGGGAGCACGTCTAGATGGTCTGCAACAGTAGGCACCAGCAGCCTGAAGCCCCCTTGTGACGGCCCCCACAGCTGAAGAGGGAACCCCCAGGACCACTGTGACTACAAGGAGGGGCCCAGGCCCAGTTAGCAACAGCTGATAGGGTTCCTGGTTGGTGCAGTATAAACAGCTGTCCCCCCACCACACCAGTAGAAACAAGTGGAAGCAGTAACTAAACTCTATCTTTATGTGGAGGCACAAATCTACACCATCAAGCAATATGAAAAAATATATTACATCTCCAGAACAGAAGGAAAATGACAAATACACAGAAAACAATCCCAAAGACAATGAAATATATAACCTAAATGATGATGACTTCAAAACAGCCATCATTAAAAAACTCAATGAGTTAAAAGAGAATTCAGATAGACAACTCAATGAGTTCAGGAGCTATGTCACAAAAGAGTTGGATACTATAAAGAAGAACCAAACAGAAATACTGGAAATGAAGAACACAATAGAGGAGATTAAGAAGAATCTAGACACACTGAACAGTAGGGCCAATAATATGGAGTAAAGAATTAGCAATTTGGAAGATAGGAATATAGAAATGCTGCAGGCAGAGGAAGAGAGAGAACTAAGACTAAAAAGAAATGAAGAAACTCTCCAAGAATTATCTGACGTAATTAGGAGATGCAACATAACGATTTTAGGTATACCAGAGGGAGAAGTGAGGGAGAAGGGGGCAGAAAGCCTATTCAAAGAAATAATGGCTGAGAACTTCCCAAACCTTGGGAGAGAGATGGAACTTCATGTGACAGAAGCCAATAGATCTCCAAACTTTATCAATGCAAGAAGACCAACCCCGAGGCATATAGTAGTGAAGCTAGCAAAAGTCAATGACAAGGAGAGAATACTAAGGGCATCCAGGCAGAAGAAATTAACCTACAAAGGAACCCCCATCAGGCTATCAGCAGATTTCTCAGCAGAAACTTTACAGGCTAGAAGAGAGTGGAATGCTATATTCAAAAATCTGAAGGACAAAAACCTGCAGCCGAGAATTCTCTACCCAGCGAAAATATCCTTCAAATACAATGGAGAAATAAAAACTTTCCCAGATAAACAAAAATCAAGGGAATTCATTGCCACAAAACCTCCTCTTCAAGAAATTCTCAGGAAAACCCTCATTCCTGAAAAATCAAAAAAAGGAAAGGGGCTACAAAACCAAGAGCAAAGGAGATAAGTAGAAGGACAGCAACAGAGAGTAGCAGCTCCATCAGAACAGACTAAACCATGGGACGAGAAACCAAGGAAATTGAAGAGAACTGGAAAACAAGACATAAAATGGCAGCGGTAGGCCCCCACATTTCAATAATCACTCTAAATGTGAATGGATTGAACTCTACAATCAAAAGACACAGAATGGCAGGATGGATCAAAGAACAAGACCCAACAATATGCTGCCTCCGGGAAACACACCTCAGCCCCTAAGACAAACACAGACTCAGAGTGAAGGGATGGAAGACAATACTCCAAACTAATAATGAACAAAAGAAAGCAGGTGTCACTATACTAATATCAGACAAAGTAGACTTCAAAGCAAAACAGATAAAGAAAGACAAAGAGGGACAGTATATAATGATAAAAGGGACTCTCCACCAAGAAGACATAACACTTATAAATATATACGCACCCAACACAGGAGCACCAAAATTTGTAAAGCAACTCTTAACAGAACTAAAAGAAGACATCAACAACAATACAATAATAGTAGGGGACCTCAACACCCCATTAACACCAATGGATAGAACATCCAGACAGAAAATCAACAAGGAAATTATAGAATTAAATGAAAAGTTAGACCAGATGGACTTAATAGATATATATAGAAAACCTCATCCAAAAACAGCAGGTTACACATTCTTCTCAAGTGCACATGGAACATTCTCAAGGATAGACCATATTTTGGGAAACAAAGCAAGCATCAATAAATACAAGAGAGTTGAAATAATATCAAGCATCTTTCCTGATCATAACGCTATGAAACTAGAAATCAACCACAAGAATAAAGCAGAGAAAGGTGCAAAAATGTGGAGACTAAACAACACGCTACTGAACAAACAATGGATTAATGAAGAAATTAAAGAAGAAATCAAATATTATCTGGAGACAAATGAAAATGAGAAGACGTCATACCAAATCATTTGGGATGCAGCAAAGGCAGTCCTAAGAGAGAAATTGATTGCAATACAGGCTCACCTCACTAAACAAGAAAAAGCTCACATAAGCAACCTCAAATGACACCTAACAGAATTAGAAAAAGACAAGCAAACAAAGCCCAGAGTCAGTAGAAGGAGGGAAATAATAAAAATAAGAGCAGAAATAAACGATATTGAAACAAAAAAGACAGTAGCAAGAATCAATGAAACAAAGAGTTGGTTCTTTGAAAAAATTAACAAAATCGACAAACTCTTAGCCAGACTCACCAAGAAAAGAAGAGAGAAATCTCAAATAAATAAAATTAGGGATGAGAGGAGAAATCACAACAGATACCAAAGAAATACAAGGGATCATAAGAGAATACTATGAAAAACTATATGCCAACAAATTGAACAACCTAGAAGAAATGGACAAATTCCTAGACTCTTACAACCTCCCAAACTAAACCAGGAAGAAATGGAGAATCTGAATAGGCCAATCACAAGTAGAGAAATAGAAACAGTAATCAAAAACCTCCCCAAAAATAAGAGTCCAGGACCAGACGGCTTCTCTGGAGAATTCTATCAAACATTCAAAGAAGATTTAATACCTATCCTTCTCAAACTATTCCAGAAAATTGAGGAAGATGGAGCACTCCCTAACACATTCTATGAAGCCAACATCACTCTGATCCCCAAACCTGACAAGGACAACACAAAGAAGGAGAACTACAGGCCGATGTCACTGATGAACATAGATGCAAAAATCCTCAACAAAATTCTGGCAAACCGAATACAGCAATACATCAAAAAGATTATACACCATGATCAAGTGGGATTTATACCAGGGACACAGGGATGGTTCAACATCCACAAGTCAATCAACGTGATACACTACATTAACAAAATGAGAAACAAAAACCACATGATCATCTCAATAGTTGCAGAGAAAGCATTCAACAAGATCCAACACCCATTTATGATAAAAACTCTCAATAAAATTGGTATAGAAAGAAATTACCTCAACATAATGAAGGCCATATATGACAAAACCACAGCCAACATCATACTCAACGGACAAAAACTGAAAGCCATCCCTCTGAGGACAGGAACAAGACAAGGGTGCCCACTTTCACCACTCCTATTCAACATAGTACTGGAGGTGTTGGCCAGAGCAAGTGGGCAGGAAAAAGAAATAAAAGGAATCCAAATAGGCAATGAAGAAGTAAAACTCTCGCTGTTTGCAGATGACATGATCTTATATATAGAAAACCCCAAAGAATCCTTTGGAAAACTATTAGAAACAATCAACAGCTACAGCAAAGTTGCAGGGTATAAAATCAACATACATAAATCAGTAGCATTTCTATAAACTCACAACGAACTAACAGTAAAAGAACACAAGAACTCAATCCCATTCACAATCGCAATGAAAAGAATAAAATACCTTGGGATAAGTCTAACCAAGGAGGTGAAAGATTTATACAATGAAAACTACAAGACTTTCTTGAAAGAAATTGACAACGAAATAAAGAGATGGAAAGACATTCCATGCACATGGATTGGAAGAATAAACATAGTTAAAATGTCCATACTACCTAAAGCAATCTACAGGTTCAATGCTATCCCAATCAGAATTCTAATGTCATTCTTTACAGAAATTGAACAAAGAATCCTAAAATTCATATGAGGCAAGAAAAGACTGTGAATTGCTAAAGCAATCCTGAGTAAGAAAAACAAAGCCGGAGGCATCACAATCCCCAATTTCAAAACATACTACAAAGCTACCATGATCAAAACAGCATGGTACTGGTACAAAAACAGGTGCACAGATCAATGGAACAGAATTGAAAGCCCAGAGATAAAACCACACATCTATGGACAGCTAATCTTTGACAAAGGAGCTGAAGGCCTACAATGGAGAAAAGAAAGTCTCTTCAACAAATGGTGCTGGGAAAACTGGACAGCCACATGCAAAAGAATGAAAATTGACCATTCTTTTTCACCATTCACAAAAATAAACTCAAAATGGATCAAAGACTTAAAGATTAGGCCTGAAACAATAAGTCTTCTAGAAGAGAATATAGGCAGTACACTCTTTGACATCAGTTTCAAAAGAATCTTTTCAGACACTATAACTCCTCAGATGAGGGAAACAATAGAAAGAATAAACAAATGGGACTTCATCAGACTAAAGAGTTTCTTCAAGGCAAGGGAAAACAGGATTGAAACAAAAAAACAGCCCACTAACTGGGAGAAAATATTTACAAGCTACTTATCCGACAAAGGATTAATCTCCATAATATACAAAGAACTCACACAGCTTAACAACAAAAAAACAAACAACCCGATCAAAAAATGGGCAGAGGACATGAACAGACATTTCTTCAAAGAAGATATAAGTATGGCCAATAGACACATGAAAAGATGTTCATCATCGCTAATCATCAGGGAAATGCAAATCAAAACTACGCTAAGATATCACCTTACACCTGTTAGATTGGCGAAAATATCCAAAACCAAGAGTGATAAATGTTGGAGAGGTTGTGGAGAAAAAGGAACCCTCATACACTGTTGGTGGGAATGCAAACTAGTGCAGCCACTATGGAAAAAAGTATGGAGATTTCTCAAAAAGTTAAAAATAGAAATACCCTATGACCCAGCCATCCCACTACTGGGTATCTATCCTAAGAACCTGAAATCAGCAATCCCAAGAGTCCCATGCACCCCTATGTTCATCACAGCATTATTTACAATAGCCAAGACATGGAACCAACCTAAATGCCCAGAAACTGATGACTGGATAGAAGATATGGTATATATACACCATGGAATACTACTCAGCCACAAAAAAGGACAAAATTGTTCCATTCGCATCAACATGTATGGACCTTGAGGGTATTATGTTAAGCAAAATAAGCCAGACAGAGAAAGACGAACTCTATATGACTCCACTTATAGGTGGAAGTTAACATATAGACAAGGAGAACTGATCGGTGGTTACCAGGGAAAAGGGGGGGTGGGGGGAGGGCACAAAGGGTGAAGTGGTGTACCCACAACGTTGCTAACAATAACGTACAACTGAAATCTCAGAAAAAAAAACCTCATAAAATTCAGCTTTTGTCCTGATGCCTTCTACTAAAAGTGAGTCGCTAATTTTTTCGTTTCATCTCTGGGCGCAAATCCATTTTGTAACATGGGATAGTTATACAGTTGTGTGTAATCACATACACAATTACTTTTTTCTTTTCACTGGTGCTGTTCTTTGTCAACTGAACAATCAATGTTTGATAACTTGAACAAGTTTTAGACTGAAAACTTACTAATGAAATAAACTAAATTTAATTTGTGCGTGTGTGTGTGTCCAGTGACTGTTCCTGTGGCTGGAAAGCCTCAGATGTGCAGAGCAAAGGAACAGTGTCCTGTTAGGAGTACTCTGGCCTGGTTCAAATCTGAATTCAGTCAATTACCAGGGACACACAGACAACTTCTCTCACCTCTCCAAATCATCATGCCCCTAAGTGGAGATAATGATATGTACTGCAAAGTGTCTGTGAAGGTTAGAGATAGTGTATGCAGCCAACTACCATTTGGGAGGTGGCTAAGTGGTAAATATAATATTTAGAATATTTAACAAATAAAATTGACTGGGATAATAGAAACTGTGTGGTTCTTGAGGTATTTCACAGATCCTTCAAACAAATTATCTTAATGATCTAACAAAAATCCTGTGAGGTGGACAGAAAAATATTAGAATTCTGATTTTACATTGTTCAAAGGCATCTTGCTTCTAGATACAACCTTAAATTTAACTTTTTCGAATTTTAAATAAATCTTAAACTATAAAGTGAATGAACAGTATGAAACTGGAGTTACTTTCAGTGACTTTGCTGTTCCAGACTTTGAAAGGCTCAGCAAT
The DNA here is from genome assembly GCF_041296235.1 of Equus asinus. Classification (NCBI taxonomy): domain Eukaryota; kingdom Metazoa; phylum Chordata; class Mammalia; order Perissodactyla; family Equidae; genus Equus; species Equus asinus. The sequence continues at coordinate 10,662,416 of NC_091795.1, forward strand.
AACGTTTAATGATTTTGAGGATTTGATCGTATGAAGGAGTCTTTTCGACACAGACTACGTGTGACGCTTCTGAAATTTTCGCGTGACATACAGCGTGAACACAAACACACAAGGGGAATACGGCTTTCCTCAAGCTATATTCATGATTTCTCTCAAGATTGGGACTCACTGGCACTGAACCAGTGGTTCTCAAACTTTAACATTCAATAGAATCACATGGAGGGCTTATTAAAATTCCAACTGCTAGGGTCCACTCCGAGGGCTTCTGATTCAGTAGATCTAAATTAGGGCTAAGGAGTTGCATTTCTAGTGAGTTCTCAGGTGATACTGATGTTGTTGTAGATTCAGGTAACCATCACCACCACCAAGACGTAAAACTGTTCTATCACCTCCAAGATCTTTTTCATGCTACCTTTTTAGAGTTCACCCACCAACTACTTCCCCCAACAACGTGAACCAAAGGCAAACACTAACCTGTTTTTCAGCTCGGAAGTTTTCCTGTTTTGAGAATGTTATATAAATGGAATCATATAACATGTGACCTTTAGAGATTGGATTTTTTTTTCACTTAACATTATGTCCTTGAAGTTCATTCAAGTTGTTGGGTATATTAACAGTTCATTGCTTGTCATTGTTGAGTAGTATTCTATGGTGTGGATATATCGGTTTATTTAAATATTTACCAATTGAGGGATTTTTTTGTCCAATTTTGGGCTACCAACAAAGCTGCTATGAACAATTATGTACAGAATTTTGTGTAGATATAAGTTTTCATTTCTCTGGGACAAATGCCAAGGAAAGCAATGCTGGGTTCAACGGTAAGTGTATGGTAATTTTTTAAGCAATCAACAAGCCATTGTCCTGAGTGGTCACCAGCAATTCTCATCAGCAATGTGTGAGAGATCCAGTTTTTCATCATTCTGGCCATCATTTCATTTTCACTATTTTTATTTTAGCCATTCTGATAGGTATGTAATGATATCTCATTATGGTATTAATTTGCATTTCCCTATACCATCTTTCATGTAGTTATTTGCCAACCCTATATCCTCTTTGGTGAAATATCTCTCTCATGCATTTTCTTATTAGATGGTTTATTTCCTTACCATTGAGTTTTCACAATTCCTTATATATTCTAGATATTAGTTCTTTATCAGATATGTGGTTGCAAATGTTTTCTCCCAGATTGCAGTTTTTCCTTTATCTCTCTTAATAAGGTCTTTCTTAGGGAAAAGTTTTTAATTTTGATGAAATCTAACTTATCAATAATTCTTTTTTTGATTTTGCTTTTGGTGTCATGTCTAAGAACTCTTCACCAAAATGTAGCACCTGAAGATTTCTCCTTTTTTTAATAAATATTTTATAGTTTCATATTTTACATTTAAACTTGTGATCCATTGTGAGTTAGTTTTATATAAGGTGTAAGGTTTAGGTAATTTTTTTTTTTTTTTTGCTTATGAATATCCAATTGCTCTAGTGCCATTTGTTAAAAAGAGTATCTTTTCCTTCATTGAATTGCTTTTGCTTCTTTGTCCAGAAGAGTTGTCCTTAATTGTGTTCGGCTATTTTTGGATCTTCTATTCTGTTCCATTCATCTATGTGTAGATCACCAGTGTGATACAGTTTTGATTACTATAGCCATATAATATCTTGACAACCAGTGGAATGATTCTTCCTATTTTTCTTTTCTTTCTTTCTTTTTTTTTTTGAGGAAGATTGGCCCTGAGCTATCTGTGCCCATCTTCCTCTATTTTATATGTAGAATGCCTGCCACAGCATGGCTTGATAAGCGGTGCTAGTCCATACCCGAGGTTTGAACCAGTGAACTCTGGGCTGCCCAAGAAGAGTGTGTGAATGTAATTGCTATGCCACCAGGTTGGCCCTTGATTCTTCCTATTTTTCAAACTTGCTTTAACTGTTCTAATTCCTTTGCATCCCCATAAAAGTTTAGAATAATCTTTTCTATAACAACAAAAAAATCTTGCTGGGCTTTTGATGCAAATTATATTAAGCCTTTTTATTGCAGGGGAGGGAGAACTGACAACTTTACTATGTTGACTTACAATCCATGATCCTAGTATATCTCTCCATTTATTTACTCTTTTATTTCTCTCCTCAGTGGTTTAAACTTTCCAGCATTCAACTTCTGTACCTTAGATATACACCTATGTATTTCAACTTTTTGGATGGTTGCAAAGATTTCCCATGGTAACCATCCTGTCATTTGCAAATAGGGACACTTTTCTTTCTTGCTTTATGTTCTACAGGCTATTTTTTCTTTTGCCTTATTGTCCTGGCTAGAACTTTCAGCACTACGTTGAACAAGATGGTAAGAGAGAACATCCTTGACTTGTTCCTGATCTTGTGGAGAAAGTATTCACTCTTTCTGCATTAGATATGGAGTTAGCTATGTTTATGTAGGTATTTTTTTCATCAAGTTAACTCTATTTCTAGATTTCTGAGAGTTTTTATAAAGAATGTGTTGAATTTTGTCAAATGCTCTTTTTCATTAAATAATATTATCATTTGATCTTTCTGCTTAGCCTGTTAGTAAGGTGGATTATAGTCATTGACTTTTGAATGTTGCACCAGCCCCATGCACATGGAACAAATCTCATTTGATCATGGTGTATATATTTTTTGTATACATTGCTGAACTCTATATGCTAACATTTTAGAAATTTCTGCCTCCATATTTATAGGACGTTTATAGTTTTCACTTTTCCTATTGACTGGTTTTGATATTGGGGTAATACTGACTTCATGCAGTGAGTCAGGGAGTGTTTTACAGGACAGTCTGCAAAATTGGTGCTGATTCTTCTTTAAATGTATGATTGATAGAATTCTCCAATGAAACCATCTGGATCTGGAGATTTTTTTAAATTATAGATTAAATGTTCCAAATATAAACCTATTCAAATTATGTATTTTATGTAAGATGAGTTTGTCATTGGTGGTTTTTGAGAAATTGATTTATTTCCTCTAAGTTGTCAAAATTATGTGTGTAGAGTTGTTGGCAGTATTCCATACCATCCTTTGCAGTTCTGCAAGGCCTGTAGTGATAGCCTCTATATCATTTCTATTATGATTAATTTTGGTAATTTCTCTTTTTTATTCTTTGTATAGCTGGAAGTTTGCCAGTTTTATTGATTTGTTTTAAAATATAAGCTTTAGTTTCATTGACTTTTCTTTATTTTCCTCTTTTCAATTTCATTGATTTCTGTTACTATCTATTATTTCCTTTCTTCTGCTAGTTTTACATTTATTTTGCTCTTATTCTTCTAGTTTTTTGAAGTGAGGGCTTAGATTTTGATATAAGACTTGTCTTCTTTTCCAATGTCAGTGTTCAGTGCTATAAATTTGCCTCTTATCACTGCTTTAACTATATTCCACAAATTTTAATATGCTGCATTTTAATTTTCATTCTGTTCAATGTACTTTTTAATTTTCCTTTTGACCCATGGATATTTAGAAGTGTGTTGTTTAGTTTCCAAGTGTTTGGTGATTTACTTGTTACCTTTCTGTTATTCATTTCTAGTTTGATTCCATTGTAGTCAAATACCACACTCTATATGATTTCAATTATTTTAAATTTGTTGAGGTTTGCTTCATGGCCCAGATTATGGTGCTCTTTGGTAGATATTCTGACTTGGTATCAATTAGATCCTTGTGATGCATAGGGCTTTTGAGTTCTTCTATATCTTTGCTGGTTATCTGTGTAGTTCTTCTAAAAATTTTTGAGAGGGGTGTTGAAATATACAACTATAATTGTGGATTTGACAAATTCTCCTTTCAGGTCTATCAGTTTTTCCCCCCAAAATTGGAAAGTTTTGCTTCATTCATAGACATTTAGAACTGCTATGTCTTCTTATTGGATTAAACTTTTTTCATTCTTTAATCTTTCTCTCTCATTCCCTGGTAATTTTCTTTGCTTTACATTCTACTTTTTGTGATGTTAACATCACCACTCCCACTTTCTCTTTTTAAAATAAATGTTTGTGTGCTATATCTTTTTGCATCATTTTACTTTCAAATTACCTGTTTTGTTGTATTTGAAATGAGCTTCTTATAGATAGTCTATAGTTGGGTTATGTTTTTTTCTTTTTTTAATCCACGCTACCAATCACTGTCTTTTAATTGATATATTTAGACCATTTATATTTAATACAATGAGGGATATATTAGAGTTTAAATCTGTCATTTTATTTTTTGTTTTCTGTTTGTTCTTTCTGTTTTTTATAACTATTTTCTTTTTCACTTCTTCCCATTGGTTTCTTAAGCATTTTTTGTGTTCCATTTTGTGTTGTATGTACTATTTTTAGTACATATCTCTCTGTATAGATTTTTTAGTGGTTTCTCTAAATGTTATATATATAATTTGGCTTAGTCTGCTGGTGTCACTATTTTAGTACTTCAAGTGAAGGGGGAAAAATTCACGTCTCTTTTTTTCTCTTTATTCTCTGCCATTTAATTTTTGAAAGTTTGAACATGATTTCTTGGGCATGAATTTCTTTGGGTTTAACTTCTTTGAGGTTTAGTTGGCTTTTGAATCTGTAGGTTATGTCTTCTGACAAATTTTGGCACATTTTAGTCATTTTTCAAAGACATATTCAGTCCTGCCCTCTTTCCTCCACATTTTTGCACTCCAACGACATGAATTTTAGATCTTTTGTTATAGTCTCACATGTTCCTGAGCCCTCTGTCCTTTTCATTCTGCCATTGAGCCTATCCATTGAGGTTTTTGTTTTGTTTTGTTTTTTCTTTTGAATATCTCCATTTGGTTCTTCTTTATATCTTTTATTTATTTGCTTAGCTTTTCTGTTTCATTTCTGAGACTTTCTGTTTTTTCATTTGTTTCAAGTTGTTTGTAATTTCTCATTTGATCATTTTTTTGATGGCTTTCTTTAAATTCTTGTCAGATAATTCTAATACCTGTATTATCTTAATGTTGGCAGCTGTTTATTGTTTTTCTCATTGAAGTTGAGGTCTTCTTGGTTTTTTGTGTGATGACTGATTTTTTTAAATGAAACCTGGACATTTTGGGTATTATGTCATAAGACTCAGAATATGATTCAAATCTTGTGTTTCAGCAGCCCTGCTGTGATATTGGTCAGTGGAATGGCAGAAGCTGGGGGAGTCCACTACCTCTTTACTGACTGATGGGGTTGGAAGTCCATGTTCTGTACTTACTCATCATTAATTTGTGATGGGGTGCTTCTCATTACTGTTTCTGGGGTAGGCCATTCAGTCTCCTCACTTGACCTTCACTGATACCATAGTGGAAGAGGATTGATGGTGGCTCAATACCACTTTGCCACATTAGAAATCCTGACTCTGCACTAGGCTTCCTTGACACCACCCCAGGCTCTCCATCTACTTTCCACTGGCATGGGGTGAGGTGTGAGGGCAGTGTTGTAGGATTTGTTGTAAAATTTGTTACTATCTGGCAGGAATAAAACCTCAGCTCTCTACTGAATTTTCTGATACTACACAGGTAGTGTGGTTGGATCACCTCATTACAACCTCTCAAGTAAAATTTAGATGTCTCACTAGGCATCTTGGCTGTTTTGACAAGGTGGAGCAGTTATTGTCTAAAAGTTTTCTGTCTTGCTAGGTTGTCTCTTTCTTGGTCCTTTGGTTTAAGAAAGTAGGTTTTCTTGGGGCTCTTTTTTGTGTATGTGAGGAAGATTGGCCCTGAGCTAATATCTGTGCTACTCTTTCTCTATTTTGTATGTGGCATGGCACCACAGCATGGCTTAATGAGAAGTGTTAGGCCCATCCCCAGGATCTGAACCTGTGAATCCCAGGCCACCGAAGCAGAGCACATGAACTTAACCACTATGCTCCCAGGCCAGCTCTTGGGGCTCTTTTTGGCTGTACCATTCAGCATTTACTGGCTATCAGTTTCTCAATTATATAACTGGGGATATAAAAAGGATAAAGAAAGCCCATGGAAATCACCATTGTGTCATTCCTAGAGTCCTTAGCTAGTCTTTATTCTTCTTACTACCTTTTGGAGTTTTCTTATATTTGTTTTATATTTAATGTCCAGGGTCTATACCTGCACTTAGTAGGAGGAATAGTGAAAACTACATTTACTCCAATTTTCTGCAAGAATAATCATTTTTAAAGATTGCTATTGGGCCTGTTTTAGAGTTCTGTTGTAATTGTGTGTCTTTTATAACACCAAATGTTGCATTGCTTTTTCATTTAATGGGACAATGGGGGTTGGCAAGTATAACAACATATTATAGTTATGGAATTTCTCACCTTGACCCCCATGAAAATGTTTAGATGTGATTATGCTAACATATTTTGTTTATTTTCACTCATTTTGAGTTTTATAATGTTAGACCTCTTGATTAATCTTATTGTTCATTTAATTTTATTTCTTATGTTCTTTTCTATGCCAAATAGGTCATGTGTCCACATTCTTTTATGTTTCTTTCATTTGTTTATATTCCTTAGTGCTTTTATTTATAACCTCTAACCTCTGGATTTATTTTCTCTTGTCAGACTTTATTTTTGACCTTAGTCATTTGAGTTGCCTCAAAAGATAGGAAAGATGACATACCTATTTCTCTAACTAATGTTATTTCTTCCCTATCTACCCATCTGTTTATTTAGTACAGGATTTTATACAGACTTGCAACATATGCCTTCCTATGATGTGAATGAATAACAAGTACCAAAGAGGAATAAAATGGGATGGAGAGTATGGTCATAAAGATTCACCCCACTTCACTATCTGAGCCTTCTCTCAACTAATGAGACATGTCTCAAACCCCTTCTCTTTTCTCCACTTTGCCAAGGTCTCTATCAGGAAGTCAGACAGCTCCTAAAATTCAAGTCTGTTGCATGAATATATCTCATTATAAGAACTCAGTCATAGCTTTTCCATAAATGTATACCCCTCTAATAATATTGCACTCATATTTTCATGGTTTAATTTTTCATTTTTAAAAGGTTTTTACCTCACCAATGCATGAATGGTTACAATCTTTGCTCTCTCTCTCTTTCTCTCTGTGTATGTGTCTATCCATAGCTTGATCATAACTTGATTTAGCATTTCTATTCTGTTTCTGTATCTACACATATATTGCCTATTTTTATTGTAAGCCTGATCTTCACTAAGAATTTATAAGTCTGGCTCTTCATGTCATGGCACAATACCCTACAAATGAGATAATTAATAAATGATTTTTAATGACGATATTGTTTGTGCTTGGGGAGAGCACAAAATAAAACCATGGAGACAGTTCTTTTGGGTGACAGGCATGTAATAACTTTCTTAAATCTTCTTTTGGTAATTTCACCAATATAGAAAATATGTATAGTAACAGAGATACTTAGAATTCTCCAAGGAAGAAGGTATGTAATTGGCAGTACTAACAGAATGGTAAATGTACTTGAAAATTTTGGTGGATTTCCCCCTAATTTATGAAGAAGGTTCTACAATGACACAGTATAGCCAGCAAAACCAAGCTGTTTCCAAACGAAGTAAAATAATCTTAAGACAGAGTCAAAAAGTTTTAAAAACCTCATATTTCAGTTTAATTTAGCAGTACTTACTAATTATTTCTTAGATACCTTCTTCCCATGTTCAATATTATTGGGAATTGAAAAAGTTTCATTGGTTGGAGTATCCAAAGCCAGAGAGGCATCAGAAAGCGAGGTTTGTCATCACTTCTGTCAAGAACCATCATGGTAAGAGTTTACCAGCCGTGACTACTAAAGTATTAAGCATGCCTATTTTTAGCTTTGCATCACATAGTGGGAAGCAACGAGACAGACAAATGCTGGATAGAGGATTGAGGTGAGAAGTCAGAGTGGCAGAGAAATTCATCAGAGAGACTTCTCTGTGGGAAGAACAAACAATGCAGTTAAAGTTTAGTGGATGTTGCAGTAGAGATGGGTACCTTTTCTCAAAGGATAGCAAGGAGATATGTTGAGAATTTTGTGGGAATATCATTGTCAATAATGTCTAAGTAGATATAGGATTTATAGCAACAAATGCATGCTTATGAAGGGTAAGTAGTGATTAGATAATTTTTGTTAGGATTTTTAGTGGGTGGAGAACTGGCCACAATCCTCAACTCTTCATGAACTGAAACTAGCAGTGAGGTATTCTATCCCATGAAACTCAGCCTAATTTCCCTTTCATTCATTCAACAATAATTGTGCTGCCCCAATACTATACTAGGTACTTAATCAGAAGACTACAGAACACACACACCCAACGGACAACCAAAATGGTTCATTCTGAACTAAGAAAGGTACTTTCCATTTTTCACCTCTTTGATATGTTTCAACCAGAATATTAATTATTATATTTACATTCAGAGAAACATATGCAGAGCATTTATTAGAAGGCATAAGTTACTAAAATCTTCCATTTTTCACTTTTTAAATTATCACCTATTTTGATGGCATACCATTTTAATTTTTGGTTCTGAACAGGTTTTTGTGCTTCCATACTACTGTGGACACATTTATTTTTCTTTTCCTCCCAGAAAGGATGACTTTTGATGCTCCTAAATGTGTTATTTAGAAATTATTCAAAGAAAATGATTGTTTCAGATGCTCAGGGGCAGGGAATGTGCCCTATTAGCTCTTGTGTAGGCACTCAATTGATACTATGTCTGATTCTGAGTTTGAAATTTTAGTGTAAGAGATCTTGCTGTGTTATAGGAGTGGAAAGATATGAACTAAACAGGGGATAAAATATTAGAAAGGATGGGCCAGCGTGGTGATATAGTGGTTAAGTTTTTGTGCTCTGCTTTGGCAGCCCAGGATTCGCTGGTTCAGATCCCTGGAGTGGACCCACACACCACTCATTAAGCCGTGCTGTGGCAGCGTACCACATACAAAATAGAGGAGGACTGGCACAGATGTTAGATCAGTGACAATCTTCCTCAGGCAAAAAGAGGAAGATTGGCAACAGATGTTAGCTTGGGGCCAATCTGTCTCACACACACACACAATTAGAAAGAAAATGAGAATAATATATTAATTAGCATAAGAATACAAGACAAGAATAAAGTTGAAGGACTAAATGATGGCCCTAATGTTTAAGTTAAAGACACTAAAAGGGTGGAAGGTTGATATGAAATGGAAATTATATTATAGTTTTATTGAGTTGGCATCAAGAGTTATAAAGGGATAAAAACTTCATGGACCAGAACTGCCCAAATGAAAATGCTTATCTCATATGTAGCAAGAAATATAATTACTGTCAAGAATTCATTGCACAGTTGTCTTATTTCCATTTTATTTTTTATTGATGATATGTGATACTTTCAATGTATTACACTCTTCTAGGCATTTACCATAGGGATCCAAATATATAAACGTGGAATTTTCCTGAAACCAGTAGACTTGCATATTCTAAATACATAACTCATGAATCATTCTTACCTTTGAAAAAAAATGAATTAGTGTTTTAGCACACACAAAAATTTGAGAAATGGCTTTTTCTATTTAAGAATCTTTTTTCCCTTTTCTTATAAGCTGAACAGATTATTCATTATCCACTTTTAAAACAAAAAAAGTTGTATACAAGTTTCAATAAAGTTGGAAAAAACATAGATTGAGAGAAGGTGCCCAATTTACAAATATGAACAATAAAGTAGGAAGACTTTTTTGAAGGTGTTCTTTGTTTATTAAATATTTCATGTTAACACACTTTGAAGGAATGTTAGTATTTATTCTTTTGTAAATAACATTTTTAGAAACATGTCATGATGGTGATTTGTCACAAAAAGTGATAAAGAATTGAAAATAGACATGGATCACCAGCTCGCCAGAGATTTGGAAAGCTATGTTTACCAACACATCCTCTGAAAGATTGATTTTAGACCAGCATTGTCCAACAGAAGTCTTTGAGATCATGAATGCTTTCAATATATGCTCTGTTTGATATATAGACACATGTGGCTATTGAGCACTTGAAATGTTTCTTATATGACTGGAGGAGCTAAAATTTTAGTTTATTTAAGTTTAATTAGTTAAAATCTAAATGTAAATAGTCACACGTGGCAAGTGACTACCATATTGGACAGCACAGATTTAGACAAATGCTGAATTTTAATTACATACGTCAGATTTTTTTAAACAAAATTTCTTTCAGTGAACTATAGGAAATTCAATAGAATAGTTGATGTTTTTTTAAAACACAAGCTGAGAGTCTGGCACATAAGAGTTATTCAATAAGCGTTACTTTTTTTCCTTTCTTTCTTCTGTTGGGTTATATTATCACAGTCCACACAGGTGATATTAAAGCAAAATTTAAATTTGACACTGGTTTTAAGCATGATGAGGAAGCATGCAATGGTGAAAAAATGATTTTGTGAGTCAGTTGAAATAGATTCTTTTTATAGCTCTATCCATGACCAACAAGATATTAGAAAGAAAGAACTGCCTTCTCTCTTTTATCTCCAAAAGTGACATAGGAATGTCACCACTTTCCTCCCATCCAATACTGTGATTTCATTAAATTGAACCATATGAAATTGTGATTTTTATAGTTTAAACATGATCAACTCTTGGCAATTTCATTGAGTTCAATAGATGCGTTAGGAAAAATACATGCTGGGCTAAAGGAAGGGGCAAAACCCCATTTTAGAGTGGAGTCACTCCCCAAATTATTACACACTTGTTATTTCCAGAAAGTGTATTTTTGGGAAAAAATCAACCAAAATGAAAGTGTTTACACGAATATACATATGCCATCACTTGCCTCCAGACTACAGCATAGAGATTGAATCTTTCTACTCTCCAGCAAGACTATGATATAAAAGAAAGAAAACCCAGTCTCTGTTTCTCTCAGTTAATATATGGCTTAAATGCACACAGTTGGTATAAATTAAAACTCAAGATCTCCTTCTTTCAGTGGGGAAGAATTTAGGGTCCAGTGTTGTCAAACCATCTACCTGACCAGCTGGGCAGCCCTTGGAAGAGCAGCGACAGACGCTTTACAGGGTGCTCCGCTGACTGCTTCTTACTCTAGAGGGCGTTCTCACGGTCCCAAGGATCTGGAAGTTCAAAGCTGATGATGCTTGTTTACAGATAACGTAATTTATAGATGCGTAAGACACAGAGGACGGGGAGACAGCATGGCATTAGGGCTCCTGATTCCAAGGAGGAATGGAATCAGTGGTTGTAGAGGGAGGGGTCTTAAGATCTGTACCAGCTGCTTTTGGATTCTCTGTCCTTGTTTCGGTGGGTGGAAAACCCGGGGACGTGCCACCCAGGGAGGGTCTATGAAAGAAAAAAAAAGCAACTTGACGGACCTGAAGCCATTTGCCTGGGAAATGTCTTTGGGCTACTGCTGAGAGACGAGGAGGGGACTGCAATGGAGGAGGAAAAGAGTAATAAAAAGGTAGTGGTGCCCCAGGGCATGTCGGGAGGCAGCGAAGGCAGGTTTGAAGCTCTGCAGGGGCTCCTCAGGCAGCCCTATGCCCAGGAGCTGCACCCCCACTGACTGCAGGTATCTGCGGGCTAAAACCTGGCCTCAGCCTTCATGTGGCCAATGAAAATTGACATTTCCCATAGCCCAAGGTTAGCTTAACAGTAATTAAAGCATCACGTTGCACACGATTCTTTCCATTATAATTTAAGTGGATTTTATGCTATTTTAAAAACCATTCTAGTTCCCACTGTGAATAATGAATACAAATAAAGTTGAATGTCAGATCTGGAATACAAATCAAATAAGAAAACCTGTAAGTAACCCGAACATCTGCACCCACGATCTCCAAGACTCAAGTGTTCCACAGCCGGCCCAACGTCCTCATAAATGGCTTCTCTGGTTTGTTTTTGATGTCAGGCCACCTCAGTGGGCCACGTCTGCTCCATGAAGAGTGATGAGGTTCTTTCCACTATGAGACATCCTTCCAGCTTCCACAGTATTTCAAGCAATTCATTCATCTTTCTCAGCAGCTATATTAGACAGTGCCAAGAGGATTTCTGAGGAGATAGACAGACACGCCTACTCTGAAATCACAAGGTCTTTCAGACATGATGCTTGTCTTTTACCACTGAAAGAATGAGGATTTTGCTCGATTCATTTTCTACGCCTTCAGTCAATGTGCTTAAAAATGTCCCTGCCTCTGAATCCTTAGGAGGGGCTGTTTACAGCTATGCTCTCCTCCAGTTGTGGAGGTAATATTGTCGTGTTCTGACTCTAAGTAACACAACAGAAGGTTCGCATCAGCACTTCTCTCTCATCTCATTGTTGTGCCATGAAATAGGAAGAGAAATTGGAACCAGAGCCTCACACAGTCTAGCTTGAAGGAGAGTGCAAACAAGGTTGCGATTTCATACCTCCATTTATAAATGCACGAAGAGGGACAGATTTAGGTGTCTGCTGCCTTTCACCACAAACGTGGAAGAAGCAGAAACCGGGCAGAGAAGCCCATAGCTCTGCCGTCACTCATTTTAATGCGGAAAAGCCTCTAACAAGGAGATGTTTTTAGTTTTTATTATTACTAGACTGAAAAGCATTAATATTGTCATACAGATGGTCACCTATGTTGGAAGCTTATGAAAGAACTCTAAATTGTGGAAAGATTATTCTAAATTTAGGAAAGCATCAACTCCCTAATGCTAAAGGTGGAGCCATGCTGCTAAACATATTAGTATTTCTTAATTCAAACACCTGTTCTGCGCGTACGAGACATAAAAAAGCTCTTATTTATTGCTTGCATCTCCAGTTCAGATTTAATCTCACTATAAATTCATCTCATGTTAATTTATGTGCAAACAAAGACACACACATTTTAAATATCCGAAATGCTGGAAATAAACTTATTTTTAATTTTGTGCTTGTTTTCCATTTGTCAACCAGCAAATGAAAGGACTGAATAAATCATGCACTAATTGCCAGCGGTGCTAAATTTAGTGTGAGATCTGGAATCCTTTTGATCAAAACCGCTGAATATGAAATCATCCTCAGCTCTCTAGGCAACTTTATCCGCCTTTCTATTCTCCATCTGTCAGTCACCTGGGAATTTGTGAACTATTCCATATGTCAGGCTTGTCAATCACAATGGGATGTGGGAACTATCTGCCTACTGCATAGGAATTCTTGTTAAAAGATTAATCTGCATTTAACTATTAGTTCTATATTTCGAATACCACATTGTTTGATGTTTTAAAATTTTTTCTCTCTGTGGAAAGGTAATGGAAATACATTTTATTTCAATAGTATAGATCAGAAGTCTTCATTTAAATAAGACTTACAAGTGTGTGACTGTTACACATATATCCCATGTTATATGTAGTCAGGGTAATGTGCGTGTACAATATGACATTTTAAATAGAATGCTCCTTTTATGGGAACACTGAATCTGACAGAAACCTATCTTAAGTGCTGACATTCTAGATATATATAAATTAAAAAGTAATAAACACATGAACTTCTTACCATTTTGAGATCTACAAACTTATCAAGATAGTTCTGAAAGAAAAATGTTTCACCAAAGGTACTTTATTTTAAACTTAAATGTACCTAAAATATTCAGATATCTCATTTAAATAAAGATGCAAGTAAAATTGTATTCATCACAACATCATTGCATCCATATAACATTATTGTTCCAAACCAATTAGAAAGATTCAAAAACCCAGCAAGTCATAGATAAATGTAGGATGTTTAAGTATCAACTTCATTTAATCTGAAATGTTTATATATTACATATTTTAAATCCATTTACTTCTGATAGAATTTGAGATGAAATAAAGCAGAACTAATGAAATATTAGGAAAAGATCAAAACAACATCAGGGAAAAAATGATAATTATGCTAGAAATCCAAATTAATGTACAGATCTTACGCCTGTGTGACCTTAGACAAGTTACTCAACTTTTTGCTGCCTGAGGCTCCACATCTGTGATATGAGGACATGAATATATGCTAATCTATAAGGTTTTGTGGAAGATGAAATAATATATATAAAACACTTAAGAACATGCTTAGAGGTGGAAAGTACTAAATACATGTTACCTAGTGTATTATCAGGGTCAGTATCCATTTCAGGAAGTTTGAAAGAGGGAATTCAACACAGGGAACTAGCCACAGAGATGTTGGAAGACCTGAAAACATTGACTCCGTTTACCACACTGCAGAACCTGGGAATCAATCATTTTCTCCAGCATTTAATGCCCTTCAGAGTTTTCCCATTGTTCTAAAGAAGGAAATCTTCAAAATGGCCTGCACAGCCCAGGGAGCAATAGCTCACATCAATTCTCCAGTTGTTATTGCACACCTTCTTCCCGTAGAGTCTTCACATTTTCCTTATTCTCAAGGTACCATGCTTTCTCCCACAAGGCCTATACCCACTGGAGCCCTTTTCCACCTTCTTGTGACCTAAATGTTCTTCAGATCTCAGTTCAAGTATCACTTCACCAGCTTCCTCCTTCACCTGTGCACTTAATATCCTTATGGTTATTCCCAATGCTATATAATCAATCTCTAAATGTTTAGGTTGCACATAAATCTGTCCTTCTGTCCTTTAACTGTACATTTATGTGAGATATTTTGATTAATATTGGTCTGTTCACTAGACAGTAAATTCTATGAGGTCAGGGACTTAGTCTGGTTTGCTTCTCACCGAGCCCAGTAAAGGCACGTAATAGGTGGCCAGTACACATTGACTGAATGAATGACTTGCATTAGTGAGTGAAGGATCACACTGACAAATAATAAAGAAATGATTATCTATGCATATAAAGGAAAATGCCCTGACTGAAATCATGAACAGCTACACAGTAAGTTTAATAACATAAATTAAAATAATATAATTACTTTCAAAGAAACTTAGGAAACATAATTACATCTGACTTAGATGACATGTCCAGAACACTGTGGAACATTTCCTTAATTTCCACAGGTACCGTTAGTGTTACATTTAGTTTTCTACCAAAGTCATTTTCTACATACATCTAATACTTTCTACTTTGTAATAAGTCTCATTCCATGTGTGTCCCCCCTGAAAAGCTATTAGTTTTTTGAGTATCTGAACTGAGTCTTTTTCTCCTGTGCTTCTTTAGTGCCTAGTATAGTGCCCAATAAATACTAGGTTGTTATTATGTTTTGTTTAGTAAAATTATTTATTCTGTTCAGAGGAATATTGCTTTTCTGTGGCTGCTTAGCTCAGATGTTTAAAAAAATGCTCCTGTTTTGTTGCTTCCAGTGAACCATTTGGCTGTGCTATATTCTGTTGCCACAGCCTGCACATTTATGCCTCTTTTTCCTGGCCATTCATCAGAAAATACATTCCACTAGTTACAATAAGGACTGGAGATAGAGTGTGGTCAGTTCAGGGTAAATTCATCATTACTTTAGGAAAATAAATAAGAGAGGAAGGGAGAGAGGAAAAGAAGAAAGGAGGAGAGAAAGAGAAAGAAGGAAGGAAGGAAGGACAGACAAAGAAAGATAGGAAGAAAGAAAGAAAGAGAGAAAGAGAGAAGGAAAGAAAAACAAAAGGAAGGAAAGAAAGAAAGAAAAAGAAAAAAGAAAAGGAGGAAACAAAAGCAATACATATTTTCCAGTAAGGATTCTTTTGTTCCTAAATAGGATCAGAAATACCTTGTAATCTTGCTTTTAAAAGACAAGATTATTTCACTTAATGAACACAAGCAATGCTGGAGAACTTGAAATATCATCTAATGATATCTGAATACAGCTTTTAAAAATCTATGTTACATATCTCAGCACATTTGCCTAGATTGCTATTTATGCAAAAATAGAATAACAAGCAGAAAGTAAAGTAACAGAGGGTAAAACAAAAGAAAACGATATATTTTAAAAATTATTTTGTCCTGTTCTTTTCTGGGATATGGCTACTATTCTGTCTAATATAAGTAATGTGATAAATAATTGCAAAAATTAAACATATGGTAATCTTATGCTAGAAATGCAAAATAAATTCAAGTTGGGGATTTTTTTACATGACATGACAGGTTGAAAGATAAAATAAATATTAATGGATACATTAGTTTAGTTTAATTCTCCTCCAAGATGAGCAATAAAAGGTAATAACAGAGGAAGGATCTTTAATTTGAATAAAATAGCCATGAAAACTTCATCAAAATCCCATGAAGAGTTAAAATTAAAAATATTTTTAAATAAAACAGAGAAACATAAGAATATTATTCTCATCGATACTAGTCAAGATTGTAGTGGACGTCCTGGCCAATGCAGTATGATAAGAAAAAAGAAAAACTATGATAAAAGTTGGGATGAAAGAGACACAATGTCTCTATTTTGGGCCATACAACAGGTTACTCTAAAAGACTAAAAACTCTAAAAGAAACCACTAAAAATCTACTTGAATAAGAGAGATCAGTGAGGAGTCCCTATAGAACTTAACGTTAAAGATTCACTTTCTCCAGGGATAACTAAGGAGAAAAATTATGTACAAGGGATCTGATTTATTAGAGCAATACAAGCTACAAAATATCTACAGATACACTTAATTAGAAATTCTCAAAAGATATCTAAAGCAATCTGTACATTATTTTAAAGGATATGATAAATAAAATAATTCAGAGACATGCCTTAGAAAACAAAAATATTCAATATTGAGAAGTCTTCAGTTCTCAAGATAACCTATAAATTCAGCCAATGCCAATCAAAATTTCAGCAGAAATTTTTTTCTTTGTGAAAACGATTAGCCTAGAGCTAACATCTGCTGCCAATCCTCCTCTTTTTTGCTGAGGAAGACTGGCCCTGAGCTAACATCCATGACCATCTTCCTCCACTTTTTACGTGGGACACCTGCCACAGCATGGCTTGCCAGCTGGTGCCATGTCTGCACCTGGGATCCAAACAGGTGAACACCAGGCCACCAAAGCAGAATGTCCGCACCTTACCACTGCACCACCAGGCTGGGCCCCAGAAATATTTTTAATGCAACTGAAAGGCAAATTCTACCCTTCACCTGGAAAAGAAAATTCAAGGCAATTGTTAAAAAAAACGGGAAATAACAAAGATGCTAGACTTTTGCCAAAAGATTAAAAATATATTATAAAGCCAGAGTAATTAAATTAATAAGATATTGGTATAAGAATAAATAGAAGGTCAATGGAAAATTATAGACAGTATTAAAATGCACCTAAGTATGATAAAAGGTCATTCAAATTAATGGGGGAAATGAAGGAGTATAACAAATGCTGTTGAGAATTTTGACTATCTTTTGGATAAAAAAAATTTAGATCTAAGCATATAAAAATCAATTTTTAAAAAAAGCTATGAAACGTTAGAATCTAGGCTGATCTGTGAAACAGAGATCATATCATACCTTAGTTTTGCTGAGGTTTTAGGTGATTGACACTTGAAATGCATTTAAAATTTGGTAAGATTTCACTCTTCTTCTCACTATTATTTTTTATAGCATCTTAGTATTGTGTCTTGCTTAAGAATAGCTACTCCCACTTAATAGGAGAAGTTTTGTCTGATATTTTATACTAACATTTCCTCAACTTGGACAAGGGCACTAGGATTTGAATGTAGGTAGTCTGATCTAGGATCTTTTATCTTAGAAATTAGCCTATACTGCCTCCTTAGGATGACTACGTAAATAGAAAAGCAAAAACTTGCATATAGAAACAGATACAATAATCAAAGGTTAAAAATAAGTTACAGTCTTAGGAAAAGTCTTTGCAAGGAATAGAACAGTAAAATAATCAAAAAGCACAATATATTCAAGGCATGTACACATCTAAAAGAAAAAAAAACCTTGCAAATGGAAAAAGGATATGAACATACAATTTAGGGAGTTAATATAAATAAAATTTCAAGCTTTTTTGTAGCTAGAGATGTAAATTTAAACACTAATAAAATGCTATTTTTCACCCAAATCATGAAACTAATTAAAAATTGATATTATCAAGTGCTCCTGGGAGTTTGGTCAACAGAATACGTTCATATACAGCTTTTGGGAATTTAGTGTGGTGAAGCATTTTTAAATGCAAGCAGATTTTACTAGCAAAATTTTAACTGTACATATCAACTTAAACTCAACTAACCAAAACTAAGTATCAGTGTGAGATCAGGCATATGTGTACAACAATACACAACATTTATTTTTAAGCTTTCTTTAGAAAATAGAAAAATTGGAAAGATCCCTCAATGGGGAAAAAGTTATATATCATTTAAGGTACTAAAATTCCACTCAATACTATCTACTGTTTAAAGGAAAGGAGGTAGGTCTGTATGCACTGAAGCGCCAAGCTCCCACTGCACATTGGTAAATAAATATGCATTCAGCATGGTCTAACCTTTGTGTAACTGGACTCAGTTTCAGAGGATAAAGAAAACGGGGGAAAATATTTGAAGGAAAACAAGAAGACAAATGTGTATACCTAAAAGCAGAGCTTTGAGATACAGAAAACCATATATGGTCAATTAATTTTTCACAAGGGAGCCAAGAATACACAATGAGGAAAGAATAGTCTTTTCAATAAATGGTGTTGGGAAAACTGGATTGCCACATGGCAAAGAATGAAACCAGATTCTTATCTCACATCATACACAAAAATCAATGCAAAATGTACTAAAGACCTGAATGTAAGACCTGAAACTGTAAAACAACTAGAAGAAAACAGAGGAGGTTAGGTCTTCAACATTGGTCGTGGCAATGATTTTTTGCATTTGATACCAAAAGCAAATACGACAAAAGCAAAAATAAACAAGTAGGACTACATCAAACTGAAAAGCTTCTGCCAGTAAAGGAAAGCATCAACATAATGAAAAGGCCACTTACTGACTGCGAGAAAATGTTTGCAAGCCACATATCTCATAAAGGGTTAATATCCAAAATAGACAAAGAATTGATATAACTCAATAGCCAAAAAAACCCCCAAATAACCCAATTGAAAAGTGGGGAAAGAACCTAAATAGACATTTTTTCCAAAGTAGACAGACAACAGGTACATAAAAAGGTGCTCAGCATCACTAATCATCAGGGAAAGGCAAATCATAACCACAATGAGATATCACTTCACACAAGTTAGGATGGCTTTTATCAAAAAGACAGCAGGAAACAAATGGTGGCTAGAATGGGGAGAAAAGGAAACACTGTTGGTGGAATGTAAACTGATACAACCAATTTGAAAAAAACTATGGAGTTTCCTCCAGAAATTAAAAATAGAACTACCATGTGATCCAGCAATCCCACTACTGGGTATGTATGCAAAGGAAATGAAACCTTCACCTTAAAGAGATATCTCTACTCCCATGTTCACTGCAGCATTATTCACAGTAGCCAAGGTATGGAAACAATCTAAGAGTCCATCAATGGATGAATGGATCAAGAAAATGTGAATATATATACATGACTATTATATATATGTAGGAATATTATAAATAAATGGAATGTTATTTAGCTTAAAAAAAAGAAAATCCTGTCATTTGTGACAACACAGGTGAACCTGGAGAGCATTATGCTAAGTGAAATAAGTCAGATGGAAAAGGACAAAAACTACGTGATATCACTTTTAAGTGGAATCTAAAAAAAAATCAAACTCATAGAAACAGAGAATAGAAACCAGGCAACCAGGGCTTGGAGGTGGGGGAAATAGGGAGACATTGGTAAAAGGTACAAACTTCCAGGCATAAGATGAGTTAGGTCTGAGGATCCCATGCATAACGTGGGGACTATAATTGATAACACTGTGTTGTATAATTGAAATTTACTAAGAAAGTAGAACTTAAATCTTCTCACCAAAAAAGGAGGGAGGACGAAAAAAAAGAAGCAGAAAACAACAAACAACAATTTTAAAGTGAGAGACAAATGCATAATTATAGGGGGAGATTTTAATATTCAGCTCTCAGTAAAGGAGAAAACAGGTAGATAAAAATAATAAAGACACAGAATATTTATACATTGCTACCAATTGATTAATCTAATTAATACTTATGGAATGATATGCTTGACACTACATAATACACACTGCATTTAAGTGTACTGGAAGATTAATCAGGACAGACAATATGTTAGGCTATATAATGAGTCCCAATAAGTACAAAGGACTGAAATTATACACATATGTTCTCTGACCACAATGTAATTAAATTATAAATAAGTAATTTAAAAAACCTTGAAAATACTCATGCTTGGAAATTAATAAGTTCTGGGGGCAGGTCTTGTGGTAGTGGTGAAG
Source organism: Equus asinus (assembly GCF_041296235.1). Lineage (NCBI taxonomy): Eukaryota > Metazoa > Chordata > Mammalia > Perissodactyla > Equidae > Equus > Equus asinus. Next base: position 10,682,582 of record NC_091795.1, read on the forward strand.
TTTGCCCACTCTACTTCAGTGGCCCGCTGTTTGCAGGTTTGGATCCCAGGTGTGGACCTACACACCAGTCATCAGCCATGCTGTGGTGGCATCCCACACATAAAATAGAGGAAGATTGTCACAAATGTTAGTTCAGGGCCAATATTCCTCCCACACACACATGAAAAAGAAGTTCTAAATATCCCATGGATAAAAGAAGAAATTAGCAAAATGCAATATATCAAAATTTGAGTGTTGCAAATAAAGGAGTGATTAGAAAAAGTTTATGCTTATATTAAAAAAGTTTTCAAGATCAACAATTTAAGATTCCATTTTAAGAAGTTATAAAAGGAAAAAAATAGGACCAAAGTTATTCAGAAGGAAATAGAAACGGTATGATCAGAAATCAATTAAAACGGACAAGCAGTAGCGAAAAATCAATAAAATCGAAATTTCATCTTTTGAAACAGTTGATAGAATTGATAAACCTCTAATCAGACTAAATAGATTAATTAAAGAGAGAGAGAGGCAGTACAAAAAATATCAGCAGTGAACATTACTCTAGATAGTAGGGTCATAAGAACAGATAACTGAATATTATAAGGAAATAAATTTGATAATATGAAGAAATGGACAAAGTTCTTAAGACACAAATTCCCATATCTGTCACAAGAAGGAAAAAGTCCTAATATATCAGTCATTTTGAGCTAGAGATGATTTTTCTCACTAAGGACTATGACAATATCTACAGACATTTTTGTTTGGCATAATTTTAGGGGAGAGTGGCTATTATTGTATCTAGTGGACAGAGGCCAGGGATGCAACTAAACATCTTTTAATCCTATAATAAATGGGACAGCCCTCCACAAAAAAGAATTACTGAGCTCCAAAAATCAAACGTACTAAGGTTAAGAAACCCTATTATACACCCATATTAGTTAAAATTTGCAATTGGTAATCAAAAATTTTTGACAAAGAAAATTCCAGGCCTTGTTGGTTTCACTGTTACAGTCTACTGAACATTGGAGGAAAATTAATACATTTGTTGCACAAACTATTTCAAAAGATAGTAGAGGAGCAAACATTTCCCACCATATTTTATGAGGATAACATTCCCTGATAATAATGCAAGACAAAGAAAAGAAAAGAAAAGAAAACTACAGACCAATAACCTTTATGAATATTGAAGCAAAAATGCTCAACAAAATGCTAATGAACACAATTCAGCAACATATTAAAACAATTATACAACATGACCAAGTGGGATTTATTTCTGGAATAAGAGGGTGGTTTATCATATGAAAATCAATTAGTGTAATACGCCACATTAATAGAATTAAGGGGAAAACCCACATGATTATTCCAATTAAAGCAGAAAAAGCATGTGTCAAAATTGAACATCCTTTCATCATACAAACACTCAACAACAGGTAATAGAATAAAACTTCTCCAACATGATATAGGTCATATATGAAAAACCCTTAGCTACTATCATACTCAATATTGAAAGACCAAGCTTTTCCTCTCTGATCAGGAGCAAGACAAGGATTACTTTAATCACTTCTATTCAACATAGTACTAGAAGTTTTAGCAAGAACAATTAGGCAAGAAAAAGAAATAAAAGATACTAAATTGGTAAGGCAAATGTAAAATTATCTGTGTTCTCAGATGATATGATCTTAAGTGTGGAAAACTCTAAAGATTCCACATAAAAAAGCTGTTAAAGCTAATAAACAATTTGTCAATGTTGCAGGCTGTAAAATCAATGCACAAATACCGCTTGCCTTTCTTTATAATGACAATGAACAATCTGAATAGGAAATTAAGAAAACAATTCTATTTATGATAACAACAAAAGAATGAAATAATTATAAATAAATTTAACCAAGGAGACAGAAGACTTGCATACTGGAAAAACGTTGTTTAAAGAAATTAAAGAAGACAAATAAATGGAAAGACATCTGATGTTCATGGACAGCAAGACAATATTTTATAGGTGAAAGTCCTACTCAAAGAGATTTACAGATTCAATGAAATCTTTATCAAAATTGCAACTGTCTTTTTATGGAAATAGAGAAAACCATCCTAAAATTCTATCCCTAAACCTATCCTAAAATATGGAATCGCAAGGGACCCAAAATAGCCAAAACAATCTTGAAAAACAAAAAAAGTTGGAGGACTCACACTTCCAGATTTGAAACATACTACAAAGCTACAGTAATCAATTCAGAGTGGAGCTGGCAAAAGGACAGACATATAGAGCAATGAACTAGGAGAGCTCAGGAATAAACCTTTACATATATGACCAATCATTATTTGACAAGGTTGCCAAGGCCATTCAATGAGGAAAGGACCACCTTTTCAATAAATGGTGCTGGGAAAACTGGGTATTCAAATGCACAAAAATGAAGTTGGACCCATACTTTAGATCACATACAAAAATTAACAAAAAATTGATCAAAGATCTAAATGTAAGAATTAAAAATACAAATTTTTAAAAGAAAACATAGAGGAAAATCTCTGTGATGTTGGATTTGGTAATGACCTTTTGGATGTGACATGAAAAGCACAGGCAACAAAAGTTCAAATAGGTAAGAAGGACTTCATCAAAATTAAAAATATTGTGTATTAGGCCGTCCCGGTGGTGCAGCACTTAAGTACACATGTTCTGCTTTGGTGGCCTGGGATTCACTTGTTCGGATCCTCGGTGCGGACATGGCACCACTTGGCAAGCCATGCTGTGGTAGGCATCCCACATACAAAGTAGAGGAAGATGGGCATGGATGTTAGCTCAAGGCCAGTCTTCCTCAGCCAAAAAAAGAAAAGAAGAAAGGATTGGCAGCACTTAGCTCAGGGCTAATCTTCCTAAAAAAAAAAACCGTTGTGTATCAAAGAACACTATCAAGTAAATAAAAAAGACAATCCACAGAGTAGGAGTAAATATTTGTAAATCATGTCTAATAAGGAGTTAATGTCCAGAATATATAAAGAACTCCTAAAACTCAACAACAACAAAACAACCCAATTAAAAAATGAGCAAAAGACTTGAGTAGATATGTCTTTAAAGAAGAGTTACCTAAAATAGGCAAATTCATAGGGACAGAAAGTAGAATAGAGATGACTAGTGTCTGGAGGAGGAGAGAGTGGAGAGTTCTTTAATGCATGCAGAGTGTCTGTTTGGGATGATGGAAAGTTCTGGAAATATTGGTGACAGCTACTAAACATTGTGAATATATTTAATGCTGCTGAATTTAATAACTTAAAACAGTTAAAATGGCAAATTTTATGCAATATATATTTTACCAGAATACAAATAAATGAAGGAGGGCTGGCCCCATGGCCGAGTGGTTAAGTTCACGCGCTCTGCTTCCAGGGCCCCAGGTTTCACAGCTTCAGACCCTGGGCATGGACATGGCACCGCTCGTTAGGCGACGCTGAGGTGGCATCCCACATAGCACAGCCAGAGGCACTCACAACTAGAGTATAAAACTATGTCCTGGGGGGCTCTGGGAAGAACAAAAAAGGAGAAATAAATATATTCCTAGATAAATAGAATTTGAGAGAATTCATTACCAGCTGACCTGATCTACCAGAAATACTATAAAGGAAGCTCTGCAGGCTTAAAGAAAATGATACTAAGCACTAACTCAAATATACAAGAAAGAATGAAGATGATCAGAAATGGCAATATATGGGTAATTATAAGACCTTGTGTGTGTGTATAAACATATATTTATTATTAATATATTATATTAATATATTAAAAATATATATAATTTTCTTTAAACAGATACATATATATGTATATATAATGGATTTATAAATCTAAAATGAATATACATAAAAACATTATATATGGATATATATATCTTTTTTCTTTAAACATAATATAGAAAGCAATAATTATAACATTATACTGTTGAGTTTATAACAAATATAGATGTAATCTGTATTTATTATATAACCATAGCACAAAAGACAGGTGAGGAAAACAGAGCTATAGTACAACAGAGTTGCTATATTTTATCAGAATTTAGTCAGTATCAACCTGAAGTAGATTTGGGGGAAGTTAAGATATGTAACATAATTCTGACAGCAACCACTAAGGAAATAAATGGGAAAATGGTTAAAAAATCAGCGAAGGCATTAAAAATTACGTTAAAAATCTCTAACACAAAGCAAAGCAATAAAAGAGAAGCAGAAGAACAAAAAAAGAGATGAGACAAATAGAAACAAATAGTCAAAGGTAGCTGTAAATCCAACTGTCTCTATATTTATGCTAAATGAGAGTGGAATAAACACTTCCATTAAAAGGCAGAGTTTTCAGACTGGACACAAAGTACAACACAACTACTCATACACAAGACACACTTCAGCTTCAAAGAAATGTAACGTTCTCCGGGGAACCTGTCTCATAAAACCATGGTTTCTGAGTTTATTTGCCATAAGTATTCCGTTAGCTGGGACAACTTGTTAAGGTTACTGAGTATAAGATATTTTCCTCCTAGCAAATGTAATTATTCCAGTTGGCAAGTACAGACCAGTTCACTTTCCTTCCTTTTTTACCCCAGGGGAGTTCCTAGTAAAAGGAGTGAATAGATCATAGCCCAGCTACTTTAACTCTCTCCTCCCCAGGTGACATATTTTTTCTGAGTGTATAGTTAGGAGTTTAATTGTCTGCAGAGAAAGTTAACTTTGAATTGATTTTCTATTCAGTTAGATACTTTTTGCTTAATATTTTCAGGTTTTGTTCTATGAGCCTCTTATTTCTTAGAGGATTAATCTTTGCTTCTTGGCTGCCATTTTGGTCATCTGGTCTTTCATTATCTTGATCTGTATTCAATTTTTATGCACACTGTCTAGCTCCTTGAGTGCAAATTTTGTTCCCCATAATCTGAATTTCTGCTGCTTTAATATTGTGATTTTACTATGTCTGGTAATGATTCAAATTATGCTCTTAAGAAATAATTGTGCTCTTGGGGCTGGCCCCGTGGCGGAGTGGTTAAGTTCGCGCGCTCCGCTGCAGGCGGCCCAGTGTTTCGTTGGTTCAAATCCTGGGCGCGGACATGTCACTGCTCATTAAACCACGCTGAGGCAGCGTCCCACATGCCACAACTAGAAGGACACACAACAAAGAATATACAACTATGTACTGGGGGGCTTTGGGGAGAAAAAGGAAAAAATAAAATCTTTAAAAAAAAAAGAAAGAAAGAATTGTGCTCTTGTTATAAAGGTTTCCTGTACATTTTAAAATTCCCCTTAAGAATGATTGTCATTTTCTTAAATTTTCAAGTGTGTTCTTAGAATGGGATTGACTTCTGTAATCTTTTTATTTTGTTTCCCTCTTAGTTTTTTTGGCTTTTTAAAAAAATAAACCTTTAATAGTTTTATTAAATAGTGTTAGATTTACATGAAAGTTGTAAAAATAGTACAGGGTTCTCAGACACCCCACACCAAGTGCTCCCTCTTAGTATTATCTTATTTTGCACATTTTACATAATGAATGGACTACTATTGATGCATTATTATGAATTAAACTCTATACTTTATTCAGATTTCTTTGGTTTTTATCTAATGTTCTTTTTTTGTTCCAGGATTTCGCCCAGGTTGTCACCTTACATTTAGTCATCATGCATCCTCCGGCAGCTCTCCCCTGTGACAGTTTCTCAGACTTTCCTTGTTTTTGCATGCAGTGGACATTTTATTAATTGTGGTAACATACAATGTACCATTTTAAATCTTTTTTATGTACAATTCAGTGGAATTAAGTACA